>NC_135236.1:88879629-89188158 GCF_051348905.1 Ranitomeya variabilis
TAGGGCTTGAGATTTTCCTTCTGGTATTTCTTTTTTAGATTATCTATGCGGTGTGACTGCCTTGTTAGGTTGGTGAAAATCTGTATATTTTCATTACGCCCCAGGGCAAAGCAGGTTTTACTGGTGGGACATCCTGCAATCACCCCTGATTGCCTTATTACCACTTTGTAGCTGCTCATTTTTTTCATAGGAATGACACAGTGACAACACAAAAAGTGATTATTGGTATATTGGTACTGATATATATAGTAGTTGTGACTTCTGGACCACAGCAATGTAAAGGTCTATGATGCTGCAAACAATTAAAATGTGGGATATTTTTAGACTTTTAAAGGAGTTGTCCGGGCTTGGGGCTCAAGTCTGCCGTCATTCTATGTGACTGTAGACTTGTGAATCTTCACAGTGCACACAGTGAGAGCTGTCAAGATTCATCGATGCCATTGCATATGCGGCGCCCCGGAGTCCTGGTCGTTGCAGTATTGTTGCTCTTCCACCAGAGGGAGTGATGGTACGTCTGATGGCACTAAAGGAGTTCACCTGACCAGGTATCACAGTCACACATTACACTTCACACTCCAGTCCACCAGGGGGAGCAAAGGTTCTATGTACTAGGCCACTCCTCACACACGGGTAAAACTGGTGGGTTGGATAGGAAGTTAGGCAGAACGCTACTGGGTTTGACCCAGGGAAGACCTGTCAGGCAGACAGGGGGAGAAGGAGGAACATCTGAGCTGCAGACAGAGGTCCCTGTCAGGGGTGGGGTCCTGACAGAGACAGAGCAAGAGATAGAACGTTACGGAGCTGCGCCTGCACCTCATTGCGGCAGCATCTTAAGAAAGGACACGAAGCGAAGTATATTGTGGAGAGTGAGCAACGAGATCACAGCACAAGGAGCTAACACCGGGAGGAGGGTCTGTCCCGAGATCGGCGGCCTCCTTCTGAGGCGTGTAGCCGGTGGCCGGAACACCGAGGGAGTAATAGGCTCTACGCATTACTTCAAACTATGTCAGGACAGTTAATTCCAAGTTGGCTGCCCAACTTTTAACCTAATGAAGACAACGGAGGCAAATTGTGGGAGAGGGGCGTCTCTAGGGTCCCTATAAAATAGCTCCAGGCCTACTGCATCATACGGGTCGTCCTATCCATACCATCTGGAGGACGGAGAGAGAGAATATCAGAAACATACACGACAGTTGTGAGGACTATCCCGTGGTGCTCAGCAGGGAGGTACTACAACACACAGGCGCAAGTAGGAAGGCTACTGATTTCCACCTGCAACGGGAACTCTGGATGTGCCTTCGGACTGGCCGGATTCAGCCAGCCCTGTTAGCAGTGCTCTGGATTGTGGACGCTGAAGTCTACAGTAAAAGGTAAAGAGACTGCAACCCTGTGTCCTCGTTCTTCATTGCACCTTGCCCATATACAAACTCTTTTAGTGGACACCCCTGAGGGCCACGGACCGGGTCAGCCACCGTGACATCCCCCGAACCGCAGGACCCGGTACCAAGTACCCCATTGCCCTACTTAGGGGGCGCTCCACATACTTTCGGCAACATGCCGACTAGACATGTCCTGCCTCACTTAATTCACTTGTATTGAGCAAGGACTTGAATGACTAGTTGGCATGTGACCACATGTATGTATCGCATACTCACAGTCACACGCCCACTGCTCCCGACAGCGGGGAATCCTGGCAGTGCGCAGTGTGAGCACTGTGAGGATTCTCAAGTCTGTAGTCACAACCTAGACAACCCCTTTATCGTCCTGATAGTTCAGCGCTGTTTTGTTGTATTGCAGTTTTTAACACTTCTTGCGATGAATATTTATTTTCACAGCAGCCTTTATTTTCTATGTCCATTTATTGTCCCAATTAATCAGAAAAGCCCATCAGCCGGGTATCGGACAGCACATTGTTATTTGTGTCGCCATATTTTCCGAATGTCTGTTTACAACCCTATATTAATCTCAGTATGAAGGATGGAAACTCCTTGTTTCCGTTGGAAAGAAAATGACATTTTCCGCTGCTGATTTTTATTGCAGTGATGGAGGCGTACGTATATGTCACGTCAGTGTCTGATTGTACAGCGTAAAATTAACATGACATTATATATCTGCATTACAAGGCAATTTATCTGGGATAAGCTTGAATTTCATATTGACATTCTGCTGGTCAGTGCCGCCACATCATGACATTAATGCCGCCATATGACTACGTCCACTGAGATGGAATCCGCGCCCGTAACAAACGACCATTAATGCACCCAGGAAAACTAAAGTGAAATACTGCCCTGCTCATTGATGCTTTATGCCTTTTTATACCGCAGCCTGTAGAAGTGACAATACACATTTTATGTATGGAATCAGGGAGTCGTTTGTAATAATCCTGGGTAGACAAACATGTCTGCCTTCTTTCAAAAACAGCAGTGTCCTTGTCCCTAGCTGAAAACTGCACAGCCCATGGACAAGAGATCCATTGTTTCTTAAAGACGACCCGTTACTTGCCATAAATATGTAATTTGTTTGTATCTGGTGTAAATGTCGCCGTTCTCCTGAATCTGACGTTGTTTTCTTATTGATTCTGCGCCTCTCTGTTCCCAAGATATGGGATTCTCTTCCCTTCAGGGAAATCTCGGGGGCGTGGTCTACAAGATGACTCCTATAGAAAAGAGTTGAGGATCCGCCCACTTGGCTAAAAAAAGACCAGATTTATATGCAAGAAATAGATGGTCATATTTGAGGAGTGGAGAGGTGCAGGAATAAAAGAAAGACCACGCCGGATTCAGGAGAAAAGTGGCATTTACAAAAGATACAAAAATTATATGCTTAAGGCAAGTGACGGGTCCTCTATAAAACAACCTTTTATAAAATCTCATAACGTTTAAAAGGGGTTTTTGGGCTGATGTGAGTGGAATAAGCATTACATATACCCACTGCTCCAGCAAAACGCTTGTCTGACACTTTACAAGGGATCTACTTCCAGATCGTTTATGGACACACGTTAAATACAAGAAAATGCCCGCCCAGCCGATCGCTGGCCACAGCAGTTACCCGTCTCAATGTTCTAAGGGAGCTAGGAATCAGAGATGCATGGGGACGGGAAGCGTCGTAAAGGCAGGAATCGGTGGAGGCTTCGCCTACATTTAAGTATTTAAAAAAAAAAAAAAAAGAGTTGGTATCATGTGGAGAATCAGTACCAGATATTTTGTAGTATAATCCTCGCGACTTTTGACAGGACTTTTCAGGACGCGCCGACGTGTTTTGTTCTGAAGCATCTTTTTTGTTTTGCTTATTTTCTGTCACTTCTCGACCGTTTTTTGCGACATCTTTATGTTTTTTATTATGTTGTATAAGCTGAAGAAGGTCTTCTAAGCGGAAGCCCCCCGAAGAACGGTCAGGTCACTTCTTTTAACCGCTTTATGTCTTTGGAAATCTGAAGCAGTTAAATAACGCTCAAAAGCCTGAACATAGGAACATCAAGTTGTTTGGACGTTGCAGTGCATATGTTCATTCTTTTCCGTGTTTAGTTCGTGCCTTTTTAGCCAAATTACAGAGAATATCCCCTTGAACGAGACCTCTCCAAAGCATAGGTGATGATGACCTGTGGATCGATGGATGGCGGTCCAATGATGGGGATCCTCAAGAATCCGGTGCGGCTCCATTCATTCTCTGTGGTATTACTGGACATGGACGAGTACACCTTTTTCCATAGAGAATGGATCTGGCGATGAGTACATGTGGTGTCACCGCTATGTTCCCACGTGACATTCAGCAGCCCCATTCTCAGTATCGGTGGAGGACCTATCCATCACACCTTCACTGATCTACAAACCTATTCTTTGGATAGGTGATAACTTTTAATGATGGGAATAACCCTTTAAACTGTAAATGTCACACAACAGTATAAATCTGAGCCATCATGCTAGAACACGTTGTATGTAGTCTAAACAATCTGCTCTCCTTGGCATTTTCTAAGCACATGGAGTAGTGAGAGTTATTTATTTATTATGCTTTGCTTATATAGCGCCACCATATTCTGCAGCGCTTTATATACATTATCATCACTGTCCCAATCGGGGCTCACAATCTAAATTCCCTATCAGTATGTCTTTGGAATGTTGGAGAACCCGGAGGAAACACGGGGAGAACATATACAGTAAACTCCTTGCAGATGTTGTCCTTGGTGGGATATGAACCCAGGACCCCAGCGCTGCAAATCAACAGTGCTAGCCACTGAGCCACCGTGCTGCCCAGGTCCTCCCGTGTAGTTCTGGGATGATTCCTGACCTTTCTCAGAGTCATCCTTACCCAACGAGGCGAGATCCTGCATGGAGCCCCAGTCCGAGGAAGATTGACCGTCATCTTGTGTTTCTTCCATTTTCTAATAATTGTGCCAACAGTTGTTGCCGTCTCACCAAGCTGCTTGCCTATTGTCCTGTAGCCCATCCCAGCTTTGTGCAGGTCTACAATTTTGTCCCTGGTGTCCTTAGACAGCTCTTTGGTCTTGGCCATGGTGGAGAGGTTGGAGTGTGATTGATTGAGTGTGTGGACCGCTGTCTTTTAGGCCGGTTTCACACGTCAGTGGCTCCGGTACGTGAGGTGACAGTTTCCTCACGTACCGGAGACACTGACACACGTAGACCCATTAAAATCAATGCATCTGTGCAGATGTCATTGATTTTTTGCGGACCGTGTCTCTGTGTGCCAAACATGGAGACATGTCAGTGTTCGTGGGAGCGCACGTATTACACGGACCCATTAAAGTCAATGGGTCCGTGTAAAACACGGACCACACACGGACCTTCTCCGTGTGCAGTCCGTGTGGCGTGCAGGAGACAGTGCTACAGTAAGCGCTGTCCCCCCCACATGGTGCTGAAGCCGCGATTCATATCTTCTGTGCAGCAGCGTTTGCTGCATAGAAGATATGAATAATAGTGTTTAAAAGATCTATCTGTCCGCCGCCCTCTCACCCCCTGTGCGCCCCCCCCGCTGTTCTGAAAATACTCACCCGCGTCCCTCATTGGCTGTCGCTGCTTCCTGGTCTGGCCGCCCCTTCTACTATATGCGGTCACGTGGGGCCGCCGATTAGAGTCATGAATATGTGGCTCCACCTCCCATAGGGGTGGAGCCGCCTATTCATGACTGTAAATGAGCGGCCCGTGACCGAATACAGTAGAAGGTGCGCGGCCAGGACAGGAAGCAGCGATAGATCTTTCTTTTAAACACTATTATTCATATCTTCTATGCAGCAAACGCTGCTGCACAGAAGATATGAATCGCGGCTTCAGCACGATGCAGGGTACCACACGCTCCGTGTGGTACCCACTCGGCACACGGGCGGCACACGTGTGCCGCACGTATGGCCTACGTGAGCTCATGGGCACACGGACACGGATAACTCCGGTACCGATTTTTTCCGGTACCGGAATTATCTGGACGTGTGGGACAGCCCTTATACAGGTAATGAGTTCAAGCAGGTGCAATTAATACAGGTACTGAGTGCAGAGTAGGAGAGCTTCTTAAGGAAAAACTAACAGGTCTGGGATGGGAGAGACAGCATTTTTGCAGATTGGTAGGTGAACAAATAGTTATTTTGTGTAATACTATGCAATTTAATTATTTAAAAATCATACAATGTGATTTTCTGGTTTTTATTTTTAGATTCTGTCTCTCACAGGTGAAGTGTACCTATAAAAATTACAGACCTCTCCATTCTTTGTAGGTGGGAAAACTTGCAAAATCGTCAGTGTATCAAATACTTATTTTCCCCACTGTATAGGAGGGCCGGGAGAAATAACTTTCATCTGACAGCTATCTAAGGGCCGGACTGGGACTAGAATTCAGCCCTGGCATTGGAAAGCACACAGGCCCACGACGCCTCCTCATTTCCAGATGGAGGGCTCTACTGCAAATATTACCCCGACAGGAGGAAATCAGGATTCTCATGATCAATAATACAAGATTAAATAATACCACTATACCATGACTACATTATACCACTACCTAGTGACAGAACAATGCCATTACAACCAGTAAAGGGGTTGTGCACCCATGAGTAAATTTTAAGCAAGTAGTTGACCGCCTGCAGAATCCTAACGGTGTGTAATATACACATAACTAGGATTTGGCTCTTCTTCTCGGTTCCAGCAGTTGTCATGTCATCGTAAGTATACTCGTGGATTAGACTCTCCTCCTCTTTACTCAATGTTTTATTCTAGTCAGCACCACAACTCTGCAAATCATATACTGGTGATGATGTGACAATTGCGGGGACCGGCAAGCAGAGACGTATCCTAACCATGTGTACACTGCACACCATTAGGATTCGGCAGGCTTCGTGCTTGCTGACTATTTACTCACGTGACTGTACCAAGAACAATAATAGCACCAATACTGCAATACAACAGACAAATAATACCGCCAATCCATAGCTACATATTACCAGCATATACAGTAGTGATAACACTGCCATACTGATCATTAATCAAAACCACTAGGACTGATATCACCACCATACAGTGACCATATAATGGTAATACTAGTTCTACCCCACAGTATGATTACCTATAGCCCACCCTATATACAGTATGATGCCCCCTAGCCATCTGCACACAGTATGATGGCCCATAGGGTACTATACCCAGTATATTCCATAGTCTTCTACACACAGCGTGATGCCACATAGTCCCTCCTACACATAGTATGAATCCCCACAGCTCCCCATAAACAGTATGATTCCCTATAGCCCCTATACACAGCATCATGACCCATAGCACCCCCTATACACAGTATGATGGCACATAGCACCACTATATACAGTATGATGGCACGTAGCTTCTTTATGCACATTATGATGCCCTGTACACATTATTATCCCCCATAGCCCTTCTACACCCTATGATGCTTCATTATCCACCTTTATAAAGTATGATGCCCCCATAGCTCCCTATACACAGTATGATGCTACTTATCACCTCTATACACAGTATGATGCCATATAGCACCACTATACACCGTATGATCACCCATAGCCTCTCTCTGCACACTATGATGCCCTATAGCCCCCTATATACATTATTATCCCCCATAGTCCCCTCTACATCATATGATGCTTCATTATCCACCTATACAAAGCATGATGCCCCATAGCTCCCTATTCGCAGTATGATGGCCCCACAGCCCTTCTATAAATAGTATGATATCCCTATGTCCACATAGTCACTTGATCATGTCATCCGCACCTCAAAAACAATCTTCAGAATCCACCTTATTTCTCTCCTTTGACTTCTCAAAAGCTCTTACTGTTCTCATTCATTCACAGCTGAACTACTGCAACTCTCTACTAATCGCTCTCCCTCTTACTAAACTCTCTAATCCATCCTGAATGCCGCAGCCAGGATCATAGTTCTACCCAGACACTAGACCAATGCTTCCACTCTGTGCCAGTCATTGCACTGGTTACCCATCAGCTACAGAGTACAATATAAACCTATCACTCTCACCCACAGAGCTCTCCACACATCTGCACTACCTTGCATCTCCTCCCTCATCCCTGCCTACCACCCAACACCCAATCCATGCACTCCATTCTGCTAACAATCTGAGATTGACTGCCCCCATAATCCCACTCCCACTTCTGTCTATATAATCCAGCTAACTTCCAGTGGTCAGTAGCACTTAGAACCTGTACACATACAGACCGGCTGATGCAGCCTTATTTGATTACCCTTATTTATTATAATGTTGGCTGGAACATACATTACACACACTTTTAACCTTTTGTGTCACCCTCACTACTCACACAGTGTAATGCCCTATAGCCCCCTATACACAGTAGCCTGATATATACAGTATGTTGGCCCCTTTGCACCCTATACACAGTAAGATGTCCCATAAAAAAGAAAGCTTTTACTCACTGAATCCTGGTTCTCCATTCACCACAGCCTCCATGTCCTCTTCCAGCTTGTCAAACATTTGGTCAATGCAATGATTCCACTGACCACCTCACATTTCCGGCAAGGCAACAGCCATCAGCAGGGCGCAAGCAGCCTGCAGCCAGCCGGAGTAATTGATGGAGCAGTGAGCTGATGGCTGACGGACCACCGACGGACCGGCCAGGATTGTTTAATGACCAACTGACCATGATGTATCGGATCTTTTAGGGTATTCTGACATAACACTCAACTTGAACTCATAATAACATTTGTACCTTTTTTGCTTATTTTTTGCTGTTTTTCAATGTTTTTCATTTGCGCCTTATTTTTTTAAATGGCACCTTTTTTAAAGTCTATTGTATGTGTGTTCGCCTGTGTTTTTTTGTTTGCCATTATGGGAGGGGTTTTGCGTTTCCATTGTTTTTACTGGATTCATCATTTAGGACTTGCAAAAACTTGTTACAAATGTACTCCAGTCTCTCAATGAAGACATTTTATGTATGCCTCAGACATTTTTGAGCAATTTTTGCAACATTTCGGGAAGCACGTGGCTTTTTGCATTGCTAAAAAGTCACAAACAATGTTTAAAGGCAAAAATAAAGACCATTTTAGACTTCGGTCAAATTTATGAACCGGGTACGCCATTGTGAAAAATGTGGAGCTAAAAAAGGCAACGAATACCACAAGTAAAAAAAAAATGCATAAAAAAATTGCATATGATAAAACGGAGCCATAGAGTGTAATCTGCTGTCATGGAGATGTATGTCTGTACATTACTACATTAAAAGAATACATGTGTGCGCACAAATGCCCCGTCCAGATCCGCTGAACTCACTGGCCAGACACCGGTGGACCTGGGACAGGTGAGTACAGCGTGGTTTGTTTTCTCTTTAAAGTAAATTGCAGCCAAGGGAGAAATTTAATTGAAAGGAAACAACCCTTTTAGACTATGTGCACACGTTGCAGATTTTTCTGCGGATGCGCAGTCGATTTGCAGCAGTTTTCCATGCGTTGTACAGTACCATGTAAACCTATGGAAAACCAAATCCACAGTGCACATGCTGCGGAAAATACAGTGCGGAAACGCTGCGTTGTATTTTCCGCAGCATGTCAATTCTTTGTGCGGATTCCGCAGCGGTTTACACCTGCTCCACAATAGGAATCCGTACAAAATCTGCAGGAATTCCGTGGTAAATCCGCAGATAAAACGCAGTGTGTTTTACCTGCGGATTTTTCTAAAAAGGTGCTGAAAAATCCGCACCAGAATCCGCAACGTGTGCACATAGCCTTAAAGGTCTTCTGCTGTGAAAAAAATCTGCCAAAAATTGTATAGATTTTTCTTTCGGATCTTGTTACTTGCTTAAGGAAATTATGCGGATTTGCAACATCTTTTACACTTTGCTTTGTAAAAGGTGAAATGTGCAGCGTAAATCCACAAAATAAATGGAAATGATTTCAGTTATTTTATGCTTTGGATTCTCTGCAAAATGTGTCAAAAGCTCCTCTACAATGCGGGTACTTTTAATTTATAGTGGATTTTCCGTTCAGAGAATAAGGCCATGTTCACAAATTGCGGGTTTTTTTGCAGGCAAAATTTGCTCTCTTGGCAGTAAAGAAGCAGCTTCAAAAAAGCAGTTTTTGCTGAATATTTGCTGTTTTTATTGTCTGTTGTGCATGCTGTTAAAGTTTAGTGCCCCCCCCCAAAAAAAAAAACATGATGCAACCTCCGTAAGGTTTTGGTGCCAAAAAACACAGCAAAACGGATACCTGCGTTTTTTTGCACTTACTCATTGCTTTCTATGGGTCAAAAAACGCTTCAAAGATGCTGAAAGAAGTGACCTGCTGCAATTGCAGCAGTTTTTCAAATCAGTCAGGAAAAAACCCCCAAGTTATGTGCATGAGATTTCTGAATTCTCATAGACTTTGCTTGTACTGTTAAAATTTGCATAAAAAACGCAGCAAAATTTGTGGATTCGCTTGCTGGAAATTTAGAGAAAATAATCTTTCCACAGCAGTGGCTTTATTCTGCGAATATTAGTGCGTCTTTTGTAATTTATAAGGTGAAAGGTGCGTAAAATCGGCACTTTTTCTGCTGCAGAAATGATTCGGGGGATACACCAGGAGAGAACGTACCTTCTTCTCTTGTGGGTTCGCTGAGTTTTATGTGCAGATTTCTCTCACATAGACTCGCATGGAAAATGCACAGAAAAAAAAAAACGCCACCGCATTTTTAGTGCATTTCTGCGGTTGAAAAGTATCAAAACTGCATGTAATCCTCACCGGGCTGTATCAATAGATCAATATAGTTTTGTCAAAACCAAATACCATAAAGTATTAAAAATTAAGTAGCTTTCATTAAAACATAAAAAAAAACAAGAAGACAAAAAAAGCAGCGTCAAAAACATGATAAAAACTCATGAAAAAAATGCACTAAAAACGCAATAAAAAACACAGGTATGTAACCTAATAGATGAAGAAAATCTGAAACATCAAAAACTCACCGAAAGCTTATTGCTTATTGAAAAAAAACTACAAAAAAAGCTGAAAGAAGTGTCACGATCCAGATTTTAAAAACGCTGAAGTTTTCCAATTCAGCCAGAAAAAAAAGCGTGTGCATGAGATTTCTGAAATCTCATAGATTTTTGCTGGTACTGTAAAAAGCTGTCTTTAATCTGATACAAAACGCAGCGTGTGAACATAGCCTTAGCTTGACTGCGTTTGGTATGTAGATTTTGCTCAGATTTGCAGCATCACACAGGACCAGCTAAGTAAGGCTTCTTTCACACTTGCGTCGTTTGGCCTCCGTCGCAATCCGTCGTTTTGGGAAAAAAACGGATCCTGCAAATGTGCCCGCAGGATGCGTTTTTTCCCCATAGACTTGTATTGCCGACGGATCGCGATGTATGGCCATACGTTGCGTCCGTCGTGCACTGGATGCGTCGCGTTTTGGCGGACCGTCGTCACGAAGAAACGTTCAAGGGAACGTTTTTTCATATGTCGGGTCCGCCATTTCCTACCGCGCATGCGCTGCTGGAACTCCGCCCCCTCCTCCCTGGGACTTTAGAATGGGCAGCGATTTCACAGTGAAATCAGATATCATTGTGGAAATGGTTCGGCCGCGGGTTAAGGTGCAGTAGGGGTTCGGCCTGTGTGTAACGTGGCCAGTCACAGCCTTAGGGCTCATTTCCACATGCGAGGCACACGTCCGTATCTCGCATGTGGAAACCAAGCTCTGGCGCCGGCACTTTGGAGCGGAGCTGTGCAGCTCCATGTGTTCCTATGGGGCCGCACGCTCCGCTCTGGAGTGCCGGCTCCACAGCTTGGTTTCCACATGCGAGATACGGACGTGTGCCTCGCATGTGGAAATGAGCCCTTAGCCGGACAGCACAGATAAGGCCTCATTCAGACATCCGTGTTAGGCTGCTTTCACACTAGTGTCGGTACGGGGCCGTTGCGCTGCGTCGGCCCGAGGTACCGACGCATACTGTGAAAAAAATGCCCGACGTGGGCAGCGGAAGCAGTCTTACGACGCTTCCGCTGCCCCATTGCAAGGTCCGGGGAGGAGGGGGCGTTACATGTAACGTTTTTTGTGCCGGCAGTGCGCCAAAACACGATGCAACTGACGGTTGCGACGTGTGGCACTGTGTCGCTAATAAATGTCTATGGAGAAAAAACGCATCCTGCGGGCAACTTTGCAGGATGCGTTTTTTCTCCACAACGACGCATTGCGACGTGCAGTGCCCGACGCTAGTGTGAAAGTAGCCTTAGGTTGCCGTCACACTATCAGTATTTGGTCAGTATTTTACATCAGTATCTGTAAGCCAAAACCAGGAGTGGAACAATTAGGGCTCATTTCCACTTGCGAGGAAAACGGACGAGTGCAATCCGATAAAAAATTGGATTGCACTCGGACCAATGTTATTCAATAGGTGTCTTTTCATTTGCGATTTTTTTCTCAGCCGAAATCGGACTGAGAAAAAAATCGCAGCATGCTGCGATTTGCTGCGAGTCTCGGACGAGACTCGCCAATGCAAGTCAATGGGTGCGAGAAAAAAAACGCATGGAATACGGACCATCCGTATTCCGTCCGTTTTTTACGGACACCTTACCATTCTGTGGCATAGAACACTGTAAATGGTCCTGTAAATGACTGTATAAAAATAGTTGCAGAGAAAAAAAACGGATTGCATACGGATGTCATACGGATGTAAAATGGATGGTGCGATTAAAAATCGCATTGCACTCGCATAACACTCGCATGACAATCGCATATGCTACATCCGTTTGTTTGGTCCAGATTACGGACAGTTTTTTCTCTTGCAAGTGGAAATGAGCCCTTAGAGGAAAAGTATAATAGAAGCATACGCACCACTTCTGTATTTATCACCCACTCCTGGTTTTGGCTTACAAATGATGAGGTAAAATACTGAGGTAAAATACTGACCGTGTGACGGCAGCCTTACATGGGTTACGGTTAACCCTAACCCTAACCCATTATAGTCTGCGGGGCTGTTCACATGTCCGAGCATTTTGCGGCCTACAAAAATAAAGAGACATGTCCGATGATGGTGTCCTAGTGCTGTGCGTTTTTCATGTTCATGATTAGAAGCTTTTGAACAGATTTTTGCTATATGTAAAAAAAAAATTGATGAAAATCGTTTGGGTTTTTTTGCGCATGAGAAAAATCACTGACGTCTGAATGAGGCCTAAAGTGAGACGCTGCGGATTCAAAATTTCCAACAAATCTCCATTTACACTGCAAATATTTTTGTCATCATTTTTTTTTAAATTTCATGCACAACCCAAGATCCGGACAGAAAATCTGCTGCATTTCCGCCATGTGGGAACGTAACCCTAACACGCTCATGCTGTGACGCCTTACAGATGATCAGAAAGAAAAAAAATAAAGCAAATGAGGAATACTTAGGATCAAAACGTGTCACTGTCCTTGCTGGGAGCTGGGCACACATGAGGGGCAGCCCCAGGCCTGGGCAGATCAGTGATGTGCCCCCTGACCCTGTGCCTGCCCTGCATCCTGCAGCACAATACAACCATTATACATATAGAAAGTCTGGTAAGGCACAGCTCACCCCATCCCCCTCTCTGACGTCAGAAAACAGGGCAGGGATTAAGGAGAAGGATGAGAAGAGCTGAGGAGGAGGAGGAGGCTGTAGTGCATCCAGTGCAGGAGAGCAGGACTGGGCAGTGACATGCAGCACAGGAGGCGCTGAGCACCCAGTGCACTACTACACCGAATATCTGGGGACACTGTGGGGACACACTCTGCCCTGGAAGCAGCACATCTGGGACTTTGCAAATTGTGTGTCCAGAGGAGGAGAATCGGCACCAGGAGTGCAGCCTGCACAGGATATTACTGGGATCTCACAGGGGATCAGTAGATCGGAGAGGGATCTCTGGGAGCAGGTGAGCCTGGCAGTGTGTGCATGGAGGTGTGGGGCTATGGCATCCTGCCCAGCGTCTCTGTAGGCTGCTGCTGCACTGTGCATGTATGTGGCTGTATTGTATAGCGCTGTTCACATGCACAGGATTGGATCTGTGAGTGGCTCACTAGGAGTACTTGTACAATTGTGTAGTAGTGATACAGCAGCTGTGGATCTTCCCCCGATGGGCGCTGTGGGTCTTCCCCCGATGGGCGCTGTGGGTCTTCCCCCGATGGGCGCTGTGGGTCTGCCTCTGTTGGGCGCTGTGGGTCTGCCTCTGTTGGGTGCTGTGGGTCTGCCTCTGTTGGGGTGCTGTGGGTCTGCCTCTGTTGGGGCGCTGTGGGTCTGCCTCTGTTGGGGCGCTGTGGGTCTGCCTCTGTTGGGGCGCTGTGGGTCTGCTTCTGTTGGGGCGCTGTGGGTCTGCCCCCGATGGGCGCTGTGGGTCTGCCTCTGTTGGGGCGCTGTGGGTCTGCCTCTGTTGGGGCGCTGTGGGTCTGCTTCTGTTGGGGCGCTGTGGGTCTGCCCCCGATGGGCGCTGTGGGTCTGCCTCTGTTGGGGCGCTGTGGGTCTGCCTCTGTTGGGGCGCTGTGGGTCTGCCTCTGTTGGGGCGCTGTGGGTCTGCTTCTGTTGGGGCGCTGTGGGTCTGCCCCCGATGGGCGCTGTGGGTCTGCCTCTGTTGGGGCGCTGTGGGTCTGCCCCCTTGTAAATAGTCCTATAAGTCTGTATCTTGTAGCACACGAGCCCTATAATCAACTGTGTCTATGGTGATAACTGCACCCAAGTAATTGTGACGCACGCACGCACACACACACACACACACACACACACACACACACACACACACACACACACACACACACACACACACACACACACACACACACACACACACACACACTATATGGTGATCCACTCCCCAAGTTATAATGCTACAAATTATGATTTGTGCCATATCCACAATGGTGTCTGTATTACACACTTAGGCACAATTGTGTGAATAAGTCTCAAGAGTGCAACACAATAGACACAGTTGTGAATACGGCACAAGACAACTATACAAGTCCCGCACTATTTTTTGTAGTACCTGTGATAGCGCTCCTATACTGTCTGTGAAAAACATCGATGAAAATCAGACTTGTGAATGAGCCCTAATAATGATTGATAGCACTAGACACAACTGTGCATAGATTTGTCTTGTGCTATATTCACGACTGTGTGTTGTGTTGCACACTAAAGACAGTTGTGCGTCTTTGATCTTAAAATCATAAATGCAGCACTTTACACACACTTGGTGTTTAGCCTTAGATATAATGCTATCATCACACACAATTGTGTACAGTGTTGGAGTTGTATAATTGTGGTGTGTATTGTGCACACTGTTGGGCGTCTCTGGCGTCTTGCGGTGGATGCACAGCGCCGCACACTTGTGTGGAGTTGTGCCCCATGTTGGGGGCTGGGAGGATTTCTTGCTGACTAGCAGAAGTCTGGACAGTATAAAGAGGAGGGGAGAGATTTGTATATAGTGTAATGGGGGAGGGGATTGGTGTATGGAGGGGGGAGGTTTGCACGTGTATGTGTAAGGGGGGGTTGTGTGTATCTGTAAGATCTGACCCAGAACTGAGGCTGGCTCACATACATATTGTGGCCTGGCAGGGTGGCAATGTGTGAACGTGCCAGTTGCAGGAAGACTTTTTACCTCGGGCTCTAATAATTCCTCCCGACAAGCTCCGACCTGAGCTGCTGGCTCTTAATCTGCCCCTTTATATCTATAGGGCTGTGGCGGAGGAGAGGCAGACTGGCATTGTGCAGCACTCTGGTGATTCCGTCTCTGCCAGGCTGGAGTTGGCGTAGAGCAGATGTGGGGTGGATACAGGGCACTCACTACCGCCGGCTTCGGGCCTCTGATCACTGCGCCGGCAGCTGGGGGCATTGGCGCTGTAGCTAATCTGATTTCAATGACGGATCATGTAACTAATTTTCCAGATGGGATGACTGCATTGGTGAATTATCATCAAATTACATCGGCCGGCCATCGCTGTGGCTTGTGTTACTGGTCAATAGAACGGGTTTTGTCAGGCAGATTGCTCCGTTCCCATTAGATGACCTCATGCCTGTGTGTATGGCCGGTTTGGGGCCACCTGGTGCGAGATTGTATGATGTATCCTCAGTATAAGTTGACGTTTTCAGGGGAAATCCATGGAGCCGGTTTACAGTCGTCAGTTCACTGTCTCTTCCTTATGCCGTATTCTCCGCTCCCATCTGTAATGATCACAGTATGGATGGAGATGGCGAGTGACTCACTCCTGCCCGCACAGGCCGGGTGCTCCTCATAATGCAGACATGGCCATGTGGGACTGCTATCTTATCTGAATTATTAATAATACAAAATCTGTGCCGGCTGCAGATAAACCCCAATTTCCTGCTTCCCTCATCCTTTTCGGCACAGCTGCCAAGATAACTTCTCCTGCTAACTTGTCCACTTGCTCCGGTCATACACCCGACGGGGTTCAGGGATGTATCTGAAATTTCTCCTGACATTTCAAGACCTCAGGTGGCATCAGGCCTTAAATTAAATTGTTCAATTTAGTCTTCTGAGGAATAATTAAAATAATTTTTAGTGAGTGCCATTGTGACTGGAGTTGTGTTAGCGGCTCACACTTTTCTGCTAGTCCGTTTCAGATCGTTGGGACCGGGCAGATATTGCCGCAACGTATTTGTTGCGTGTTAAATTCAGCCTGATGGATACAGTTTAAAAAGACCCCTTACATATTAAATAAGTGTTGAACCCACTGAATGTGTCTCTATCCAACATATGGAGGGTTTCTGATTGCCCCCGAACACACAATTTTGGGGGACGGAAGGGTCCACTTGAATTTTTCAATGGCCGATCCTTATAGTCGCTCCAGGGGTCTGGCAGTGGTTCTCCATCGTCATGTTCTCAAACTCCACATAAACTCTCCAAATCCTCCTCAAAAGATTGACTTTTCTGCTCAGAAAACTCAGTAAAAAGACTGCATATATCCTTAGGGTGTGTGCACAATGAGTCTTTGGTCTTTTGAGGAGGATTTGGAGGGTGTCTGCATCAAAAACTCCTCAACAACTCTGTAAACGCTTTCTTAGAGAACACGATATCTTGTCCCGGTGTATGGGAGAGTCTGGAAATATGTCTGTCAGCTGAACGATCGATCTAATGTGTATGGCCAGGTTGGTGGGATTCCATTACGATGCTGCCACTGTAAGACATGGTGCATAATTAAATTAATTCAGAAAACTTTTCCGGCATGCACAAGAGACAATACAAAACACAGCAAAACCTGCTTTTTGTAAGCAGCTTCTTTACTTCCAAGAGAGCAAGTTTTGCCTCCAGACAAAACGCAACATGTGAACATAGCCTAAGAGTTTGAGCTGGTTGTTATGGCCGCCTTCACTCCTGGTCGATCAGTGTCCCTGTTCTCAGCAGAGTTACAGTCCATTGAAATGAATGGAAGATGTAGGAAAAGCGTTCCATCCCCAGGATCATGAGGCCCAAATGGTCAGAACCCTAATCACACTTGGGTTAATAGCATTTTGCTATAATTCTGCTTTCAGGTACTGTTTTAACAAGCTAGCTGAAGTTGTTTGTCTTTCCTCCCTCTGCTGTGCAGTCTGTTATTCCTTGTTATCAACCATCTCAGCCTGAAAAGATTCTTAAAGGAGTTGACCACATGTGAGGAAATTTTCATCCTATTACTGAGTAATATGCACACTGTCGGGATTCGACTCCGCTTACTGTTTCCTGCGGTCGTCACATGACCACAATGCTCAAGAGAACAGTGAGAGAAGCGGCGGAGACTCTATTTTGAATGTGACTATGCAAATCGTGTACTTGCGGTCATGTGACAGCCGTTGGAATTGGCACAAGGAGCCGAATCTTAACAGCGTTCACGTTACATACTGCTAGTAAAAAAAAATAAAAATTTTTAGGGGTGGACAGCCATTTTGAGGGCCTTTTTACATAGGATCACCTAAATGTTTGTTTCCGATCATTGCCAGGTAATTTAAAACATCGCTTCATGTGGGCGAAAAATGTCACTGCTTGTCTCCTGTAAACGGGAGATGTGCCACCGACAGTTATGTAATGAGTGACCGGAAGACGCCTGACCCATCGTAGGAGCCCCTGCTCCCGCCATTGTTACTCAGAAGCGAGTTCCCTTGGACTTACGAGAACGCTGCTCGCTCTGGACAGTTTATCAACCTGTGTTATGAGGTTTCTGACTGAATGGAAAAGATTGAAATAAAATGTCTCCTCCTTTCCAGTTCATTCATAGAAGCTCCCAGTGAAGTCTCGCTCTACATAAGTAACTAGAATAGATTATTCTCCAGATCGATGGATGGAAGACTCCCATATTGATCTAGAGCCATAACTCTGCCGTGCTGCCGGAAGTATGGATCTGTACGGTATATGGAAACTAGTCATCTAAGATTGCATTTATAAGTGTACGGCGTGGTTATAGTATATACCCCCACACTCAAGGTCTGCATCTTATACAGTCACCTTGGCTGTCGCCATCACTGTTTGGTTATTTTAATTTACCAATATAAACCGCTTTAAGGTGTCACTTTTGAAGATTTAGTAACCGGAACGCAGGACTATGGCAATATACAGAATGGAGGATGTAAAAGCGTGCTGCAGGATATGACGCCGACCATCTGCGTCATTCCATGGCTGTGGTGCCATATCTATAAAAATGTGCAAAGAAAACAACAATTACGAGTTGGCACTACCAAAGTATATTCACAAACTGTGTCTTACTTGATTCTATAGGTGTCATGTGGATTTATTGCTACGAGTGTACTTCACCTCATGTGCTCCCTGTGCTGGATTTTGGATCTGGTCCATGGTTGACCATATACATGAATGAGAACCTCGCTTCCCTTCCGTCTGGTTTCTTGCCTGATCTCTGGTTGATAAAGGAAGTGTGATGTATTATTTCCTTCAAAATTGGGGAAAAATTACAGAAATGAATTGTATGTGAGTCAAATTTAAGTGTTCTGAAGATATGTTGTCAGAAGGAGTGCTCACCTCCTGGTCCCTGGGTGTGTAATATATATATATATATATATATATATATATATATAGATAGATAGATAGATAGATATAATTTTTTTTTTTTTACCTTTTATATACCTTGGATTGGTACAATCAAAAAAAAAATCTGGCCCAAAAAAGGTGCAAAACCCAAAAGACTAAAAGGATAGTTTCTCCTCATTTTCCTTGTCGAGGTGAGCTGTATGCAATCTGTTCATCTCTGGGTACAGAAAGGATTTATAGTAAAGGTTACATTTCAAAGGTGTGTGTGTGTGGGGTTTTTTTTTTTTTTTTTTTTCCCCTTCCCCCAATTCCTGAGCAAGGGACAACCTCCACTCAAAAGCGACAGGATAATTGTCTAACCTTAGCCATTGATTGTATTACTACACTGCGGCCCACTACTTTAGAAAAAAAAAAAAAACACAGGGAGGTTGAAGCAAATATTCATTCGGAAGCCTGAAATCTACAGTACTGAGTAATTAAAACAGGAAACTCAAATTTCCTTTTAGCGCTAACAGATTTACAAGGTGGATTTTTCATATAAAGTGACTCTTCCACCGCAGGATGCATCATCACTTCCTTATCAGTGGGGGTCGGCCTGCTGGGACCCCTCCATTTCTTGCTCCCAGTCATCAAGTACTTTGTATTTTGCAGGTGAAATCTGGATCGCTACTTCAGAACTGTTTTGGGTCCCAAAGCTTGGACCCCCACCAATTAGGATTAGGTGATGGCATATCCTAGCAATATGTCATAACGTTAGCTGAGAATACCCCTCTTGGCTTCTCATCATTGGGTCACTGTACTTTAGAAGCCATGTAGATGATTTTGGAAGCCAATCTGCCTTTTCAGTAGCCAGACTAGTGGGACTTATTAAATGAAAATTTGTACGCGGAGGCCTGAGAGTCTTCAGAGATGTCGGTACAGTGTTAATATACATCATTGCTAACATTTGGGCTCAGATGCTGGATACGGGGTGGCATGTGTTTCCGTCACCTGCCGCCTGTATTGTCCCTCTCCCATCTGCAGGGCTGACGTCAGTCTTGCAGCCCTTGTGTCAGATTCCTTACTGTTATGAGATGTGCCCTTATTGAGGATGTCGGTTTGTCATCTGTCTGAAGTTGAGGGGTCACAGCTGGCGATTACCTGGCACTTGGGGCTGACTAGCTTCCTCCTCAGCTGGCGTTACCTTAGGGTTCAGGTTGGTCTGCAATTTGGAGCTATTGAGATGGGGGAGGGGTGCATTGTTAATGGATAAGGGGTGGAGGAGACTACAGCCATTGATAAAAATCCTGTAATATTGGACCTGAGTGTCTGCTAAACCTGTTCCTGATGTGTATTGTAGCCTATTTAGGACATCTACATGAGCGTTTTGCTGGTGTCCTCTACCTCGTAGTAAAGAAGTGCAGAACTTCACCCCTTATTCTATCGCATTTAGACTTTTCACACTTTTTTGTGAATTTTCACTCTGACCAATCTGACAAAATACTTTACCATCCATTATCCAAGAAGCTACTGTCAAAATGGTTGTCCTTCTTGTTGACACTTTTTTTTTTCTTTTATACATGGCCACCACAAAAGCACAGAGCATCGCATATCTCTGTAAATTAATAGTTGGGTGATAACAACATTTAGTTTTCTTAACATAATGCTTACATGTGACAGATTTCCTTGAAGAAGGCGATCTCTCCTTACTCCCCCATAAACATGTACAATCGGTTCCACCAAATGTTCAAGTGTTTTTCAGGAGAAGAGCGGAGTAGACTGCTGCCAAATACCTCTGGCGATGGCTTCTTCCTGCGAAAACAAGAACGATTGGGTGTTGTAATTCTTCCTGCCCAATCCTTGTTCCATATCTCCTTCATCTTCTCTTGCGGAGTCGTGTGTGTAATATATTGTAAAGATCCACCGTGGCGTCAGTGTAAACAGACCCTAAATGTGACCAGACTCCTCAGATAAATGTTGACTCAACCCTCTGATTTTGGTGGGACTCGTTGACCATCTATAGAGCCCCATATACACTCAATAAGTCAGCCAACCATCTAATGTGTATATTGCTTCTAGGAGAGAAGGATTCGGCCCGTTAAATTTCCACAAATGATCCTTTTGTTCAGTGTCGAGACAAGGCACTGTTGGCGTATAGGGAAGTTGGGAAAGATTGCTGTTGTCCAAATTACCAATATAAAGTGTATTGGGGGTGTCATGACTATCCCCATGCAGATGTCAATGGGGGGGGTTAAGGGTTGTGGGAGGGAAGAAAAGTTAGGCATATTGGGTTCCAACATGCCTAACCAATTTATCCTGTGGGCAAGTAAGTGCTTTTAGAGATGTCTTGCTATGTGTAAAGGCCGACAGTTGGCCAAACATGCCTATATTGATGGCATCGGTAAATGGTTTGTGTATGGAGCCTTCCCAGTCTCCCCGATAGATGATGTCAGGGGAGATAAGGATCCGGTCTGTTGCTCGCCCTGGAAATAAGCAGCATAGGCTCTTGGACAACACAGGAGCTTTTGACCAAGCATTCCTTTATATGGGCCAGTTGGGAGAAAGGTCGGCCATACGTATATGGGGGCTTGTACTCCCTTCTCCCCTACCGCTTGGCTGAGCGGAGGTGTTTGGTAGGACCTTGGCTAAATGCACATTTATACCGCCATATGTTACTGTCCAGCAGATACGGTTATGCTTGCGTAAGCACATGCAGTGCGATGAAAGCCTTTATTTCAGGTCTTCACAGTCAGCAGGTATAATGGTGAGCCACACCTTAGGAGATGATTGCTGTGGTGGAATAATGGCAGCTATTGTCTGTATAGGGTTTTGGTACAATGTTTATTGTAAATGGTGATAATGTGTAAGAATAGTCATCTCCATACACAGATCCTTTCAAACCTATGACACCGTGCAGAGTCCTCTCCCGTCTTTCCTTGAGCCGGTCTCGTGTTTACTCTGCAGGGTGAAATCCTCAATTATATGGGAGAGTCGGCTACAAATAATCTCAATCAATGGGTGATAATCGTCGTGCCGAGTGAAAGCGTCACCCTGGGTGCTGTACCGTCTTCCTGGTTGGTTGTTTTGGAGAGGATAGACTTGGTGTATAATATATAGATATATTCTGAGTTTGCAGTACTAGAAAAGTCAGAGCGGTTGTCTCTAAACTTTGTCATAGATGTAGCAGAGATCAATTTGTCTTTGGACTCTGGTTATTTATGATGACTTGAACCAGGTGTCAGTCGGCTCTACTGAATCGATAACTTGTGTTTGTCAAAATTGTGATTCATGTCTGGGATAGTAGTTGGTGTGGGTTCTCTTCTGGTGAGTAGATGTGTCTTTTGTGTTTTTTTTTTTTTTTTTTCTCAAAGCCAATGTACATATCTGAGACCTGAATAATTGGGGTCCTCAGAAGTTAATGCTTACAGATATGTGGCGCCCCAGGGTCCTGGTCGTCACAGTAGCATTGCTTTCCTCACAGAGAGTGATGTTACGCTTGAAGGCAAGAAGGGATAACTGCAACCAGGTACCACAAACATGCAACACATTCACACTCCGAGCCACCAGGGGGAGCTTTTGATCCTACTTGCTAGGTGACTCCCCATAGCTATATTACTAGTAGTCTGTAGGGAAAGTTAGTTAGTTCCAGGAAGGTTTCAGGAGACAGACTGGATCAGTCTGAGGCAGAAGACGGTTTACGGAGCTGTGTAGCGACAGTGCAGCAGCTCCTGGAAAGAGACATTGAGAAAGCCGAATACATTGCAGAGAGCATGCAGGAGAGCAAAGCACAGGAGAGAATACCAGGGGGAGACTACCCCCTAGCAGGCTGCCTCCTTCTGAGGCGCAGAGACCGGTAGCCAGAATACCAAGAGGGAGTAAGAACCTCTAGGGCTTACATCAGAGACCGGCAGGACAGCTGAACTCCAAGTTACCTGTCTGACCTAACACCCAGGAGGCACAGTGGCACCCTTCAGAGCCCAGGGCGTGCTAGAGTCCCTATAAACAGCCTCAAGCCACCAGCCATACGGGTTATGTCCTATCCTACCCGGGGGACAGAGAGAGAAAGATAACATCTGTGAGGACCTTATGCGGAGCTTTAAGCCGTAAGGGACTACAACACCATGGCGCCAGAGGAAGGCTTATGATTTCCACCTGGGTAAGGAGACTCCTAACTTGCCTTCAAACTGGCCTGACCCTGCCTGCCCTGTGATCTGGTGCTCTGGACTGCGGATGCTGAAGTCTTCAGTAAACCAAGGTAAAGAGACTGCAACCTTGTGTCCTCATTCTTTACTGCACTCTTCACCATCTTCCATCTACACATCGGGAGCCCTGAGGATATACTTCACCTGTGGGAAGTTATACCATCTAGCTGCCATAACCTTTACCCCAGAGGATCCCTTAAAGCAGCGTCGGTCTCCACTGACCGAATACCACAGGTGGCGTCACGAACATAAACTTTATTCCCTTTAATGACCTTCCTCTTTTACATGGGCGCCCAGGGCCACGGACCGTGACAACCCCCGTGTGAACACCACTGGACAGGTACCGAGTACCCCACGGCCCTGGCGGGCGACTCAGATACGTAGAGTCTAAGGGTGGGTTTATACCACTCGACTTGCGGCACCTAATGATCAGCTACTTGTTTTCTGATCAGTGGTGGCTTAAAATCCTATTTAGACAGACAAGACCACCTTTAGTGTGCTCACAGTACAACTGGTAATAGATCTGTGCGCATAGGCCGCCATTGCTCTCAGCAGCACAGGTGCTGTATACACAGGATGTGCTGCTGAGCAAGATTGTTGTATTTTTCAGCAAACCAAAAGATCATTTTATCTGACAAATTAAATGAATAGGATGAGCTTTCCAAGCCATTTTAAAGCGTTCATCCACTTCGAAGACTAAGCCTAAGGGGTCATTCAAACGTTCCTTTTTCTCATGAGTTCTATTCATATTTTTCACGTGTTGCGCCCTTAATTATTCTAGTCAATGGCGCTGTGCACATGTCCTTGTATTCTTGCAGATTGTGTTTAGGGATCAAACTCGCCAATGGCAGTCTATAGGTCCTTAGAAAAAATTGGACAGGGCTCTGCCATCCATGTGCTGTCCATTGTTTACGGACTGTTTGGAGAAGCTTGAGAAACCTTCATCTTTGTGGGTTCCCCCCTCCCTTCATCAGTGGAAAAACCAATGAAAATCAGTTTCCCGTTACTTTTTTTTTTTTTTTTTTTTATCAAAGCACTGATGAAATTGAGCCCTTTACGTGGACTATCACTGTTTGCAGCCTCATTTCCCGATAAGTGTGGTGTAAACAGGCTGTCGATATACATGAAAAGCAATCTTGTTCCCAGTAATCGGCCATTTTGGGCTTAAGGTGCATTTACATTACACTCTGAGTGCCTGATGAACTGTGTGTGTGTGTGTGTGTGTGTGTGTGTATATATGTGTATATATTTTATATTAATATTAGTTTTTATTTATTTATTTTTTTGGGCCTAAAGGATCGTCGTGCTCGGCAACACAACCTGTGGTATAAACGGGACGTGCTACCGAGGACAGTGGCAGCCAATGTGCGCTGAATGGTGTATTACCAGGCATATCTGAAGTGTGATCCGCCTGTCTAAACTGCCTAGTAATAGACCGCTTCCAGCAAACATGCTGCGATTGGAGGTAATTTAATGCTTCGCATCGGCTGGTGTAAATGCACCGTTAGGAGGCTCTTATGTTGGATTACTGACTAGAATTTTGGTACAGTGCCTCCCCATGATGACTGTTTTAGGGTCACACACATCCTAGCGTGATAGTTCCCAAACTAAGATCAGTCTTGGGTTTTCACCAATGATGGCAGTCATTAGGGTAAGTGCTTGGAGGAGAATCACAGCCATGTCACTGCAGTATAAAATCGTAGGCCCCGATTCATCAAGATTGGAGTTTTGTACACCAGCCTTAAAGTGAACCTGTCATCGTGAAATTGTAGTCAATCTGCAGGCACCATGCTATAGAGCAGGGGGAGCTGAGCAGACTTATATATAGTTTTGGAAGAAAAAAATCTGTATAACCTGTGATTTGCTCATTTTAAATCTGTGGTTTTCAGTCCAGTGGGCAGTCCGATTAGTGACTGACAGCTTTCTTTATATTTGTGTGCATACAGAGGTAGCTGTCAGTCACTGATGGGACCGCCCACTGGACTGGAACCCACATAGCAGAGGATTAAATGATTAAAACACAGGTTATACCGACTCTTTTCTCCCAAAACGATATATATATCAATCTGCTCCGCTCCTCCTGATCTACACGAGTGATACCTGTGGATTGGACTACAACTTCCTGGTTCCAGATTCCCTTTTGACGTAGGGCGCTCTGGAGTAAGATATATTAAAGCAGCTCTCCCATCAAAGCTTTCCTCTTAATATATTGCAGTCCTCGTATTGTATAGCACTGTGTGCTTACAATTGCTCCTTTTGCCGTTTTTACCTAGTTAATCCTCTTTTTTTTTTTTTATTTCTGTGCTCTGCTCTATGTAGAATCAGGAAGTCTTATTTTTTTTTTTTTCCTTGCAGAAATCATTCCACTTTTCATCTCCTGACCCAGCTGCTCCCTCCTCCCATCCATCATAGACTTTTGTAGTCTCTGATGACTTGTGCAGAGAAAATTGACCTTCCTGTTTCTACAAAGAACTTTAAAAGGATTCAGCTGGTCAGTAACTAATCACATGATGTCATAGACCTAATGGAAAAGAGAAGAATTAACTGGGTAGAAGTGAAAAATGAGCAATTGTTAGTACACAATGCTATATAATTCCTGCAGTATATAAAGAGGATAAAGCTTTTGATGGGAGGAGGAGGGGGGCTTTTTTAAGATGCGTTCTCCTCTTAGGTTACTTTCACACTAGCGTCGGACGACGCACGACGAATTGCGACGTACCGACGCTAGCAGTGAATGCGCCGCACAACGGGGGCAGCAGATGCTGTTTTTCAATGCATCCGCTGCCCCATTGTGAGGTGCGGGGAGGCGGGGGCGGAGTTCCGGCCGCGCATGCGCTGTCGGAAAAGACGGGAACAACGCACCAAAAAACGTTACAAGCAACGTTTTTTGGTGGCGACGGTCCGACGCAACCGTCGCACGACGGTTGCGACGTGTGGCAATGCTTCGCTAATGCCAGTCAATGGAGAAAAAACGCATCCTGCAAGCACTTTTGCAGGATGCGTTTTTTTTCTGCAAAACGACGCATAGCGACTTGCAGTGCACGACGCTAGTGTGAAAGTAGCCTTAGTGGATTTTGCGCATCTTCCACCTGCCGTGCGTCTCCTCCAGAAATGATACACTGGAAATGTACGCCGTTTCATGGTTGGAGGTATGCCACCTTTGTGGTTTCAATTGTGATGAATTTGGGTGGCCTTGTCAGTTTGGCAAAGTTGGACGGGACTGATGTAAAAATGCCAAAAACCACAATTTTTTTTGATTTGTGACATTTAGAAGAGATTTATTTTAGAATTCTGGTGTAAAACTTTTGAATAGTGGGTATGATCAGTACTGGGTCAAGTACCGCGGTGTCGGGTCACTATACAGCAATAGGGACAGTCCATTAATGTGAAAAGGGGAAAAGCCCCTCTTCTATCCATATGCTGGCTGCTCTTCTAGTAACTATTATTTTGATCACCTTTTTCAAGAACTTATTAATCCGATACTAAAAATCTGTTCGTGTTCTAGATGATTCTTTACTTCCGCCCACATTTACAAACCAGAGACTAAAATGCTCTGAGAGGTTATATTGGAGGAACGGATCCGGAGTGTTGCGCTCCTTTCCCTCTAGGGAGGTTTCTGTTACCGTAATCTGCCTCCTGGCCATTACTGTCTGCCGTGGAGCCAGTGCTGTCCCCTTACCTACGCTCGCACCTAAGATCCATCCAGGGTTACAGCCAAAAACTGAATGACCATGTCTTTTTTTTTTTTTTTTTTAGCAAATCTGTTCTAGGATCAGCAGATTTTGGTGTCTCGGTGGGCTTCAGCGTGCTCCGCAATGTACCCGCTGCCCTCCGATTTTGCTCAGAATATACAATGTGCTGGATCTCAGGAGCCGGTTGATGTTGGCTCCCTGTATGTAGTAACATTCTTGTTTAACCCAGCTCAGTGTCTATGAATATTTTATACGAACGGATAATTTGTACGGAAACCATTATGGCAACAGACACTTAAAGGGATATCATACTGCCTTTTATGACTAATGTTATTCTTTCCACTGAAACAGGCAGTAAAAAAAATATATTGGCTTTTCTTCTGGTTTTAAAGCGAATGAGTCCATGGCAGCAAAATCCGACTGAGCTGGTCAGAGATGATGTGGATATTCCTGCGCTGTTATGTGGTGTGGGTGGATGTTCCTGTGCTGTTGCGTGGTGTGGATGGATGGTGCTGTGGTGTGGATGGATGTTCCTGTGCTGTTGCGTGGTGTGGATGGATGTTCCTGTGCTGTTGCGTGGCATGGATGGATGTTCCTGTGCTGTTGCGTGGCATGGATGGATGTTCCTGTGCTGTTACATGGTGTGGGTGGATGTTCCGGTGCTGTTACATGGTGTTGGTGGATGTTCCGGTGCTGTTGCATGGTGTTGGTGGATGTTCCGGTGCTGTTACATGGTGTGGGTGGATTTTCCTGTGCTGTTGCGTGGCGTGGATGGATGTTCCTGTGCTGTTGCAAGGTGTGGATGGATGTTTCGGTGCTGTGGTGTGGGTGGATGTTCCTGTGCTGTTGCGTGGTGTGGGTGGATGTTCCTGTGGTGTGGGTGGATGTTCCTGTGCTGTTGTGTGGTGTGGGTGGATGTTCCTGTGCTGTTGCGTGGTGTGGGTGCATGTTCCGGTGCTGTTGCGTGGTGTGGGTGGATGTTTCTGTGCATTTACACAGCAGATTTCTGCCATATCAAGCACCGACTGACGTTATAACAAGTTATGCAACGCTTGATTTAAAGGCCCTGATAATCCAGTCTGGCTCTCGTACAGCACATCCCGTGTGTACATGGAGAAAGCTGCTGCTGAAAACAATAATTTTATGCCACATATAATCCCTGTTGCTCTACTGAAGATTGATTAATTGCAGAAATTGGCCACTTTTGACTTGGTGGCAAATCGTCTTCAAAATATATATATATATAATTTATTTTTTTTAATTATGTTGTTACAGACCCATAATGTAGTGGTCAGGTTTTCAAGATCTCTGCTGTCAGTGAACGTAAACCTTCCTTGTTCAGTATCTGGATGGTCGTCGTCATCCGTATACGATCGGTGTGAGTCAGGATGGTGTTTGGCACAGGATCGCCAAAGGATTAAGATGAGTTTCCATGCTAGAAAATCTGCACTCAACCTTAACTTGCTGCAGAATTTTTTGCAGCAAATATGCGTTCTGTGAACTTAACCTTTTATATGTTAAAATCAAATGGTGCTCTGATCTCCCATGGCTAATATTTGCAGATAGAGATGCCGGAGCTCTGTTGGCCAAATTTAAAACAGCGCCTCTCTTCTTCAGTGGCCGTGTCTGGTATTGCAGCACAAATTATTGGGTAACAAATACTGACTCTTTAAACTTGGCAGAATCCGTCTTTGTCCTGATTAATGCAAGCATCCTTTTTACTTTTGGGACTACAAAGCCAAGCATTTCCTATTTTGCCTCCGACAAGCAGAAATCCACAATTCGGATTCCTTATTTGCAGGAAGCGTTCCCGTGAGCGTCGCCCCCTTCATTGTATATTTGGGCCATACCGGAGGGAGCTGTGTTTCTTACAGGAGGAAGTGTCTTTCTGCGGCCTCTTTGCTCCGATCCCAGGAAGTATATCCTGTCTACACTCCCACCTCATCCCTTTCTGCCGCTCCATCCTCCTCCATGATTTTGGCACAGCACAATTTTTTTTTTTTTTTTTTTTTCCCTTGATTTTCTACAATATATTGAGTCACTCTGTTAACGCTTTAACTGCCGCTGCCGAGATTTGCATCAGAAACTTCAAAGTCGTAATAACCTTGTCAAAACGGGTCAATGTCTCAGATCTGTAATTTAATACAGAAATGTCCAGGATTAATCCATATTATGCATCTGCCGAGCAGCGGAAATGCTCCATTATACAACGTAATGGTGGTATTCAGTGTATCGTTCTGTACGGTGGGCACGCGTGGCATCGTAATCCACTTATCTCAGATGGTAAGCGCCTTTTCTTCTCCTCCCCGCACAATCTATGCTAGTGATGACCTGCATGTTAATGTTATGTATACAGAAGTGTGTTGGGGGAAAATGTGGACGTGTGCAGATCCTCCGGAGTGGATTAAGCTGCTTTCCAGTGACTAATTCACTTTCGTGACTCGTGCCAAGCTTGCGGTCCTGCACTCACTCCCACCAAGTTCAGAGCCCGGCTACTCTGGAGCGTAGAGAAATCTCACGTAAGACCCTCAAAATAATTTCTGCACTGGCATCCATATCTTTATATGAACATGGTCTCCATACCAGCATTGGTGTGTTGAGTAGGTCTATCTAAGTTCCCGTCCCATGGTTCCCTAATGGAAACCAAGTTTGGGGCACAGACAATTATCAGAACCAGCACCCCAATAAGATTTCTTCACCACCAGCCATACATGCCATCGGTGGGCAATAGGTTTGAAAATATCCAAACTACCTGAACTTGCAGATATTTCCATTATTGAGAAGCCGCCATTGACTTTATAACGTACGTTAATATTGTATTGGAGGTGACCTGACCCTCCCCTGACAAAAGGGGGGGGAAGGTGAATCGGGATCACTTCCCTCTCCCGAATGATAACACTTGTATGATTGGCTGAGCCGAGCAGCCATCTGTATGATGGGGTCGGAAGGAAGAGCTGTCTGCCAAATCCTGTATATTCGATCGTTTCTTCTTAAAAGGCTGAGGTGAACCCTTAGTGTCGAGGCATCCAAATGCTGGCACGCCGGTCATTGATTCTGTACCTCATTTACTTTACATTTTGAAGGGAAATATTCACTAGAACCAGGAGTGGCGGCGCTACTATAAGATATAGGCCCTTGTTATGTAACCCTGGGCGACCATTTTGTACTGGTTTCGGAATAGTGATTTAAGATTATGCAATGGACTTAACGGAAGCCTGTCACATGAAAAAAAAAAAAAAAAAGCACTATTAATTTGCAGATATGGGGTTAGTCTGCAGGTTAATAGTGTTCTGAACCTGCCCAGCACTGAGAGCCCCGCTGCCAGGAGGAAATTAACTTTATTCCTCCTGGTAGTGTTCCGGTTTCTGTCATTGGAGTGGCACCGACGTGAGTTCAGTCACCGCTCTGTGTATAGAGAGTGCGGCTGTAATCTCTCCCCGGCTCTGAGAGCAGCTCATCTTTAGGGCCTGATAACAGTCAGTGTCTGTCACCCCCGTGACTGAAACCCAAATGCTACCAGGAGGAATAAAAGTTGATTTTTCCACCCGGCATCAGGGGTCTAAGCAAGCAAGTTTAGAACACTATTAACTTGCAAATTAACCCCAAGGAACAGTCTTTCAATAGATGTATTTTTTTATTTAAAGTGAGTGCTTCCTTCAATTGTCGCCGCTCCACTGATTCTGGAACTGGCTTTCTTTTTCTTCTGTGACCCTCCGTTCCAATGTTATGCCCCTTGGAAATATAGATCTAAAAAGTTCCCTTTAACCAACTGGGCGTATACCACAATGTATGTGGGCATGGCCAATGTTCTGATTGGCCAGCATCGGAGGAGAAAATGCAATTGCCCACAGACGTTCTGTGGTATACGCCCAGTTGGCTATATTTCTAGTTCTATATTTCTGGGAGGCATAATTTTGGAACAGAGGGGCACAGAAGAAAAATGAAAAATATTCCAGAATCCGTGGAACAGAGACAATTGAAGGAGGCACTCAGTGAGGGTTATTAGTGGTGAGGGGCTATTACCGACGGGTAATGGAGACTAGCGGGAATTTTTAGTCAATTACCTAATCGTTGTTTGGACTTCCTATCCTCTGTTGCTCGTGACAAAGCGGGGTCCCACAGCCATTTTAATATGGGACCCTACAGTGATGTGTTCCGTCCATCAGTAAAGTATTCACCCAGTGCTAGAGTATGAGAATCTGAGGGTCTTTCTTTCTGTAATGGATACAGCGATCTGGAAAATAGATTGAGGTGGATTTTCTAGAATTACGGAGGGGGTGGAAGAAGGATTTAGACAAATGCATAGATCGTATGGAGCTGTACCTCCTAATATGGCTGAACCTTGGCTGAACTCTATACACTTTGTTATGAAAAGTGAATAATGTGACCCAAGTGTTCTTTTAACGCCCGCTCCCTCTTTTGTAGACTCCCAGACTGTAAGTCGGAGGACCGGACAAGGTGATGATTCCACGGTGGTTGTGTATTTTGGCCCTTTTAATAAGCATCGAAGTCAAAGCATGGAATCAGATGCCACGCAAAACGGTGCGGTATTCAGGTGAGACTGTGTTACTACTGTACGCCACCCCCTCCGCCAAATTTTCCTAAAGAGTGCCAGAAGACAAAGGAAAGCCGATGAGACGGTGCCGCGGTGTGATCCTCCTGGCTCGGGCTGATGTCACCTGTTTTTGTGCAGATCATGTTCCTTCGGGAGGTGATGTCATGGTGTAATTATACCTCTTCTACCCCCGTGTGACCGATAGACGCCATGGTTGGGAGAAGCTTGGATGGAAGATCTGTGCATCTAGTAGTGTCATTAACCACCCTTATTTACATGTCTTTAGGTTTCTCTGAAAACCGCCAGTCCTGGCGTGGTGGCATCTCCCACTACCTAACTCTGACGCTGGATGAAAGTCGGGGGGCGCTCTATGTAGGTGCGCGGGAAATCATATTTTCCTTGGACATTGACAACATTGGAAAGGAGCTGAGACCACCGGTAGGTTAATTATTTGTACAAATTTTACTATTGAAATCCATATATATTCATATGTGAAGTGCAACTTACATAACGTGCGTCTGTCCCCTGTTAGATTATATGGGAAGCCCCCGGGGAAAGGAAGCTGGAGTGTGTCAATAAGGGAAAGAGCAATCAGGTAAAGCAAAAACAGGAGAATACGGTACTTTTTTTCTTTTTTTCTTTCTCTCTTAAAGAGGTTGTCCACTACTTTAACATTGTTGGCTTATTCTTAGAGTAGGTCTTCAATGTCTGATTGTTTGGGGGTTGCACCCCTACCACCACCGCCGATCATCTGTTCTAGGTGTCGGCGGCTGCCAAAAGTGCTCAGTTATGGAGCTGCTCCGTCTACTTATAGTGGCACAGCCGGGTACTGCACATCTGCCAATATCAATAGGGGGTGGATGAGCAGTACAGGCCGCAACCATTATTGGCAGACGACGCGGCTCAATAACTGGGCACTTCGGAACCTAGAACAGGTGATCGGCGGGGATTCCGGGTGTCGCACCCCTACCGATCAGTCATTGATGACCTATCCTAAAAAGTAATGGACAACATCTTTATCGTTTAACATTATTCCTTGCAGACGGAGTGTTTCAATTACATCCGTATCCTTCAGAAGTATAACGAAACCCATCTTCTTACCTGTGGGACCTATGCCTTCCAGCCTAAGTGTGCTTATATAGTAAGTGTTATGTCTGTAGAAAGAAATGTCCTGGATTATCATGGTCTCTAAGAAGGGATGCTGTATTCTCTCCCCCAGGCCAAGAATGGCCTAATCTGTGTAGGGTGCACATACATATTGTGTATGTTAGCCAAAACTAATTTTTGGGGGAGATCGGCTGACCATCTCGGGTGTATAACGGGGTGACAGATGTTAAGAAAAAAAAGGAGTTGGGCAGGTTGGATTTCAGCATGCCTGATCCCTTTGTATCACTGGGAAATAAGCCAACAGAAGTTTTTGGCAGCGGCTTGCTCCCCTCTCCCCATTGAACATGCTGTCATTAACTATCTAAGTTGTAAGACCACTCTGTAATATTCTTCCTTATTTAAACCTTAGCTATGTAATACTACTTTCACTAATCCTATCCTCTGCTGATTCTGTCCCAGTCTACACAGCAAAGTTAGCAATTGGGATTTAGAAAAAAAAACAGGAAATTGCAGCAAATTTTGCATCCTTGGATTATTTCAAGGTGCATAATCGCATTAATTTGTTTTTATTGTAAACTTAATGTAATTTTTGATCCATTGTGCATTATATATGTAATAAGGAACAATAAGTGCGCCGTGGTTATCGGGCAATATCCACATTCTGGTCTCTTGCTTGATGTATCTACATGGATAGAAATATTGGTAATGGAGATGACCATGATGGGTGTGAATACTGAAGTGGGATGTACATCGGAGAGGGGCTGAGATACGGTGCAGTCTTCAGATCTCTTACCTCCTTAGCTGAAAAACCAATTGTTTGGATTCTAACGCTGCCTGAGGAGAGTTCACTGTGTAGTGGTGTAACTTTCCTGGAAAAACCCCTACTTGAATACAGTCATGAACCCAGCGCACAGGGCCGGCAGCCAATATCCTTGTGGTATTGTTTAATAAGTGTCGCTGTCAGAGATGCGTTCCATCTAGAGAATAAGTGTGCTCAATGCCAGGCTGCCTCCTGACAAGCCGTGCTTTCCTCCTGCCCAGGAGCTGTCAACGTTCACCCTGGATAGTGTCAACTTGGAGGATGGAAGGGGAAAATGTCCATATGATCCATCCACGGGCCACACGGGGCTTGTCGTCGGTGAGTAAAGACATCCTAAATTTCTTTCCAGACGTGCGGGGAGGACTAGTAAGGCAGGATTAGATATAGTAAGTGTCCATTATTTCTATTTTAGATGGGATTTTGTACTCTGCTACATTATTCAACTTCCTGGGTACAGAGCCGGTGATTCAGCGGAGCATGGGGCAGCATAACAGTATAAAGACAGAATACCTGGCCACGTGGCTGAACGGTGAGTAAGACTCCGGGGCCACGTTATCATCATTGGATTTACTCTTCTTTTTTTTTTTATTATTTATAGAAATGGTCCTAGTAGCCAATATTAATGCAACTGCTTCATTACATTTTTACCTTTTCTAAGTTATCATTTTTATATATATTTTTTTTATGGTGGCTAATTTATACTTTGCAGCTTTTCGAAACCTGAACATTGCTCTTCAGCAGAGTACAAAATCCAAGAGGGTTTTTTTTTTTTTTTTTTTTCTTTGCGATATTTAATTAGAACACCATTGAAAGGCTTACGAATACTTTTTTTTTTAATTTTTAGAATTCTAAAAAGGCACAAAAAATTAAGCATCTTTGAATTAGCGCCAATTTATCAAACACATTTTGATGCATTTTGTGCAAAGTCAGCGGATGCTGAAAGAAAGACGCAACAGAAAATTGACTTTAACCCCCACCCCTAAAAAAACAAACAAACCCCCAAAAAAACCTGCAAATGATTAATTTGGATGAATACCCCTTCCAGTTTATTGTACAAGCAATATTTACTGCACGACCCCTGTGGGAGCCGGAGGAGGTGATCACATGAGGTGATCACATAGGGCGCCATGGGCGTTTCTGCAATGTCCACGTGACTTGGACCCGCACCGATTAGTCTTTTCTGACAAGTGGCAGATATGCTATATAAGGAGCAGCCTATTAATGGCGGCATGTACATGGAAATTAGTTGCCTTTCTATTACTTTTACTCCCTCGCACATAATCTAATCTGACAGTATATCGCTTTTCGCCTTCTAGAGGCCAAGTTTGTGGGCTCCGCTCACATGCCGGAGAGCGTGGATAATAAGATGGGCGACGATGACAAGATCTACTTCTTCTTCACTGAACGAGCCCTGGAATATGACTGCTATAGTGAGCAGGTGGTGTCCCGGGTGGCCCGCGTCTGTAAGGTTGGTGACATTTGCTGCCCCATCATTTTGTTTGATTGTCTCGGTCACTTCTTTATTACATTCCGTTTATTACTTTTTATCCTTCTGTAATATTTATGTCCTTTGTGTCTATAACCAGCTCCGTCCATCCCCCATTACGTCATTACAAACCACCTAGAATGAAAATTATATTTGACTCCTTCCATTCAATTTCCTAATGCAGCGGCTGTCGCGTCCCTTCCCCCATAATGGGGGTGAATGGAAATGGAGATCCATTAGCAGTGACCTGAAGTGCTCCTCCTGCTGTGTAATACAGAAGCTGATGTACTATTTCTCCGCCATATGGATCATTCATTTTAAAGACTTCTTCCCATTGTGGTCTCTTGTTTATTAAGATGTTTCTTACGCCATATTGTAATTCGCTTCCAGGGAGACTTAGGAGGGGCTCGAACGCTACAAAGGAAGTGGACCAGTTTCTTGAAGGCCCGGCTAGTGTGCTCCATTCCAGAGCTTCAGCTTCACTTTAACCTTTTACAGTCTGTGTTTACCCTGCGGACGGATCAGTGGCGATCTACGCAGTTCTATGCCGTCTTTCAGGCACGCTGGTGAGCTATTAGTATTATGCGATAAGAAAAAAAAAAAAAAAAAGCACCCCGTGCACCATAACACAAACAAACGGTGGAATATGCGGGCACCGCAAAACTTCTGCATCAAGAGATAAGGCAGATGGGGACGTAAAGAACATTTCACTATTTTTGTGCTAGGTAATTCATCACAACCCAAGAATCCATATTAGATTACCCTTTACCTGGTTGCTGTTTTTGTGCAGCATAGAAAATTTAAATTTAGATGATTTCCCCACGTGCAATAATCGAGGCTATTACAGCACAAATCATTATACCTGTATTCTAATAGTTGGTGACCTACATCTAGATGTCTATTTTTGTCCCTCCAGGTCATTATGGTGAACTTTTACCATCTCAGTCTTTTTACATTACCATTGCTGACTTAGGCTAAGTTCACATTAGCATCTCTGTGCACAGCGTATCATCTGCATGCGCAAACGCATTCAAACGCATGGTTACGCTGCATTTTTAATCCACATCAGCTTACCCATGATGCCAAAAAAAGCTGCATTTGCATGTGTTTTTGCCTGCGTTTGCTTTAATTATGCGCATGCGTTCGTTATTTCCAGGAGGGCATGCTTGGACGTGCGCTGTCTGAAATACGCAAACGCATGCATACGCATGTCCTTGTGTACCCATAGACAGTAATGCGTGGTTTTGACGAACTCATCCGCATGCGCATGTCTGTGCCAAATTGACGCCTCAAACAATGCAACATGTTGCGTTCGTGAAACGACGCATGCGTACGCATCCGCATGCTAATGCATGTCCCTGCGTTCACAGTGTTAAATATATGTACGCAAGACTCATGCGGATCGGTACGCAGGTATACGCTGCACACACATACGCTAATGTGAACCTGGCCTTAGAGAGAACCTGTCTGTGGCACACTGCAAAGACAGGTGTGACACACACACACACACACACACACACACACACACACACACACACACACACACACACACACACACACACACACACACACACACACACACACACACACACACTTGGTGTAAGGCATATTGTGAAGTCTGGTGGGTAGCAGCGCCTGCAAGAGAACTACTAAGCCCAGTGGAAGCAACCCTCGGCCCCTGAGATTGGGTGGTGCTGGAGATCGAGGAGGCAGGCCAGTGCCATTGCTGTGGTCGCTGGTGGGACTACAGTGAAATCTGTGCAGCCGCTTGGGACATAGTGTCCTGCGTGGTTCAGGATGTGCCCAACTGCCAGACGATGGATGTTTAGACACGATCCTTAGTTCTCAGTGGTGGGGAGGGAACTGAGGTACTTTCCTGTAAGCCTGAGGTGCCATAGATGCCAAGGTCCAGGCTGAGAGAAGTTTTAGTGCATGTATAGTGCTAGATGCAGCGGGAGTGAGGAGAGCTGCTACATATTGCTGGAGAAGAGCCGGGGTCCTCACTCCATGAGGGCTGTTGGCTCAGTGTACTGAATAACTGTGGAGAGCTGTAATCCTCATCGAGTTTTTCTTCCTGTTGCACCTGAGGTTTGGACATTGCTTATTGAGGCAGGCTGATCCCGCATCCCTTCCACGATGTTCCCTTTATAATGGCATTACACAGCCAATACCTGTAAAAGACCCTTAGCATCACAAACATGCAATAATCAATCAAAACACAAGACGCGTTGACTTGGTTGGAAATTATTTGGCCACGGCCTTGATTAAAAATTCACATAGAAACTTTAAACTTATAACAAACTGCAGCTTAGCCCAATCTCAAGCCCGATTACCATTTCCAAACACCTGATGTCCATTCAGTTCCCTGAACGACTTGCCCCAGGCCCGTGACAAAGCAAAAATTGAGGGAGGGAGTGGTAGCACTTCCTTCTGGCAGCGATGGGGAATGACAAATGTCCCTCATCGCTGCCTCTTCTTATCCCCCTCAGCCCACCTGTATTTACTAAATAGATTGCCCTATCAATGGACGTCGCTGGGGGAAAAGCTATACTTCACCCAGCAACGTGCTGCTGACAGGCTAAAAACCTCCACCAATCCCTGTACATCAAAAATACCAGGAAAGCTTGGCGGAAGAACTTTTCCCACCAGGCTTAACCCTTTAATAGGTGGGTTATATTATGGCCTAGTAAAGCCGTATGTAACCCTCCTGATGGTCCAGGTTGTATCGTTCTTCTGAGGACGGCCCATCAGCGGCGAGACAACTGTGACCGTTGGCAGCCATTACGCCCCAGCTCAGTGGAGGCAACCCAGACATATCGGCACATTTTTACATATGGAGGTAGTTGGTATTGGCTGTATAGTTGCTTGTCCATTAATAAAAGTTAGGGTATGTGTCCACGTGCAGGAAACGCTGCGTGTTTGACACTGCGCAGAGCCGCAGCGTCAAACACGCTGCGTCCAGATGTTACAGCATAGTGGAGGGGATTTTATCAAATCCCGTCTCCACTATGCGTGGTAACACGCACCCGGCGGCCCTGCGACTCCGGAAATGCGCGTCTTTTAAGATCGCAGCATGTCCGTATACCTTGCTGCGCCGCCGCAAGGTATATCACAGGGCCCTATGTGTGGGGTGCGATGATTCCAGATGTGTGCAATGAACACATCCGGCATCATTGCGTCACAGAAGGGGGCGGGGCTTAGGGCGGAGCGGGTTTGCCGCTTCTTCCAAACCGCCGGCCATCCTGAAAGTGGACACGTACCCTTAAAGTTGTCCGGCCTCAGAGTGATTGCAGACTTGTGAATCCTCACATCGCGTGCTCTGTGAAGATTCTCTGGAGCATGCGGCCGGTGCGTGACTGTAAGTATCCAATTTGCATGCATGCAGTCATGTGCCGACTAGACATGCCACCCCCTCCTTCAATGCAAGTGTGTTGAGCATATCCGGACAAGTGTAGTCAGAATGTGGCCGGAAGTATGCAGGATGTGAGCGCTCCTGGTGCCAGAGAATCTTGACTGGGCACAATGTGTGTTATGTGAGGATTCACAAGTCTGAAGTCTTCCCTTAAAGCGAATCTGTCACCCCTAAAATCGATGGTGAGGTAAGCTCACCGTCATCAGGGGCTTATCTACAGCATTCTGTAATGCTGTAGATAAGCCGCCGATGTTACCTGAAAGAGGAGAAAAAGACGTTAGATTATACTCACCCAGGGGCGGTCCCGCTGCGATGGGTGTCGCAGGTCCCGTACAGCGCCTCCCATCTTCATTCCTTGACGTCCTCTTCTGGTCTTTGCGCCGCTACTCCGGCGCAGGCGTACTTTGTCTGCCCTGTTGAGGGCAGAGCAAAGTACTGCAGTGCGCAGGCGCCGGTAAGGTCAGAGAGGCCCGACGCCTGCGCACTGCAGTACTTTGCTCTGCCCTCAACAGGGCAGACAAAGTATGCCTGCGCCGAAGCCGCGGCGCAGAGACCAGGAGCAGACGTCATGGAATGAAGATAGGAGGCGCCGGAGCGGACCTGAGACGCCCATTTGACCGCAGACCAGCAGCGGGACCGCCCAGGTGAGTATATTATAACCTCTTTTTCTCCTCTTTCAGGTAACATCGGGGGCTTATCTACAGCATTACAGAATGCTGTAGATAAGCCCCTGATGACGGTGAGCTTACCTCACCATCGATTTTGGGGGTGACCGGTTCCCTTTAAGGCAAGACAACCCCTTTTTAAACTTAATACATATCGATGCTGAGCATGTTTGAAGTGTGTAGAGGAGAATTTTTGGTTGAAAGACCTGCGGCAGCTGAACTGCCTTTGGAACAAAGGATTGAGCATGTTTCAAACCAATGTGCCTGACCAATATGATCTGCTATATGGAGTACTGGACACCCCTGTGCACATCAGTTAGCTGATCGGTCAGATGTGGCCTCCTGATGGGCGATTTACTTATGTAGGAGACAAGATGCAGGTTCTTCATGTGCCTGGTAGGGCTGTATGTATAGTCTATAGTTGAAGCAGCTAGCTGTTTATTACATACATATAAGTATCTAACACTTTGCATGCCTTTTTCTTTTTTTCTTCAGGGGTGATGTTTCGGTTTCTGCGGTTTGCCAGTACGCCATCCAGGACATTCAGAAGGTTTTTGATGGCCCTTACAAGGAATACCGGGAGCAAGCCCAGAAATGGGGTCGCTACTCTGACACGGTGCCCAGTCCGCGACCTGGATCTGTAAGTTTAGAGCAGTTAAAGCAATACTAAGTGTGTAATGCAATCCGCTAACCTCACATGAACTGCACTCTGAGGCTGCGCGGGCCGATCCCTGGAGACCAAGCCAGGAGAGAGATTGCTGAAGCACAAAGGACGATTTCTGGTGAAATCAAAATTCAGCATGAAACAGTCCGGGAACGCCATAGTATAATCTATTCCTCCCTCTGATTAACGGCACTACCTTATCCCTCTAGGCACCTTGTACCTGGGTATTGTAGTTAATAATTAGAGCATCCATGATGCTATTTACAAAGTCATGGAGGAGGAAAGAGAAATAATTAATTTCTACCGTAGTGGTGACATCAGCAGATAAGGAAATGTCGCTAGTTGTAAAACGTGGCATGCAAGTCACTATTTGGTATAGTGCTTTTTGATTACTTTTTCAGTTTTTCTCTACTAAAAGAAACTTCTTTTGGTTCCAGTGTATCACAAATTTCCACCGGCATCACGGAATGAACAGCTCGATGGACCTCCCCGATAACACCCTCAACTTTGCCAAGAAGCACCCCCTGATGGACGAGCCCGTTCAGTCTGTCCAAGGCCGCCCTCTGCTGGTCAGGAAGGGAGTGAATTTCACAACTCTTGCCGTGCACAGGACCACAGGGCTTAGTGGGGAGTTGTACGACGTGCTCTTCATTGGAACAGGTCAGTGTGTTCTATTGATGTTGTCTCTATCAGTGGAATGTCTGCGATCGTTCTCAAAGATGCTCATTATCCTTTATTTTGCCGCAGGAAATGGATGGCTGAACAAAGCTGTACGTTTGGGATCTAGTGTCCATTTAATTGAGGAAATCCAAATGTTTGACAAGCCATATCCAGTCCACAGCTTGGTCCTGTCTACTCGGAAAGTAAGGATTACAGTTATTAATGTCACTGAAGCTTTCATCAGGCTTTTTGTTTAGCATTTTTACTCCCTCTCAATATGGCGTCTCCATCTAAATGTACAGCTAATACAGGGGTCTCAAACTCATTTTCACAGAGAGCCAGTAGAGCATTATGGTTACCTTGAAAAGGCCACTTATAACATGGTAAGGGCTCATGCAGATGTCCGTGCAACATGGTACAAGCATGTACTGCAATTCTCAGACTAGCCAGGGGCTGTAAAAGGGCGAGCAAGAGTGCTCTCAGAGCTGTCCCAGATCTCAGATTCCAAGATGGTTGCTCCCTACACCAAGTACTGGTTGTATCTGCTCTGATTCAAAGATGCAATCAGCTCCTTTTTAAGTGCTGGCTAACTGCATCCATTTGGTTTCAAAGATGGCACTCACTCCCTGTGTTGGTGCCGTCACCAGTATTTAATAGAGAAGGGGGGCCATCTAGGATTTTGAGCTCTGGCGCAAACCTCCACACTGCTCTTTTTAAGAGAAACTCGCAGGCGGTGGACTCAGAAGGCCCAGCTCTGCACTTTCCTCATACGGAGAGCTGGTTCTTATGACCTCAAGGACCATGATGTGGTGGTCTGGACTCATCCCACGGGCCATGAGTTTGACACCCCTGGGCTAATATGGAGTTGCCAGGGTTTCACTTGATACGGCTGCACAGCTCAAAGCTGACCTGGCGCTAAGGGCATGTACACACGGGGCGTGTTTGGAGTGGAAAATCTCCTGCGTATCATAGCATGTTGTAGATGAGAGAAAATTCAGAGTAAATTGGTTTTTGAATCCGCACCGTGTCACTTTATGCCTCAAGTTTCATCCTTGTATAGGGAATATCCAACAAAATCGACTGCTTTGACACCACAAATACTCCCCATGTGCATGTATCCGGGGGGTAGAATGGTCTTCTTATCTCTATAGATTGGGCTGACGTTTCCTTTTCTATTACAGACGTTTCTCTTCGCTGGCTCTCCCTCTGGGCTGATACGGCTTCCCATGGCGGACTGCAGTAAATATCGCTCCTGTGCTGATTGCATCCTTGCCCGGGATCCCTTCTGTGCCTGGAATCTGAGCTCCAGCCGATGCGTTGAGTCTGATATACAAAATGGGTGAGTAGCGGTCATATGCAGGGTCAGATGGTTGGTTGGTATATCCATAACATGCACTGAGGAAGCAATATTCGGCAAGGGCTACAAGGCGAATTGTGTTTCGTGCCCTTGAGATCATGGCATTGCAACATCATGTTCAATGATTACCTATGGTGACATATGATACATTTCCGACACTATAAGTTGGATTTTCTGTCCCTGATTGCAGGTCGTACACGGCTCTCTTGATATTGACTTCTGCTCTGGTTACACACAACTCCTCCCCCACCTAATTTCCCCGTAAAAATCACATCCGTAAAGTAGTTGTACGATATCAAGATGTTTTGGTTGTATGACGTGTCACACGCCGCTGTCTAGCCAAGTTTGTACCTATGTCAGGAAACTTTGCACTAACATTTTTGTCTTCTTTGCAGGGATGCTCTGCTCCAGGACATTGAGAGCTTCGATACATCCATGTGTGAAGTTCAGTACATGAAATTATGTAAGTTTCTATCTTCCATCAGATTTAGGATTAGTTAGGGGAAGCAGAACTATTTTCTCATATTTGTTTCAATTTTTCTATTTCAGCCAAACCTTCGTCAAGAAATCTCACTGTGGCCATTGGGACAAATGTGGTTCTCCCTTGTGAGCTGACCTCCAACCTGGCCCAACCCATATGGAAGTTCAATGGTCAGGATTTAAGGCAGGACGATAATGACTCTGTGCTTTACGACATCACACTCCAGGCTCTGGTTATCCTCGGAGTTAATGTTCACCATTCTGGGACTTATAGTTGCTTTTCGGTTGAACAGGGGGCACAATTTGCTTCTAAACATTACCAGTTAAATGTGGTGGCCTCCCCGTCTCTGACTCTGGAGTCTTCTGCTCCTATGGATGGTTTGGGTTTGGTCTGGATGATGGTTATCGCTCTTGGGGCTGTTTGCTTGGCCCTTTTTCTGGCGGTAGTCTACCTGCGGAGAAGGTTACAAGATGAGATGGAGAAAGGTTCCAAAACTCTGGAGAACACGCTTGTGTATCCCATCCAGTTACCATCACAACCCAAAATTGCAAAGTGCCTGCCCAGTGCAGACTCTGATGAGAAACTCTGGGATCCTTCCTCCTATTACTATTCTGATGGATCACTAAAGATTGTCCCAGGCCACGCGTTGTGCCAGAACAGCACGGGTTCCTCCTCTCCATCTGGCAATGGCATTCCTGGTCAACCACTTCCTTCACCACCTCTTCATTCACCTAACCATATGCTGCTGTCCGGCGTCCGGGGCTCCAGCAGTAATGGCTACATACGGCTAACACTAGGTGGGGGAATAAATGAAGAGCGCCCACCACTTGGGGACCTAAATGAAGAACTAAGGTGGAAACTGAAGCAGAGGCAGACCTTGCCGGACTCCAATCCAGAGGAATCGTCTGTCTGATGACCCAAGTTGCCACCTGCACAGTTTGCACTGGTTTTTGTTTTTTAGTTTTGTTTTTTTTTTAACTACTTTTTATGTTGTACTACCTCAGGGACTGGAGATTTGGTGGAAGGATGTGGCCAAAACTTAATTTCTCTTTCCACCCGTTGTCTCCACTGCAGATGTATGGAAACAATGAGAAGACCTTCATGGTTCTCTTTTCATCCTGTTGTACTTTTCTCACATTTTTCTCACAGTTCTGTGACTTGTAAAACTTCAGTATTTTGTGAATCTTTCTTGTAAGATTTGATGCGTTCTTGGGTGATGTTGGATCCGGACCGCCACGGAGGAACCAGTCTCCTCCTATTCCTGAAAACCTTGGCCAGAAGAGCAATATTCGACAGAAGACTTGGCAACCTGTTTACTCTTTCTGTCCATTCCTGTGCAGGGATCAATGGTTTAACCACTTAGTTGCCGGTCTTGATTTACAGCAGGTTTCCCGGTGTATGGCAATAAGATCACTACTGTTTTCTATAGCATTTTCACACTAAACGTTTACAGTGCTTTCTCATACCACCAATCCTTTGTGGAAGGAACAGCTATAGCTTAGCCGGCTGTTGTCACAGCAAGCGAAAGGAGTGCGTGCGTATGAAATCCGAAGAAAGTAAGACTCCAACATATCCAGTTTTTACTTGGAGGCAGCATTTGGGTTTATTTCTAGGTTCCCCCCCCCTGCTCAAACCTTGCCTATTTAACCCCCTCTTCCCCACGCGGGTCACATGTAAAATGACTGATCGGATCACGTAATCGTGATGCAGCCCCAGCCTGGTTGCTGAGTGTTCGTGTAAATGACTCGTTTTTAGACGCATGATAATGAATGTGAGGATCTGTTAATAGTTCTACGCTCCTTATTTTATATCGTTCTTCTGGAAGCAGGAACAATCAATCCTTCTAGAATTTTTATTTTTTTAGTGTCCACGCAGTTCCGTAATCTCAGCCCCTTCAATCATTCCACAGTGAGACATAAATGAGAACATTTCAGAGATCCATAGACAAGACCAGGGCTTGCATGGATTTATTTTTTCCCGCTGCCAAATGCCATTAATTTTTTTTATAGATTTTTTTTGTTTGTTTTGTATTTTAATTTTCACATGGTCTGCGAGTGGCGGAAGGGAGGGATGAGAGAGTTGTGTTGTGTATATACATATTCTATTCACTGTTTTTTAAATCCAAACCTCCTTGGGGGTCTGCACGCTAAAAATATCTTTTTTTTTTTTTTTTCCATTCTCCTCTGTAAATAGGATCCTGTTCTCACGCTCTCTCTTTCCCTTGTCCCCATGCTCATTCTGTAGTTCACTGTGTAATTTATTTGTCTGTTTGAAATATATTTATTTCCTGTAAATAAGTATTTTTATATTGAGAAAATAAAAATGGAATTTAAACAATGTTAATTTTTTTTTTCCCGTCCCCCCCAATGTTCTGTACCCGTTTCGTGATTTGTGCCTTTTCCTATCCTAAATTTTTACTGTATAGAAATCCAGGTAATTTGATTGGTTTCCCAGTATTAATCTAGATGAAAGAATTCTCCTGTGAAAACATGTTATCACCTAATCACAGGATAGATGATTTCTTGCTTGATCGATGGCGATCAGACGCCGGAACCTGCATCGATTGGAAAAACAGAGCACATTTATTACTATTGGGGCACAGACGGCCGTATAAATCAGAACGCAGTGCAAGGGCTGGCCGGTGGCTCTCATGACTTGAGATTCGTACAGTGGCTTGCGAAAGTATTCATACACCCCCTCATTTGTGCTTTGCTACCTCACAACCTGGAATTTCACTTTTTTTTTGAGAGATAGTTTACATCAGTTCATGTAAAGAACATGCCTACAGCTGTGAACATTTTGGTGTTCTTTTTGTTTGATTCACAAACAAAAATACTACAAAATAACTGAAAACTTCAGTGCGCATAACTATTCACTCACCTAAAGTGAGTACTTTGTAGAGCCTCCTTTTGCGGCAATTACAGCTGCAAGTCGCTTTGGATAAGTCTCTGAGCTTTCCACATCTTGCCACTTGTATTTTTGCCCATTCCTCAAGGGAAAATTGCTCCAGCTCCTTCAAGTTTGCTATTTGCCGGAGGAAACCATCTATCTTCAAGTCTGACCAGATTCTCAATTGGCTTAACCCCTTCATGACCTTGGGATTTTTCGTTTTTCCGTTTTCGTTTTTCACTCCCCTCCTTCACAGAGCCATAACTTTTTTATTTTTCCGTCAATTTGGCCATGTGAGGGCTTATTTTTTGCGGGACGAGTTGTACTTTTGAACGACATCATTGGTTTTACTATATGGTGTACTAGAAAACGGGAAAAAAATTCCAAGTGCAGTGAAATTGCAAAAAAAGTGCAATCCCACACTTGTTTTTTGCTTGCCTATTTTGCTAGGTTCACTAAATGCTAAAACTGACCTGCCATTATGATTCTCCAGGTCAGTACGAGTTCATAGACACCTCACATGTCTAGGTTATGTTTTACCTAAGTGGTGAAAAAAAATTCCAAACTTTGCAAAAAAAAAAAAAAAAAATTGCGCCATTTTCCGATACTCGTAGCGTCTCCATTTTTCGTTATCTGGGGTCAGGTGAGGGCTTATTTTTTGTGTGCCGAGCTGGCGTTTTTAATTATAGCATTTTGGTGCAGATACGTTCTTTTGATCGCCCGTTATTGCATTTTAATGCAATGTCGCGGCGACCAAAAAAACGTATTTCTGGCGTTTCGATTTTTTTTCTCATTACGCCATTTAGCGATCAGGTTAATGCTTTTTTTTTATTGATAGATCGGGCGATTCTGAACGCGGCGATACCAAATATGTGTAGGTTTGATTTTTTTTTAATTGATTTATTTTGATTGGGGCGAAAGGGGGGTGATTTAAACTGTTATGTTTTTTTTATTTTTTTCACATTTTTAAAAACTTTTTTTTTTCACTTTTGCCATGCTTCAATAGCCTCCATGGGAGGCTAGAAGCAGGCACAGCCCGATCGGCTCTGCTACATAACAGCGATCATCAGATCGCTGTTATGTAGGAGAATTGCAGGTGTGCTGTGAGCGCCAACCACAGGGTGGCGCTCACAGCCACCGGCGATCAGTAACCATAGAGGTCTCAAGGACCTCTATGGTTACCATTCAGAAGCATCGCCGTCCCCCGATCATGTGACGGGGGTCGGCGATGACGTCATATCCGGCCGCCCGGCCGGATGCGGTAGTTAAATGCCGCTGTCTGCGATTGACAGCGGCATTTAACTAGTTAATAGGCGCGGGCAGATCGCGATTCTGCCCGCGCCTATTGCGGGCACATGTCAGCTGTTCAAAACAGCTGACATGTCCCGGCTTTGATGCGGGCTCACCGCGGAGCCCTGCATCAAAGCAGGGGAGCTGACCTCGGACGGTATAGTACGTCCGAGGTCAGTAAGGGGTTAAAGTATGGGCTTTTAAAACTAGGCCACTCCAAAACATTTACACGTTTCCCTTAAAACACTCGAGTGTTGCTTTAGCAGTATATTTGGGTCATTGTCTTGGTGGAAGGTGAGCCTCCTTCCCAGTCTTGAATCACTGGCAGACTGAAGCTGGTTTTGCTCAAGAAAATCCCTGTATTTCGCACCATCCTTCTTCCACTCGACTCAACCATTTTTCCCTGTCCCTGCTGCCGAAAAACATTCCCACAGCATGATGCAGCCACCACGTTTCACTGTGGGGAAGTTGTTCTTTGGGTGATGAGCTGTGTTGGTTTGGCACCAGTCATAGCGTTTGTCTTGGTGGCCAAAAACGTCAATTTTGGTCTCATCTGACCTCTGTACCTTCCTCCATACATTTTGGGAGTCTCCAACGTGTTTTTTTTGGCAAACTCAAAATTAGCTTCTCAATTTTTGTGTGTAAGTAAAGGCTTTTTTTTCCTGCCCACTCTTCTATGAAGGCCACCTCCCATGGAGTATTCGGCTTACTGTGGCTGTATGGACTACAGTCTCTGCTTGAGAACTCTGCTGCTCTTTCAGGATTACCTTTTGGTCTCTGTGCTGCCTCTCTGATTACTGTATACAGCTTGTCTAGCAGCCGCAAATCATGCAGCTGCAGCGACGAAAACTAAATCTCCGAGCACTCGCAAATACTTGGAGACCACCCAAGCATGCTCGGGGAAACCTGAGTAACGAGTATACTCGCTCATCACTAGTGCTGATGCATCACACACAAATCAGATTACAAAAATGTTTAAACACAAGTTGTAATGTAACAAAATAGGTAAAAAGACAAATGGGTGAGTACTTTAGCAAGCCACTGTAGCTGTATAGAAATACATGAAGCTGTAATGCTCCGGTTAGAGCCACTGGCCAACCCACGCTCGGTCCGATTGTATATCCGTCTGACTGTGCCCTTAGAATGGAGAAGCAGAACGCCTTTCCAACTTCTATTTGTTCACTATGGGGCTGCCAATCTTTTTCCGGCAGCCCCATACAGAAGGAATGGAGCTGCTGTTGGGCGTTCCATCTGCTGCGGCATTTTGTGATAGGGTTAAAAATTCTCCAATCTGTGCAGATCTCAGCATTTGGACCCTCATTGATCAATAAGTTATCATTTATCTTGTTGATACGTGATAACTTGACTTCCCCTTTTGAAGACTAGTTATTGTATAACCGAACATTCAGCCAAGTTAAACTTTCTACATTTTCAAGATCTGTCTGTCGTCAGTGATGATTCCATCCCGACACTTGTTCTGTATATTGTGCACACAGGTTTATGGCTCCTTAGAGGAGAGGGCTCGTACAAGGCAATTTTGACTATGCAGCATCGGAGGAGCATAATGGCAGAGAAGGTTAGCAGATCAGGAGCTAACTGCACTCCAGCGATACCGGCCAGCTTCACAGTAGCGCTTACAAGCTCTATTGGAAAGAGTAATTTACATTGTAAATTTACAAAAGTGTGTATTTGCAAGCACTGTCAAAAAATACCCACCAACAAGGATGTTAATAACCCTGTAAATTATTGCTTACATTGGAAAAAGTGCAGTGTGGAAATGTCATACAATGGCCTACAGGAAGGTGGACACATCATAGATTCTGAGCCGTATGGACTCTGTGTGCATGAAGCCTTGTTTGCATGAAATCAGAGAACCATGTCCGTGAGGATTAACCTTAACCGGTCACGTTCTGATTAAATCATGATTTTTCTTTCTTTTTGGGCAATAAATGTAAAAAAATAAAGCACAGAAAAGATGAGTGGGGTATAGGTACAGCACTTTGTCAGGAGAGTTGTTCCTCTCCACTTCATGCACCAAATAAACGCAACTGAAGTATTAAATCTTCCACATGTAGCAGGTCAGGCGGAGTATTTTTGAGACATTCAAAGTGGTAAGTGGAGCTAATTTGACCTTGCTGCCCCCCATCAGAAAGCTCTGCAGCTGCAGGACTGTATTTTTAGTAGAACAGATTTTTACATCTCTTGTGTCTCCTTACGATCTGTCCCCACTTTAAAGGTAATTTTAGGGTGGGCCCCTGTAGGTTTGGACATCTCTCAGAAATCCTTCTTTAATGTTCACTAGGCAGTGATAAAAGGGGGAAGCATATGACAGTGTGTGTTTGGGGGGGGGGCTAATGTCAATTTTTACTTGTTATACACCAAGTAATTTCCTATAGCTTAAAGGGGTTCCATGCTTTGAACAATCCGTTTGTTTGACCATATCCCCTGAAGATTTGATCAGATCAGATGTAATTTGTAATGTGGAGGGGAATCCGGCAAATGTCCAAAGTATTACACAGTAGCAAGTGAAGCCAACAGGCTCGCAAGGTAATGCAGAATGTGCCAGGTCCTGTGACGATGGACCTGAATGTTAGACTGCCCTCTATTAGTAAAGTAGGTCCTCTAACACAGACAACCTCCATGTTGATGAGTGCAGTGGAATGGCACCACAATCTTATGTATTCAGTAATAAAGGGAAAAAAAAAAAAGTCACCACCAAAAACGAAGCAAAAGATGTCGAGACGCTACAGGAAAAAACACACACAGCATTTTCCTGAAACAACTTCTGCTTCAAAAACTAGGCTGGTGCTCTGGGGTCTAAAAGACGAGTCTTAAATCTTCCCCTCTATAACAAAACTGATCCTAATGGGATCTGATCTGTTTGTCTCAAAATAGTTACACCACAAATGGCCGCCGTACAGAATCTGACAAAGAAAACCCTGCAGTTCCAGTAAAACCTCATGCTCCTCTGTACAACGCAGAGCTGCCATATTATTGAGACTTTATATATACCGATGTATTGTTTCAGTAAAAGATTTTACCATAATGTAAAGATCGTTTCCATGGTAACATGCGCCACAAGATGAGACGTGATGTTGTCACCTGGCTTCATGCCATCCAGTCACTGCTGCATTATGATGTATGTGTCACTATGGTGGGATGCAATGTCGGGCCTAGGATAGGACAGCCTGAAGCCAGCAGGTTATATTAGGAATATGTCCATGTTTGCTTGAAGAGGAATTGTGTATCTATAGGTGTATATATATAGTATAATTCCCGAATAGCAGACCTTTTGTTACCGGGTTAGAGAACTGGCTAGTGTGGTGCCCATAGAAATATGTCCCCATAATACAATGCATTGGAAGCTGTGTGCATGCACAGTTAGGCCAGGTCAAAGAAGAGAAGAAGCGTTTATTCACCTTCCGAGGTTCTAGGATACTGGGGGGACGGAGAATCGTAGCGGGCACGGTTCCAGCACAGCATGCCAGTCAGGGCTCAGTTGACCATCGGTCCGATGAGGCTGTCTATGGTTTGGGGCTTGATGGCATGCAAGCCGAGGGGTGGCTGACATTTGAGGAACCTTGATGAGGGCTTGGATGGGATTGAAGGAGATCAGGAATCAGTGATAACACATAGGGGTAAAGGGTGGGAAAGGCTTGTTATAAGAAAGCTATTACATGTTCAGTGTCTCGGTTAGGGTATCACCTATCAATGTCAATTAAAGAAGAAATGTTCAGGTTTGTTCCAACATGTAGATATAATTTTAGAAACATAACAATTTTAGTGGCCTTTGCTGGTATTTTTATTATGAAAATTTCAGACAGAAATTAGCAGTTTTCCCTTCTCTTAAATGGGGGTAAAAAAATGTAGGATTGTGGCTCACTTTAATGTTGCCGGCAAGGTCAGGTGGGATGCAAAGGCTGCGACGCAGTCGGTTTTTAATAAAGGAACCTGTTTTGCCTTTAATGAGGCGCAATGTAAATGGCCGAACTCATATAAATACAGACAGTTTTCCTTTTGTGGAGGGGCACACCCAATGGTGAGCTGATATAAAAAAGCGAACATGCCGGGTCAGCCCTCCACAAAAGAATATTTTAACGTAAGCACCGACACCAGCAAAATTGAAGATCTTTCTGATGTGTCTAGAACGGTGCCCAAACCTCACAATGACCAAATTATTAACTGAAGGTTTTGCAGAAAGTTTTGTTCTTCCGTCATTTACGGATGTTGGTTATTTAGGGGCTAATAATTTGAAGTCAGCGGAACTACATCCAGAGGTGGTGTAAGGGTGTAAGCTAAGTTGGGTTAATGCAGGTAGAGTGGCTGAGACGTTTTCGGATCAGCTATTCCCTGATTTTCCTTTGTCACTTCTGGGGGTAGTCCCAAAGAAAGAGCCGATCTCTTTTAGGTTAATTCATCACTTGTCCTACCCATACGGTGCACCGTTGAATGATAGTATAGACAGTAAGTTGATGTCGGTGTGTTGCATGTTGATGTCGGTGGATATAATTAGAGGGTTTGTTCCTGGGGCACTGATGGCCAAGGCTGATATTAAAGCATTGTTTCGATTACTTCTTATTCGCCTCAATGGTTTTAACTAATTAGGTTTTCAGTTTAGAGGTTGCTTTTAAGTAGATAAATGTCTGCCGATGGGGTGTTCAGTATCTTGTTTTCATTTTGAGGCTTTTTCTTCTTTCATTGAATGGGTGGTGGTGTTGCAATATATGAAAGGTGGAATTGCACATTATGTGGATGATTTTTTTATTCGTAGGACCTAGTGAGTCGGATGTGTGTAACCAGTTATTGGGTTCTTTTCAGCAAATTTGCAGTGATTTTGGGAGCGTTAGCCGCATTGTGTTCCAAAAAGAAAGCAACATTAAAGGAAGTGGAGTCTTTGTTAGGCTTGTTGGCTTTTGCTTCCAGGGTATTGCCTATCGGTAGAGTGTTTTGTAGGCAGTTGTCTGTTTATTGCAGGGATAAGAAACCCATCTTTTCATGTGCCTATTTCAAAGGAAATTAGGGAGGACCTTGAAGTATGGTTTGAGTTTTTAAAAGGCAAAGCTGTTTGGAGAGACCCCTTTATGGCAGCTGAGGATATGAATTTATTCACTGAGTCCGAGTGACGGGGTTTTGGTGTTTTCTGGAATGAGAATTGGTGTGTGGCTTGGTGGCATGAGGCCTGGGTAGAGAACGGGAGTGATGAAGAACTTAGTTTTGCTAGAGCTTTAGTCATTTGGGGCCCTCAGCTAACACATATTTTATTGTCAACAGATAAAGGTGTAGTTTTCGCCATAAATTGCCTGTCGTCGTGGTGTAGTTTAGTGGTCAAGTTGCTGAGACATTTGGTTTTGATTTTGTTTAAAATGGCATATCTGGTTGAAAGCAGTCTATATTGAAGGTAAATGTAACGTGAGAGCTGATGCACTTTCTCGATTCTGGTTCACAAAGCTCTTAACGCTGGTTCTCGGGGCCAAAAAGACAAGCAAAGATTGTCTGGAGTATTTATGGGGATTAATATAGTCCTAGTGGTGGAATTCTTACAACAGTCTGTAGCTTCATCAATATGGAATGACTGTTTACCGGAATGGGAGCAATGGTACAGTTTTTGTAGGAGCAGGAATTGGGATTGGTTGCAGAGTTCGGAGCACGCTACTTTGGCATTCTGTATGATGTTATTTGAAAACGTGCTTGCATACTCTACAGTAGTAAAGAAAAAAATGGCAAGTGTGTCCTTTCTAAAAAAAAATATTTGGAAGATGAACATTGAATAATTATTTCCTAGTAAAACAAATTTTCAAAGGTTACAGGAAGGATCATTGTGTCCGTGATGGCAGGTGTCCATTACTCCTGCTATTCTAAAGGATTTGCGTATCATTTCTCGTTCTTGTTGTTTTAATCCATTTGTATCATTACTTTTTTTTCAGCTGCTGCCTTGCTGCTATTTCTCAGCGCTCTGCAAATTGGGGAGCTGTTGCCCAGGAACAAGCAAGAAGGGGACGGCTTGGTTTTAAAATATGTATCAGAGAAAGCGGGTTATTTAGTGACTCATATAGCTAGATCTAAAACCGATCCTTCCGGGAAAGGCAGTAGTCTAAGACTGAAGTGTTTTCCTGAAGTTCTTATATGTCCAGTTTGTTCAACAAGAGAATACTAAAGGTACCTTCACACGAAGCGACGCTGCAGCGATAGCGACAACGATGCCGATCGCTGCAGCGTCGCTGTTTGATCGCTGGAGAGCTGTCACACAGACCGCTCTCCAGCGACCAACGATGCCGAGGTCCCCGGGTAACCAGGGTAAACATCGGGTTGCTAAGCGCAGGGCCGCGCTTAGTAACCCGATGTTTACCCTGGTTACCAGCGTAAAAGTAAAAAAAACAAACCGTACATGCTCACCTGCGCGTCCCCCAGCGTCTGCTTCCTGACACTGACTGAGCTCCGGCCCTAACAGCAGAGCGGTGACGTCACCGCTGTGCTTTCATTTTCACTTTAGGGCCGGCGCTCAGTAAGTGTCAGGAAGCAAACGCTGGAGGACGAGCAAGTGAGCATGTACTGTTTGTTTTTTTTACTTTTACGCTGGTAACCAGGGTAAACATCGGGTTACTAAGCGCGGCCCTGCGCTTGGTAACCCGATGTTTACCCTGGTTACCAGTGTAAAACATCGCTGGTATCGTTGCTTTTGCTTTCAAACACAACGATACACAGCGATCGGACGACCAAATAAAGTTCTGGACTTTATTCAGCGACCAGCGACATCACAGCAGGATCCTGATCGCTGCTGCGTGTCAAACGAAACGATATCGCTAGCGAGGACGCTGCAATGTCACGGATCGCTAGCGATGTCGTTTCGTGTGAAGGTACCTTTAGGTTTGTGACCAGCAGGGGGCAGGCAATTACTGCTGCACCAATCTGGCATGCCTTTAACGCGGTATCAATTTATCAGTATTCTCAGGCATTGTTTGTCAAATTTGGGATTATGGGATAAATATTTCTCGACCCTCTCCCCAACTGCCTAGCAACTGACTCCTCCTCCTAACCAGAGACAGCAGCTCCCCTGAAGTCATGTGTAGAGCTCCCCCTTCTGGCCTGGAGTCAGAACGATGTTGTATGTGCTGAATACCTGTTAAAGGGATCCTTCCTCGCTTCCAAGCATGACATCACTCTCCCCGTGAGGAAAGAAATGCCACTGTAACAACCGGTTACCTGGTGTGTTACAAGAGTGTTAGCAGGTAGGCCACAGAGGAGGATGGTGCAGTAGTTGACACGGGAGATGATTGGGGCATGTACAAGCATTTTATTAGATTGAGGGTTAAGGAAAGGATGGATTCTGGAAATATTTTTGAGCTGTAGGTGACAGGAGATGGTAAAAGCTTGAATATGCAGTTTGATGGACAGGGCAAAATTAAGGGTTAGGCTAGTTTCACACTAGTGTTCAGCAGGGCTGAGGATGGCAGCCTTCTTCCTCTGTTAAGCCCCTCCCACTGCCGCACCTCTTTCATCAGCTCCGCCTATGTCGGCATGTATCCTGCGTACCCTATCTTTAACATTTAACAAAATGCAACATGTTGCGTTCAACGCAGGTCAAAACGATGCAAACGGAGGCATTCGCATACATCTGCAGCGCCTGCATACCCAATGGTACAGATAGGCAGGGCCGGCGTCAGCGGACGGCAGGGTCGGGCAGATGCCGGGGCCCCCTGACTTCTGGGGGCCCCCCTAGCAGGGGCGGACTGGGCCGGGTTGCAAAGATGCAAATGCCCCCCGGGCCGCTCCCCCTGCAGCTGATCAGGGCCGGCCGCCTGGTGGTGGCTGTAAAGCTGCAAATTGTGTGCAAAGCTGCATCAAATTGTGCGCGGCCGTGTGCGCTGCACTGTGAAGCGGCCGGCAGCAGTCACAGTCGGCGCACACGTCCGCGCCGGGTCCGGGAGCTTTGTGCGCGGCTGTCAGCTTGACGGCTGCACAGCTCCTGCTCCCTCCAGGCTCCATGATATCTCTCTATGCTTCCGGGTGAGGTGTCGGGCGTGCGCGATGACGTCATCGCGCACGTGCCGACATGTCCCGGCCAGGACGCTAGCGGAGAGGCGCTGCAAGGGAGCGAGTGGTGATGTAAGTATAAAAAAACCTTTTTTTTTTTTTTTTTTTTTTAAATTAAATGGTGGGTAACTGCAAATGAAGAAGTGGGGAGGGGTGAAAGGAGGCTGCACATGATGGAGTTTTGGGGGTTAAAGGAGGCTGCACATGATGGAATTTGGGGGGTTAAAGGAGGCTGCACATGATGGAATTTGGGGGGTTAAAGGAGGCTGCACATGACGGAATTTGGGGGGTTAAAGGAGGCTGCACATGATGGAATTTGGGGGGATAAAGAAGGCTGCACATGATGGAATTTGGGGGGTTAAAGGAGGCTGCACATGATGGAGTTTGGGGGGATTAAAGGAGGCTGCACACGATGGAACTTGGGGGGGTTAAAGGAGGCTGCACATGACGGAATTTGGGGGGTTAAAGGAGGCTGCACATGATGGAATTTGGGGGGTTAAAGGAGGCTGCACATGATGGAATTTGGGGGTGTTAAAGGAGGCTGCACATGATGGAGTTTGGGGGGATTAAAGGAGGCAGCACATGATGGAACTTGGGGGGGTTAAAGGAGGCTGCACATGACGGAATTTTGGGGGGTTAAAGGAGGCTTCACATGACGGAATTTGGGGGGTTAAAGGAGGCTGCACATGTTGGAATTTGGGGGCTTAAAGGAGGCTGCACATGACGGAATTTGGGGGGTTAAAGGAGGCTGCACATGACGGAATTTGGGGGGTTAAAGGAGGCTGCACATGATGGAATTTTGGGGGTTAAAGGAGGATGCACATGGTGGAATTTGGGGGGATTAAAGGAGGCTGCACATGATGGAATTTGGGGGGTTAAAGGAGGCTGTACATGACGGAATTTTGGGGGGTTAAAGGAGGCTTCACATGACGGAATTTGGGGGGTTAAAGGAGGCTGCACATGTTGGAATTTGGGGGCTTAAAGGAGGCTGCACATGACGGAATTTGGGGGGTTAAAGGAGGCTGCACATGATGGAATTTTGGGGGTTAAAGGAGGATGCACATGGTGGAATTTGGGGGGATTAAAGGAGGCTGCACATGATGGAATTTGGGGGGTTAAAGGAGGCTGTACATGACGGAATTTTGGGGGGTTAAAGGAGGCTTCACATGACGGAATTTTGGGGGGTTAAAGGAGGCTTCACATGATGGAATTTGGGGGGGTTAAAGGAGGCTGCACATGATGGAATTTGGGGGGGTTAAAGGAGGCTGCACATGATGGAATTTGGGGGTTAAGGAGGACTGCACATGATGAAGGAGGAGTTGGGCTGCACATGATGAAGTGGGGGAGTTGGGCTGCACATGATGAAGTGGGGGAGTTGGGCTGAACATGATGAAGTGGGGGTAAGGAGGACTGCACATGAAGTGGGAGGTAAGGGGGACTGCACATGATGGGGGACTCGTAAGCTTGCAATCTATGAGGTTGCATAATAACCAATTATATATTGATTGTGGGTGGACCTCTGTATTCAGATGTGTAGTGTAGAAGAAAGGGAAAAAGTGGGGAATGTGCTCTAGATAACTGTGTTTTTTTTATGCAGAGGCGAGTCCTGGCTGGAAGAAGCGATGGCGGTCTGTGCTGCATGAATGAGAAAAGCAAAGATGAAGGACTTCAGCTAGAGACGTCACTGGTGAGTCAGTGTATTACCTGTGCACTGACACTATACACTGTATACTATATACAGAGCTCCTGTATATAATGTCACTGGCAGTGGTGATCACTGTATTACCTGTACACTGGCACTTTTTACAGAGCTCCTGTGTATAATGTCACTGGTGATCCCTGTATTACCTGTACACTGACACTATATACAGAGCTCCTGTGTATAATGTCACCAGTGATCACTGTGTTACATGTACACTGACAGTAAATACAGAGTTCATGTAAATAGCACTTAGTATTGTGGGTTTTTTTAAATTAATGCATTTACAATTGTATTTATATATTTATATCCTTCAAAGGCCCATACATGTCGTTGCACAGTAGGGGCATTACTACTTTCTGTGGGATTTTGGGGGGTGGGAGTAATCCTAGCAATGACACAATTGATTAAATATTGGGGTCAGTGGTCCACACTGCAGGTGCACACAGAGTGGGGAGTTTTTGTAGGTAGGGAATAGATGGGGAAGAAAGGTTTAAAGGAGCACCTAAGAAAAGTAACTACTGTTAAAGATCTAGCAAAAGGCATAAATTGTTTAAATTTGTTTAGAAGTTTACAACTTACAGAGAAGCAAATTTATCAAAAGTTTCCCTGATATATTGCACTTTCTCTATTTTGCACTAGTGTTTTTATAAAGTTTACATAGTTTTTTTCTAAATAAAATATTTGGGTCTCTGTGGTCCCTGCTGTTTTACTGTCGCCACATGATTTGCTCCACAAGGGGGCCCACTGAGGTTCTGTCGCCCAAGGGCCCATGAAAACCTGGAGCCGGCCCTGCAGATAGGGTATGCATGCCGACGTAGGCGGAGCTGAAGAGGTGTGGCAGTGGTTGGGGCTTAACTGAGGAACTACACAGCCCTCCGCAAAGCCCTCGTCCGCAAATGTGAAACTAGCCTTACTCCGAGGCAGCAGATTTCCAGTACAGAGGAAAGTGTGATGTCATTTCTTGTGATAGATCAGGTAGGGAAGATATGCGAGATAGAGGAAAGATGATAAGTTCAGATTTGTCCACGTTGAGCTTGAGGAAGCGAGAAGTGGAGGATATGGCTGAGAGACATTCTGGGATTCTGGATAGCAGAGAAGTGACATCTGGGCCACAGAGGTAGATCTGAGTGTCATCAGCGTATAGATGATAGTGGAAGCCATGGGACTTTGCTTTGTCCCAGGCCATGGGTATAAATGGAAAAGAGTAGGTGTCCAAGGACAGAGCCTTGAGGGACACCAACAGAGAGAAAGCGGGGTGAGAAAGTAGTGTAGGAGTGGGAGATGCTAAATGTGCGGTTGGTAAGGTATGTGGAGATCCAGGATAGGGCGAGGTCTTTGACACCAAAGGAAGAGAGGATCTGTAGTAGGAGGCAGTGATCAACTGTGTCGAAAGTTCAACTTTTGTCTGGTCAGTCCACAGACTATTCTCCTCTGAATGGCAGATGGTAATACTAGATTAGAGTGAAAGGGTGAATGACACAATAACAATCTAGTATTGCCATCTGCCATTCATTATCTTTCCTTTGGCAATCCCTGTCTTTCTCCATTTTCCTGTGGTGTTTAAATGGTGGTCTATCTGAGACACCAGTTCAGGGCACACCTAGGAGTTTTAGGGACAGCCGCCGAGGAGCGGGGGGGCGCCAATCTCGTATTGTTTGTTAGGGTGCCAACCTCCACTGATAGGCAGTTTTAATCATCAGGCTAAAGTGTTAGGCTATGTTCACACGGTGCGGTTTTTGCTGCGGATCCGCAGCGGAATTGCACTGCGGATCCGCAGCAGTTTTCCATGTAGGTTACAGTACAATGTAACCCAATGGAAAAAAGGACCCGCTGTGCCGACGATCCTTTTTTCCACAGGCAAATCCGCAGCGGTTTTGCCTGCAGAAAAAAGAAGTAGCATGTCACTTCTTTCTGCAGATTCCGCTGCGGGTTTCCAGCAGCACCAATAGGAAACTGCATTTGGAAACCCGCAGTGGAATCCGCAGAAGAAAAAGGATCAAAAACCGCAGCTAAAATCAGCGCTGAATTTAGCTGCGGTTTTTCAAAACAGGACCTGAAAAAAAAAGGATGAAAAAAAGGATCGTGTGAACGTAGCCTTAGGGTTATTTAGTCAGCACGGTTGTCTGCATGTTGATTGTGCTTATCTCATGCCAAGGATACATTTTATCGGTAATATCATGGGGATATAAGGTATTTTTTGTTGTTTATCTTGATTTTTTTTTTTTTTACTTTATTTAAAATATTTTTTTCAGTTTCTTGAAAACACCTTTAAGTAGCAAAAACCTGGTGTCAGATTCCTTTTAACACTTGTATTTTTGCAAGCATTCTTACTTTGGAGCAATATTTCCACACCTGCCTAAAACTTTTGCACAGTACTGTGTATTATTCCTAAGCATTTATATATATATATATATATATCTTTAGGTCACGTGTCCTCTTGTAGAGAGCCCGCTCTAGACATTCTCGTTTATTATCTCCCATAATAAATTGGCGATTCACCAGATAACATGAATTTTAGAAAAGGGGGCAAGAGATAAAGTTCTAGAAAATCTCTTCAAGTTAATCAGACTGATTCCCTATTCTTCTTCCTGCATTGGGGGGGGGGGGCGGCTTCTGGAGCGGCTGGGAACATTTACTTGGAATGGGATTTGACGTATTGCAGCTGCTTAGATAAGATAATTCGCTTCCCGTGGGAGAGGGAAAGTTGGAGACTGTTTTATTCTTTCATTGGTTCCCATGAACTGGTTTGGGAAACAAGCCACACTGGGACGTTTAACCCCATTCTATTTTGGTGCGTAAAGTCACTTTTATGTCCAGTTGTCACAACATCTGTTGGAAAGTGTCACTCCTGGGTAGTGAGGGGGCATCCATCACAGCACTGATGATTATCGCTGCGGGTTCTGGGCCATGTATAATATGGGGTGTATAAATATACCACTGGGTATTATGTCGAAGGCGGCATCGGTCCGACTCATCAGAAGATGGATTGGGTTCCTATGAAGGAGCGGCCACACAGGTCTGAGATCACCAGTAATGCCAGGAGACAGCTGGAAAAGTGTCAGCAGTGAACGTCACCGCAGAGATCACGTTTCTTCTGCTCCAAAATTCACACCTCACCGTCTGACCATGCGATGGGAGACACGGGCCACCAAGTATTATTTATTTCCTTATGTTACTTGTATAGTGCCATTACTTCCACAGCACTTTACAGACATCACTGTCCCCATCGGGGCTCACAATCTACATTCCCTATATGTATGTCTTTGGAGCAGACATTGCAGAGAACTGAGTCTTCGGGCTCGCTCACATCACCGTATTTTACATCCAACAAAATATCGGATCGCACTCGGATCAATGTTATTCTGTGGGGCCTTGCACAGGTCCGGTTTTTTTTTTCCTTGGACCGAGCCAGTCCAAGAAAAAAATCGCAGCATGCCAGAGTTTGATCTGATTAGGACTGCACTCAGCCATGAAGTCAATGAGCAAGTGGAAACCTATTCTCTCGGATAAGATAATACATGGTCGGATGTCTTCATTTGTTTAATAGGGTTATTCCCTTTTTCTTCGGGATGTGAGCAGTGATGACGACGTTATGTCCCCCCATGCCTACCAGGACGCATGCAAGCCTGCCAGAAATTGCATACGTGTCCTTTTGATGCTGAACTGAGTGTTACTGAACAGCGCCATTGGACCTGAGGTGTCTGTACATACGATGTGTGAGATGCCGGTGTACTCGCATTAGCTCCGTTGTAGGAAGACGCTTCAGGAAAACACAGGTGATGCGTTACATCAAGCGTCCTTTCTGATGTCTTCTTGGCCAAATTTTTTTCTTTTTTACATTCTAAATAAAAGATGGAACATCTGCACAGCAAGCCGTTTTTGCATTGCTGCGCTTAATGTTCATTCTTTTTTATGTTTTTAAAGCTCATTTTCAGGCAGGTTCAAAGGGGAACTGGCCTGAAAAATAAGTTGTGTGCACTTGCCCTAACCCAGCATTTTGCATAAGGCCTGAATCTCATCTCAAGGGTAGAAATGAGAGCGTAAAATGAAGTTCACGTGAGATAGGAACGACGCGGTGTTTTTACTGTGAAAGTTTGTGGAGCGCCCCCAGTCGCAGGGCGGTGGGGTACTCGGTACATGGCGGTGGGGTACTCGGTACCGGGTCCCTCTGTCTCAGTTCTGGGGATGTCACGGTGGCCCAACCCGGTCCGTGGCCCTGCTAAGGGGCGCCCAATTAAAGGTGTAGAAAGTTTGTCAAGTGTTCGTGACGCCACCTGTGGTATTCGGTCAGGATAACCGACGCTGCTAGGGGTCCACTGGGGTGATGTTATGGCAGCTAGATGTTATACCTTCCCACAGGTGAAGTATGTCCCCAGGGCTTCCCAGTGTGTAGATGGTAATGGTGTAGGTCGCAGTAAATAACGAGGACACAGGGTTGCAGTCTCTTTACCTTTTACTGTAGACTTCGGTGTCCACAATCCAGAGCACTGCTAACAGGGCTGGCTGAGACCGGCTGGTCCAAAGTCACATCCAGAGTTCCCTTTGCAGGTGGAAATCAGTAGCCTACCTACTAGCGCCTGGGTGCTGTAGTACCTCCCTGCTGAGCACCCCGGGATAGTCCTCACAACTGTCGTGTATGTTTCTGTTCTTTCTCTCCGTCCCCCAGATGATATGGATAGGACGCACCCGTATGACGGGGTAGGCCTGGAGCTATTTTATAGGGACCCTAGAGACGCCCCTCTCCCACAATTGCCTCCGTTGTCTTCATTAGTTTAAAGGTTGGGCAGCCAACTTGGAATTAATTGCCCTGCCGTAGTTCAAAGTAATGTGTAGAGCCTATTACTCCCTCGGTGTTCCGGCCACTGGCTACGCGCATCAGAAGGATGTTGCCGATCTTAGGGCAGGACTCCTCCTGGTATTATCTCCTTGTGCTCTGCTCTCGTTTCTCACTCTCCACAATATACTTCTCTTCTTGTCCTTTCTTAAGATGCTGCCGCAATGAGGTGCAGGCGCAGCTCCGTAACGTTCTATCTCTTGCTAAGTCTCTGCCAGGATCCCACCCCTGACAGGGACCTCTGTCTGCAGCTCAGGTGTTCCTCCTTCTCCCCCTGTCTGCCTGACAGGTCTTTCCTGGGTTTCACCCAGTAGCGTTCTCCCTAACTTCCTATCCAACCCCCAGTTTTACCCGAGTGTGAGGAGTGGCCTAATAGATAGGACCTTTTGCTCCCCCTGGTGGCCGTAGTGTGAAGTGTAGTGTGTGACTGTGATACCTGGTCAGGTGAACTCTTTTAGTACAAACAGACGTACCATCACTCCCCCTGGTGGGAGAGCGACAATACTGCATGACCAGGACTCTGGGGCGCTGCATTTGCGTTTTTGAATGGAAAAACACAGCTTTTTTTGCTGTGTTTTTTTCCCACACCAAAACACTCAGTCACAATCTGCTCTGATTATTGCATTTTTGCTGTGGAGGCAAGGGGCTTTATTTGGTGCAGAATTGAAGTGATTCTGCACTAAAAATGTCAACTGCATTTTTTACATACATCTTTTTAGGCTCTCTATACAAGTATTAAAAAAGAAAAAAAAATGCACCCAAAAATGCACAGTTCATCGACGTCTTTAATATGGGCATTAATGTTCATAAAATCATTCACTTTGCTAGAATTGTTGAACCCAGCAGATTTTCTGCACTAAAAATTGCAGCATTTGTGCAAACCTAATGGTGCATGGGCAGTGACAGACACATGAGGTCGAGTTCACACCTTCATTGGCTGTGTTGGGCTTCTGTCTGCAGCCCTGAAATACAGGTTAGAAGCGCAAAAATCCTGGAGAACAGGAGACGTTCCTTGAAGATTGGAGATGGGCAAATGTCCCTATTTTTAAAAAAGAAAAAGAAGATTGAGCCAGGAAATTACAGGCCAGTGAGCCTCACTTCTATACCAGGAAATATCTTTGAACAAATTATTAAACAGCATGTATGTAAGTACTTTGTTAAGAATACAGTTATTAACCAGAGAAAAATGGGTTTGTAGCACACAAGTCATGCCAAACTAATCTAATTTCCTTCTATGATTGAAGCACTGACTAGGTGGATCAGGGAAATGCGGTAGATATAGTATATCTCTACTTCAGCAAAGCATTTGATAAATTATCGCATACTAGTGCGGAGCGCCCCCACACCGCCGCAGGGCCGAGGGGTACCCGGAGCCGGGCCTCTGGGTCTCAGTCCTGGGGTTGTCACGGTGGCTAGACCCGGTCCGTGGCCCTGTCAGTGGGGGACGTCCGGTGCAAATAGTGGTGTTGTAACGGTGCAGTTGTGGGGTGCAGGTCGCGGTAAATAACGAGGACACAGGTTGCAGTCTCTTTACTGGAGATCTCTGGGTCCTCAGTCCGGAATACGGTTCACCAGGCTGCGCAAGTCCGGCCGGTCCAATGACACCTCCAGAGTTCACTTCACAGGTGGAAATCGGTGCCTTCCTTCTTAGCGCTATGTGTTGTAGTCCTCCCCTGCTGTGCTTACGGAAAGTACCCCACAACTGTTGTGTCTGTTTCTTAAGTTCCCTCACAACTCGATTAAATGATGTTCTTCTAATTGTCCGTCCCTCCCTGATGTTACGGTTAGAACGGCACCCGTTTGTCGGGTAGGCCTGGAGTTCTTCCGGGACCCTAGAGACGCCCCTCTCCCGCAATTGCCTCCCAAGACTTCATAGGTGATATGTGTTAGACAGCCCGCCTTAAACTGACTGTCCTGCCGCTGTTTAGAGTATTGCTTGAAGCTGAATGTTATAATACTCCCTCGGCGTTCCGGCCACCGGTAGTGCGCCTCAGTAGGGTGTTGCTTCGGTCTTACAGCACGACCCCTACTGGAATTCTCCTATTGCTTGATCTCGTTTCTCACTCAGCACAATCTATCTCGCTTCTAGTCCTTTCTTGAATCCCGCCGCTTCCCGGAGCTGGCGCGGACCCGTTACGTTCTTTCCAATGCCAAGCCTCTGCCAGGATCCCACCCCTGGCAGAGACCCTACTGTCTCTTCCTCCACAACACCCTCTGCCACAAGGTGTTGCTTCGTTCAATCCAGTCAGCTTTCTCATCTAACTTCCTGCCTGACCCCCAGTTTACCCACTATGGTGGGGAGTGGCCTAATGAATAGAACCCTTAGCTCCCCCCGGAGGCCCGGCTGTGAAATGTATTGGTGTCTGTGATACCTGATCAGATGAACTCCTTCAGTGCCATCGGACGCACCATGGCTCCCCATAGTGGCGGAGCCACAGTACTGCAACGACCAGGACTCTGGGGCGCTGCACTCCCCCCTGGTTAAACACAGTACTCCGGGACTGGGAAGAAAACAACATTACAAGTTAGCAAAAAGACATACAATTTTGTTGAGTGCAAAACAATAAGTATACTTGAACAGGCTTCCCTTTATGGGAGGTGAGGACACTTTAACGTTACAAACATAATTAAATATCATAGCAACATGCTATAATTAACTTTTCTTACCCAACCGGGTATTCTACTAAGTGCAAACATTATTGACCAATAATTTAACTTTGCCTTTAAGGATATACACTCTTAATCCGCTAAAGACCTTCCTATAATCACATTATAAGGTATTTTAACTTTTCATTCTCCTACTTTGAACCTGCAGGACCGCCTGTCCCTATGGCACCAGACCTACTGCCTCTCCTTTCTTTTACAGGACCGCCCCGTTCAGCCAGGGCCTACTGCCTTTCTCTACTATACATGGTATAGACATAACATTCCTTTCAATTAGAGAACATGGAGCCGGCTCTACTTGGCTCCTATTAGGACTCACTCACTAACCCCTACGGGTCCACTTTCTGTCCTTAGTAACACATTTCTAACTTTCTATGGGGACTCAGGGTTTACCTTCTATCCTCACCTTCATTATTACTTTCTTACTTTCACTTAAGCAGAACTCTAAATCTACCCCTACGGGCTTTCTGCATCTTTCCTTTTAAAGAACATTATCTAGGTTTCACATCTTAAACAAGTTGAACGCACATCACTTTCCTATATGCAAAACAGCTACATTTCTTCCAGAGCATCATCATCAGTATTTCTTCACATTTAACCAGTAAAACACATTTAACTTTTCTCATTCCAACATTACCATGGCATTACTGTTCTAAAACAGTATCTCTCGTAAGTACGCTGTTGGACATCCCCTTTAAAAGAGGATCAAGTCTTTCTGAGGTAGCTCGTCTTCTCAGCCTACCAGTCTTTGTTCAGCAAAGGTTCCAGAACGGTATCTTCGCAAAGAGTCCTTCTTTAAGTATTACCAGCAGGGAGCTCCTTTAAGAAGGTGCAAACTATTTACAAGCAGTTTGTATCATGCACTGTTCATGATTCAGCAGTTTTTATAACATTGTGGAACAAAAAGCAAAAATGAAAGTGAAAGCAAAAATAAAAAGCAATAGGGATCCCGGGTAAACAAAGGGATCCCTTTAAGAGTTAACCCAGGACGGGTTTTAGCAGCAAAACAGCAAGGAAATAAACAGTTAACTATTTACAGTTTCAGGTTTCCGAGGCTTAGTTGGACGGCTTCCAGGGCTGCACCTGGCACTTAACCCTTCTCGGCCTGGGAAAAGTGAGGTCCAGGGTTACACCCAGTGCTGGACAAACGCCGTTAATCCGTCTTTCATGTATGGTTAAATCATGCGCAGCGATGGAGGTCTGCGCAGCTTGAGTAGGGGCATTTGTTGCAGCAGAGGTAGAGGCTGCTGCAAGATCAGTCACTGGAACGGGGTCAGCAGCTGTGGCACTAGCAGTCGCTGGAGTGGTGTCGGTCGTCAGGGCAGGGTCGTCCTTCATACCTGCTTCAGATGCGGTCCCTCCGGTGCCGGTCTGCTCCGTCTCCACTGGGGTCTGGAACGCTGGTTGCGGGGCCTTGTGCTGCGACGCTATCATCTCCGTTTGCAGCACCTCGCTTTCCGGCAGGGCCTTGCTTTCTGGCTTCGGAGCGCTGGAACTTCTTTCTTGCTCCGGACCAGATGAGGCTGCCGACAGATGTCTGGTGAGGCTCCTGATGATGGCCTTCTTCCACCCGGCCTCAGTGCTCCGCGGCGTCCGCCGGAGTTGGTCGCCGAGCTCGTCCGCTCTGGCCTACAGGAATTCAATATCAGCAGTGGAGGCCTGGTTGCGGTGCCCCTCCGGGTAGCTGGGGGAGTCCTCGGCTCCGACCCCACGCTCCGGCTCCGGGTGGCTCGCCATGGCGCCCTCCATGTCTCTGACTTCTTCTTCCTGGTCCTTTTCCCGCTCTCTCCTTCGTGGGCGGTTTCGTTTTCTCTGTCTCTGCCCACCATTGAGGATCAGGAGGCGGATCTCGGCTGCTGACGGACACGTCCTCAAGGGGCCGAGATATTTAGACTGGGCGGCCATTGTCTTTCGCGCTCTTCAGCTTGTTCACGCCCACTTCCACGCCCTTCTTCTTCTCCTGCGCTCTCCTTAGCGCTGTAATGGCGGCGGTTTTTGGCGGGAACTTTTGGCGGCAAATGGCAACACACAGTCTTTGCAATAAAGTACAGTCCAAGCACAATAAATCACAATTCCAAGGCACACATGACCTGATTCTTCAGGCTTAAGTAGATCCTGTTCGTGACGCCAAGTTGCGGAGCGCCCCCACACCGCCGCAGGGCCGAGGGGTACCCGGAGCCGGGCCTCTGGGTCTCAGTCCTGGGGTTGTCACGGTGGCTAGACCCGGTCCGTGGCCCTGTCTGTCAGTGGGGGACGTCCGGTGCAAATAGTGGTGTTGTAACGGTGCAGTTGTGGGGTGCAGGTCGCGGTAAATAACGAGGACACAGGTTGCAGTCTCTTTACCTCTTTACTGGAGATCTCTGGGTCCTCAGTCCGGAATACGGTTCACCAGGCTGCGCAAGTCCGGCCGGTCCAATGGCACCTCCAGAGTTCACTTCACAGGTGGAAATCAGTGCCTTCCTTCTTAGCGCTATGTGTTGTAGTCCTCCCCTGCTGTGCTTACGGAAAGTACCCCACAACTGTTGTGTCTGTTTCTTAAGTTCCCTCACAACTCGATTAAATGATGTTCTTCTAATCGTCCGTCCCTCCCTGATGTTACGGTTAGAACGGCACCCGTTTGTCGGGTAGGCCTGGAGTTCTTCCGGGACCCTAGAGACGCCCCTCTCCCGCAATTGCCTCCCAAGACTTCATAGGTGATATGTGTTAGACAGCCCGCCTTAAACTGACTGTCCTGCCGCTGTTTAGAGTATTGCTTGAAGCTGAATGTTATAATACTCCCTCGGCGTTCCGGCCACCGGTAGTGCGCCTCAGTAGGGTGTTGCTTCGGTCTTACAGCACGACCCCTACTGGAATTCTCCTATTGCTTGATCTCGTTTCTCACTCAGCACAATCTATCTCGCTTCTAGTCCTTTCTTGAATCCCGCCGCTTCCCGGAGCTGGCGCGGACCCGTTACGTTCTTTCCAATGCCAAGCCTCTGTCAGGATCCCACCCCTGACAGAGACCCTACTGTCTCTTCCTCCACAACACCCTCTGCCACTAGGTGTTGCTTCGTCCAATCCAGTCAGCTTTCTCATCTAACTTCCTGCCTGACCCCCAGTTTACCCACTATGGTGGGGAGTGGCCTAATGAATAGAACCCTTAGCTCCCCCCGGAGGCCCGGCTGTGAAATGTATTGGTGTCTGTGATACCTGATCAGATGAACTTATTCAGTGCCATCGGACGCACCATAGCTCCCCATAGTGGCGGAGCCACAGTACTGCAACGACCAGGACTCTGGGGCGCTGCACTAGCCTTATTGAAAAAAATGACCAAGTATGGAATTGACAAAGCTACGGTTAGGTGAATTCATAACTGGCTAAGTGATCGTACTCAAAGAGGGGTAATAAATGGTTGCAAATCCAATTAGAAGAGTGTTTCAAGTGGGGTACCACAAGGCTCCATCCTGACTCCAGTGATGTTCAAAATTTTTATAAATGATCTAGGTAAAGGGACTAAAAGTAAACTAATCAAATTTGCAGAATATGCAAAGCTAGGAGGGATAGCTAACACTAGAAAAGACAGAGAAAGAATTCAGAAGGATCTAGATAAGTTTGAACAACGGGCAGCGACTAATAGAATGGTATTTAACAGGGAGAAATGCAAGATTCTACATCTGGGCAAGAAAAACAAAAATTACATCTACAGAATGGGAGGAATAGAACTAAGCAACAGCACATGTGAAAAAGACTTGTGTATACTAATAGATCACAGACTGCACGAATCAAAAGTGTGATGCAGCAGCAAAAAAGGCAAACACAGTTCTAGGATGTAGTAAGCGAAGTAAAGAGTCTAGATCGTGTGAAGTAATTATCCCCCCATACTCCTCTTTGGTCAGGCGTCATCTGGAATACTGTGTCCAGTTCTAGGCACCATATTTTAAAAAAGACTTTGAAAAACTGGAGCAAGTTCAGAGAATGGCTACAAGGATGGTGAGCAGACTGCAAAGTATGTCCTACGAGGAACGGGTAAAAGATCTGGGAAAGTTTATCTTGCAAAAAAGAAGGCTAAGAGGAGACTTAATAGCGGTCTACAAATATCTGAAGGGATGTCACAGTGTAGAAGGATCATCCTTATTCTTATTTACACATGGAAACACAAGAAGCAATGGAATGAAACTAAAAGGGAGAAGATACAGATTAGATATTAGAAAAAACTTTTTGACAGTGAGGGTGATCAATGAGTGGAACAGGCTGTCCCGAGAGGTGGTGAGTTCTCTTTCAATGGAAGTCTTCAAACAGAGGCTGGACAGACATCTGTCTGGGATGGTTTAGTGACTCCTGCATTGAGCAGGGGGTTGGACACGATGACCCTGGAGGTCCCTTCCAACTCGAACATTCTATGAACCTCTGAGGGGGCCATTGGGGATTCCACATCTATCCTGTTTTGAGGGCTTTAAAAATAAGCCCAAATAGAGACCCTGACGTGGGGTTCAAATGCAATGTGATCCCATCCCTTATAATTGGAAATGCAGCGGATACTGTGGAGCCGGCTTGTAATGGCAAATCTCAGAGAGGAGGGACAACGATCAAGCCAAGCCAGGAAGGGCATTTTTTTTTTTTTATGAGGACCAGCCAGAGTGACTCTTCAGGAGAGCAGCACCACCCAACTCATTTGCATGTGGTGTGTGTGATGCTAAGGGCTCATGCACACGACCATAATAATCGGACGAGTGCTCTCTGTTGTTTTGAGGGATCACACTTGGACCAATGTTATTTTATGGGGTCGTGCACCTGTCCGATTTTTTCCCTTGGATAGAGTTTGCCCAATTAGAAAATAAATAAATAAAACCTCGTTGCCTGGCAGAATGTTCTGCTATGCAAGTCGATGAGCCAGTGGAAAACATCAGACTGCACTCAGATGACATCTGACTGAAGTCCAGTTTCTGCGGCCTCACAGAATGGAGAAGATGCAGACATTTTTTTTCTCCATCTTATCCTTATGTGAGAAAATGAGATCAGACTATGCCCAAACTCTGGTCACATGTTATTTATCATAATCGGCCAATTCATTCAGATGAGAGAATCTACGGCTGTCTGCACCTGCCCTAAATGTAATTTGTTTTTTAGCCATTGCAGCAACACAGAGGATAAAAAAAATCCTAAAACCTGCTTATAAACCTCATTGTCGGCTCTTCGGGGGCGGGCGCTTGGGTTAGAATTCTATTTGTCTGTTCCATTTTCAAGAAGTTATGTCAAATATAGATCAATTGCATAACTGAAGGATTAGGGTCCCAGTGACTCCGACGGGGTCCAGCTCGGTTCCATTATGGGTCAGTTATTAGTACAGGAAAAAAAACTGCATTATGCTGAACTTTATTTAATATTTTTTGTTTCATTCTAAAAACTGACATAACAGAACCCAGACGACCCCCATAATAATCAGTGGGGACCCCTACTTCCGACAACATCAGCTGGGCAATAAATCAGTTTCCTTTTGCCTGTTCCTAAAATGGAACAAACAAGCAGAACAACCGAACACGAGTGTGAACATGGGCGAAGAGGATCTCTCTAAACCTGTAGCTATAATAACTAAACTAATTCTTGGAGGTGGAGCCGCATATTCATCACTGTAATGAGCGGTACCACGTGACCGCTCACACAGGACAAGCTGTCGGCGCTGAGAGGAGGCATCGCGGGAGCTGGGTGAGTATTTTAATGCAAGCGGGCGGGCGCACAGGGGGTGGGAGGCGGGAGGTAACCACAAACTTTATTTTAAACACAAAAAAATAACAAAACCTTGGATTTTCATTCCTTCTCTCCAGCGAACGCTGCTGGTGAGAAGGAATGAATGCCGGCTTCAGCACCAAAAGCAGGGGACAGCGCTTAACTCTAGTGCTGTTTCTCCTGCGGCGGTACGTGCACACGGAGGAGAGTGCACACTGTTCTCCGTGTGCACGTGTGCGGGACGCTTTGCGGACCGTGCTGCCGGAGAAAAGCAGACATGTCTCCGTGTTTTGCACACAGACATACGGTCCGCGAAAAATCACTGACGTGCAGAGACACATTGATTTTAATGTGTTTATGTGTGTCAGTGTCTCCGGTACGTGAGGGCTGTCACCACACGTACCGGAGACACTGATGTGTGATGTCCAAAGAACAACAAAAAATACAAATGTCACGTGATGAGGAAGGAAAATTTTCTGTTGGATTGTACACATATTTAGGTCTCATTCACACGTCCGATTTTTTTTTTTTTAGCGATTATTCTGATCCGATTTGTCGTACGTGGAGAAATTCCATGAAAACCGGTGCACACTCACATGTCATGCCAGTGTGGTCCGATTTTTTATTTTTTTTTTTCACCGACCGGTCTGTGATTTTGATCCGACCATCGGAGCAAAATCAGACATGTCTCCGATATGTTCCGCAGATCAGTCGGTACGTGTGAGTGGCTCCATAGACTGACAGGTACATGAGATATCCGCGAAAACCACCGATAGCACTTGTGCGCGAAAAACGGACATGTGAATGAGGCCTTACACATAGAAAAGAAGGGTAGATCTCCCACCCAACTGCCCTACACTCCTAAAACCGGCGATTGTGGAGGGGCTCCTGTGCCCACCGTCTAATCACATGTTCAGGAAAGTGGGAAATGGGAGTCGTAGCCTCAAAAAACTGCGTGTTTAAAGCTGAAAGTTTTCCTCGAGGTGCTTTGTGCATTGCAAACAGCGTTCCCACCTAGGAAGGCGCCATATAAAGTACGTCTGTATATAATTATATCAAATAATAGGATCATTTCTGTAAATGGCGGCCGGGCTGTAGTTGGAGGCTTTTACCCGACGTGTCAGACATTTACTGACAATATAACTTTTGTAATCCAAATACGAGTTGTCTGAACCGATGCCAAAGTTCTGAGCAGACGCGATCCAGACTCCGCACCGCTGACATTAGCGGGAGCCTTCCCAAATCATAGACCGCTAAAAAGTGTCACCACATCGCCACCTGCTGGACTGATAAGGAATTGTGCACCAATTGTGTTCTTGATTAAACCGCATTTTACCGGTAAGGATAAATGCAGACGGTGCGTAGCTGGTCCGGATTTTCTGTGTGCGCAAAATCCACAGCGGAATACGGTACCAGATAAGTTAACGAGATTTTACAAACCTCCTCTACATGGTGTAGAAATTTTCCGCACGGAAATTGACCTGCCATGCTGATTTTAAGATCCGCAGCGTGTCAATTCTTTGTGTGGACTTCAATCTTTGGGGTGAAATTCTTGAAGACAAAATCTGCGAAAAAGAAGTCTGTCTGCAGCATGCGGAAGCGCTGCAGATACACAACCGAAAATCCAACATGACATCCACAATGTATACAGGTAGCCCAACTAATAAAGGTGAAAGAACATCTATTCTTTATAATATCATAATTTAGTAGTAATTATAACTTATATATACACGGTCATGGCCGAAAGTGTTGACACCATTAAAATTGTTTGAGAAAATTAAGTGTTTGTCCCAGAAAGTTAATGTAATTGCACATATTTCCTTTGTGTGTATTGGAACAATACAAAGTGGACACCATTTCACATAAAACCCCCCAAAATGGGCAGAACAAAATTGTTGGCACCCTCAACCTAATATTTGGCTGCACACCCTTTGGAATAAATAACTGCAGTCAATCACATCCTATAACCACCAAGAAGCTTCTAACATCTCTCAACTGGAATTTTGGAGCACTCTTCTTTTCAAACTGCTCCAGGTCTCTCTCATTTGATGGTCGTCTTCTCCTAACAGCAATTTTAAGATCACAGGTTTTCATTGGGATTTAGATCCGGACTCATTACTGGCTTCAGAATTCTCCAGCCCTTTGTTTCCATCCATTTCTGGGTGCTTCTTGCAGTATGTTTGAGGTCATTGTCCTACAGGAAGACCCATGACTTACGACGCAAACCCAGCTTTCTGACACTGCGCTCTACATTGTGACTCTAAATCCTTTGGTAATCTTCAGATTTCATGATCCTTGCACCCAGTGCAAGAGGCAGCAAACTAACCCCAAAACATCTTTGAACTTCCACCATATCTGACTGTAGGTACTGTGTTCTTTTGTTTGAATGCCCCATTCCCGTTATCTGCAAACGGTAGAATGATGTGCATTAGGCCGGGGTCACACTAGTGAGTGTAATGCGAGAAACTCGCATGCGAGTCTCTCTCATCAATAACCGACACTGCCGCCGGCTCTTGGGAACTGAGCATTCAGCTGCATAGAAATACATACAACCACACATTGCGGTCCCGAGTGCCGGCGACAGTGCCGGGTATTGATGCTAGAGACTCGCATGAGTTTCTCGCATTACACTCACAAGTGTGACCCCGGCCTTACAAAACAGCTCCATATTGGTCTTAACTATCTACAAGACATTTTTCCAGGAGTTTAGCTTACTCACATTAATTTTGGCAAACTGCAGTGTAGCTTTTTTATGTCTCTGTGTCCTGGGTCTTCTGCCATAAGTTTCATATCATTCAAATGTTGATGGATAGTTTGCGCTGACACTGATGCACCCTGAGCCTGTAGGACAGCTTGGATTTCTTGGGAACTTGATTGGGGCTGATTATCCACCATCCGAATTATCCTGCCTTGCAATCTTTCATCAATTGTTCACTGCCGTCCACATCCAGGGAGATTAGCTACAGTGCCATGGGTTGTAAACTTCTTGGTTATGTAGTGCACTGTGGACAAAGGAACATCAAGATCTCTGGAGATGGACTTGTATCTTTTAGATTGTTGATATTGTTCAATAATTTTGGTTCTCAAGTCCTCTTTCTGTTCTCCGTGCTTAGTGCGGGACAAACACACAAGGCAACAACTGAAACAACATCTCCCCTTGTTATTTGATTTCAGGTGTGATTTTCATATTTCCCACACCTGTTACTTGCCACAGGTGAGTCTGAACAAGCATTGCATGCTTGAAACAAAGTTGTTTACCCAAAATTTTGGAAAGGTGCCAACAATTTTGACCAGCTCTTTGTTGGGGTTTTGTGTGAAATTGTGTCCAATTTTCTGCAAAAATTTAAAGGGTGCAAACACCTTCGGCCATTACTGTATATATAAAGTATGTGGGTATAATATATATATATATATATATATATATATATATATATATATATATATATATATATATATATATATATACACACACACACACAGTATATATATAATATTTCTATTACTTTATTGCTACTATTATACATATAATTATTGATATTTTACTGTTTTTTATATATATATATATATATATATATATATAGATATATATATATATAGATATATATATATATATATGTAAAATATCAATAATTATATATATGTATAACAGTAGCAACAAAATAATAGAAACATAATATATATGTATAAATATATCTCAATAATCATATATACGTATACTAATAGTAGTAAGAATATAGAAATATAATATATAATATAATATATAGACTATAAATAATAACATAATAAATAAATAATAATAATTAAGAATAATGAGCCATTGATAGAGCAGATATAATTAGACTATGCTAAGCTCGCCATCTGCTGGCTATTTTTAAGTAATGCAGCTACAGAGAAAAAGTGTTTACTCGCCGTTTGATTGGCTGTAATCCTCCTGCTGTGATTGGCTGCCCTCTGGCCCGGCTCCTGCAGGTTAGACATGGCGGCTTAGAGCTGCAGTGTCCAGAGGAGCCATGAACCCCAGTAATGTCTGCTGCTCGTACCCCGCAGAGGGGAAGGGGCCCGGCGGGTGTGATGTGTGCTGCACCGGGGCGACTCCGGCAGTGCGGGAGTCGGTGCAGGAGATGGACTTCCAGAGAGGTAACTGTGCCGGCTCTGCACCTCTTATACGGCTCTGCCCCTCTTACACGGCTCTGCGCCTCCTATACGGCTCTGCACCTCTTATACAGCGCACTGGGGTCCTGTGGTTTTCCCATTTTACTGGGAAATGAATAGCATGCTGGTACTTGTAGTCTGCAAAGCCTCTGAGAATCCCATGGACAGGTTAAGCAGGGAGTCCAAATATTAACCCCTACCAGTTGTAGCCCATTTAGTTATTTCCATCCCCGGCCGTCCGGGGCTCGTATTTAATGACCCCGTTCCACTGTAGGATATCCCTGCATGTGATGTGGCTGCCTCATAGGCGCGGGGGACCTGCAGCCGCGGGGACGTGAACATATTTTTCGACACTCGGTTAGCACCGAAGCATGCTCAGATAACACCTCATCCCGGCACGTTCCCTCGTCTCTACTACAGAGCCGTCATATATTTGGGGTGTGGGCGCTGATCATGAAGTTGATGAATGGAAGCGACAGGGCGGCTCATCGCCGACACTGAAGACCGATGTAATGAGAGTCTATGGGTGACTGTGGCCAGGAGGTGAATGGAGCGGCTGATGGATCTGTCCCAGACCGCTCCAGGTCTACAGTGCTGGGGAAAAAGCCAAACCCAACTCCGCGCGTGGCCATATTTGTATCTTCAGTGCCGCACAGTCCTCGTAGTTATCAGCTCCGTGGAGAGGTGACCATTTATCACCAGAAAGTCCCTTTAAAGGGAACCTGTCACCCCAAAATCGAAGTTGAGCTAAGCCCACCAGCATCAGGGGCTTATCTACAGTATTCTGTAATGCTGTAGATAAGCCCCCGATGTAACCTGAAAGATGAGAAAAAGAGGTTAGATTATACTCACCCAGGGGCGGTCCGATCCGATGGGTGTTGCGGTCCAGTCCGGCGCCTCCCACCTTCTTACGATGACGTTCTCTTCTTGTCTTCACGCTGTGGCTCCAGCGCAGGCGTACTTTGTCTGCCCTGTTGAGGAGGCGCTGGGCCTTTCCCTGCACACTGCAGTACTTTCTCTGTCCTCAGCAAAGCAGACAAAGTACGCCTGCGCTGGAGCTGCAGCGTGAAGACAAGAAGAGGACGTCATCGTAAGAAGGTGGGAGGCCCCGGACTGGACCGCAACACCCATCGGATCGGACCGCACCCCCAGGTGAGTATAATCTAACGTCTTTTTCTCATCTTTCACGATACATCGGGGCCCGGGGCTTATCTATAGCATTCCAGAATACTGTAGATAAGCCCCCAATGCCGGTGGGCTTAGCTCAACTTCGATTTTGGGGGTGACAAGTTCCCTTTTATACTGTGATCTACAATGATAATGGCGCTGCTGGAAATTTTGGTGTTTGACCTTCTGATCTGCAGTCTGATAATTCCAGGAATATGGGCGGCTGCGATGGATGGAGACCTGATGAGAGTCCAGCGATTTATCGAGAAGGGCACAGATCCCAACCTGCCGGACAACTTTGGCTACACGGCCCTGGTGAGGCTGATGATCTGTATTAGTTGTGTCATTTCTTCTAGGCCTCATTCCTTCTTGTGTATTTTACGTCAGACCTGCCATCACTTACAGTAGTCCAGCTTATGATGACCCTGGTCCAGGCCCAACGTCCGTATTCAATGGCCGCCGTTTGTGAGTGCTATCCACCAGTACACAGGTCTGCAGTTCTCCCATTCGGCGGCCATAGAATATTGACGTGGACTGGACCGGTCCTGCAATGCATTCACGCTCCACTGATGACTTATCATATCGGCGGGGTCTGACACCCAGAGCCATCGCCTATGAGCAGTTTTCAGCTTTGGTAAGAATATGGCTGTGTCTTTCACATGAACGTCTCGGCACTTATCTCCTCTTTGTGGACCGTGACATCCTGACTGCATGGCGCCACTTACAGTGTAAGCTTTGCCTTTCATTAGCCATTTTTGCTTTATTTTTCATGTAGCACTATAGCAGCCGACATGGTCACTTACCAGTGTGCAGCTTTCTGCTGAAGAGCGGCGCTGACGGTAACGCCCAGACACATGGCGGCAGCACAGCCCTGCACCGGGCCGCATACTGCGGACACATCCAGGTAGTGCAGCTATTACTGGAGACTGGGGCCGACCCCATGAAGACGGACTCGGACCGGAGGACGGTGCTGCACAAGGTAATCTCTTCACACCGCTTCTGTACTTTTGTTTAGAGCTCTTTCAGATGTCCGATGTTGGATCGCAGGGCACGGACTGCCCGCACTACTCCTGACCCGAACATGATGGCTGAATAAAAATGTGAAGCTGCAACATTCAGGTCATATGTGCCGCCAGTCCGTGCCCTGCGATCCAACATCGGACCGATTATCACAGACCACTGAAGGAGACCTTGCTTATACCCCATCTTTTACTTCTGTACTGTGACTTGCCTGATCTGGCAAAACTCCGGAGTTTTTTTTTTTACATTTTATCTCACCATGAAGTGGTGCCACTAATGTAAGTTCTCTGCCCCTAGTAATATACTTATCAGCTGCCATCCTCTTGTTCTCAGCGCCGCTCCTGACGTCTTCTCCCAGTTGAGACCTAAGGAAAAAAAATGGGTAAAACGTGGATTTGCTCTGCGCTGCTGAATAACTGGAAGTCCAGGTGTACGATCAGTATAAAATGTGGTTTTATTCAACGCATTTCAAAGTTCTAAGACTTCTTCATCAGGAAACACCACACGTCTTGATGGAGAAGTCTTAGAACTTTGAAACGCGTTGAATAAAACCACATTTTATGCTGATCGTACAGTTATCCAGCAGCGCAGAGTAAATCCACGTTTTACCCATTTTTTTTCCCTTCGGTTGGTATTGGACCTGTGGATTTGCTGCAGTGAATACTTCTAAAAGCTACATTGTCTGAGCGCCAGAAGGAGACTCTCATAGAGACTCTCATAGACCTACATTGTGACCGCTACCTCTGACTTAGGTCAGTCAGGAGCTGAGATCACAAGATGGCGAAGTGGCGCCTGGAATAGCAGAAGATGGCGGCTGATAAGTATATTACTAGGGGCAGGGATTATTGGGGCTGTAACCTGAGGATGCGGTGGGTCCATATATACTTACGTGTTCTGTTTCCTGGACAGGCAGCAGAAGGTGGTCACCGGGAGCTGACCCTCTACCTTCTACAACACTGTAAGGGGCTCTTGGATGTAAAAGACTGCAGAGGACACTCGGCCGCAGACCTCGCGCCGTCCAGTATGGCTGATGTGTTTTCCTCTTAAGACTTTGGAGAGATCTCCTTACACCATATGGCTGCTGGCTTTGCTGACAAGAACATTCTCCAACCACAGTGGGCTGATGGGACTGGAGGAACGTCCTCATTACGTGATGTGGGGCAGAGTGGATGAAAAAGAAATCCCTTTTGGGTGTGCAGACATGGATGACGGGTGGAAAATCTACAGCACATTCAGGAGGAACTGTTAAAGCGTTGTCCTACTAACATTTCTCTGCTATCCACAGGATGCATGCTAAATGTATGCACGCTGGGGTCTGACCACTGCCACCCCCACTGATTATGGCGGAAGGGCACAAAGTCCTATGTGACTGAAGCGTTTCTAAGCACGTGCACTTCTTCATGTACCATCACAGGAGTTATACAGTACAGGAGTATGTGCACACGCTAAGTGTTTGCTGCAGAAATGTCTGCATCTCTTGGCAGGAAAAACACGGAGCAAGAATGTGGTGTGATTATGTTGCAGATTTTTCCCCTGCTCGTGAGTATGGTTGAAAGCTGCAGCAAAAACGCTGAAAGAATTCCATCCTGCAGCTATAAATCTGCAAGTCACAAGTAAGCAATGTGTGCATGAGACTTCATGATTCTCATTCACTTTGCTGACATCAGGCAACCCTTCAGATTTAAGGACAAATCTGCACTGATAAAATGCAGCGTGTGCACACAGCCTTTGGCCACGTTCCCGCGATGAGCTTTTGCTAAGTGCGGAAATTCTGCATCAAGAACTCATTGTTTAAATTAGATTCCCTGCGTTTTTGACACTGCAGTTTTTCTCTCTTGTTGGGGTGTCATGCTTTGACTTGCTTAGGTGTGGATTTAATGTATTTACGTCTCGGAAACGCACTCAAACCACATTTGCGTCTTTTATCTGCGGAATTTCCACACCTAACGTAGGTATATGGGAAAATTTTGCATAGAAAACTTACTAAATTGACATGCTGCGGCTTTGAAACACACACCGTAGGTCAGTTTGCACTGCATTAAAAAGAAGCACCGTGTGCATGAGATTTTGAGATTTCCATAAGTCCCAACAATTTGCTGGAGCTGTAAGACAATGTGTTTCTGACACAGCAAAAATATGCAGCTCTAAAAGCTCATTGTGGGAACATAGCTTTAGGGTATGTGCACACGTTGCGGATTTTGCTGCGGATTGGCCGCTGTGGATTTGCAGCAGTTTTCCATGAGTTTACAGTACCATGTAAACCTATGGAAAACAAAATCCGCAGTGCACATGCTGCGGAAAAAAATGCGCAGAAATATAGCGGTTTATTCTGCAGCATGTCAATTCTTTGTGCGGATTCCGCAGTGGTTTACACCTGCTGTATAATAGGAATCGGCAGGTATAAAACCGCAGGGGGAATCTGCACAAAATCCGCCAAAAAAATTGCGGTAAATCCGCACTGCCGATTTACCAAAATCAGTCTGGAAAAATCCGCACCACTTTCTGCAACGTGTGCACATGGTCTTACAGAAAAAATGTTTTGCCCTCAACCTTTCTAGATGTGTAGCATAAGCAGGGCTGTGGAGTCAGTAAGCCAAACCTCCGACTCTTCAATTTCCATGAGTCTGACTCCACCAAAATGGGCTCAGACTCCACAGCCCTGAGTGTAAGTGCATTAAAATAAACAATTGCCGTCTTCCCCAGTTCCCAGTGCCACTCCCATCCTCTTCTGATTTGTATCACTTTATCACTGATTCCACTCGCTGAATCACACTGGTGCTTGTGTGCGAAATGAAAATCTATGGAGCCCGATTCTGACGCTCCATAGACCTAAATTGTAAAAGTGACTTCTGGTTCACACACAAACTCCAGTGTGATCCGGCAGGTGGGAACTGAGGTCACACCACTAAGGCTAGGTTCCCATTGCGTTAATGGGATAGCGCTAACGGACAGCGTTGCACGGCGAAATTAACGCCGTGCACCGCGTCCGTTAGCGCTCCCATTGCCGGCAATGTTAGAGCGCATTGCTAGCGCGTGTCATTTTCGGCACGCGCTAGCGATGTGCCGGTCTTTTGTAGCGCGCCTCGGACGCTGCTTGCAGCGTCCGCGGCGCGCCAGAGGTCCGTTCCCCGCTCTCGCAGATCGGGGATCTGCGAGAGCGGGGACGTTAACGCGGCCCCGAAAAAGACATTGTGTTAGCGCAATCCGCTAGCGCTCGCGCTAAACGGATTGCACTAACGCAATCTGAACCTAGCCTTAGAAGAGGATCGGAGCAGCGCTGGAAACGGGGGCAGGCGGCGATTGGTATTTTAGTTCACTTATCCTACACATCTAGAAAGTTTTAGGGAATAAACATATACATGTGTCCGCCGTAAACCTTTCTAGAGGTGTAGGGTAAGTGCATTAAAATAGCAATCGCCGCCTTCCCCAGTTTCCATCTGTCCATTACAGGATCCTACTGTAAATAAACGTATGCTAGAAGTTTGATGTAGTGGCCCCTGTCCAGGAAATCAGTCTACTGCTCTTTCCCGTGGAGGAAAGCAAATGGTGCACTGGAATATGGAGGCCAAAAGAACATAATTTTAGCCTCCATCTCATAAATAGTCACCTAGAAGTATTTTGGGAAAAACTCCCTGTGTATATTGAAGGCGAGGTGCATAGATGCAATGTGCACTTATCACAACAGGGAACTTTCTCGGGATCAGTGGTGGTGTCAGCAGACAGACCCCTTGGTGAATATATACTTATTTCTGAGGCTAGGTGTATAACTGATCCACATTGCAATGAATAGGATAAAATACAGGGCAAATCTGCATCACAACCTGCCTGATGTACAGGTAGGGTCACAGAAGATGTTTACATGTAGTTATCACACACCACAGGTCAGGAGGATAAATTGTTTTCATAGTCATAAATGCTTCCAATTTCCAGCCCCGGCCCCTGAATACAAAATAAACATATAGCATATCTATGTATAGATCCTATAAAGTAGTACTACACCTTCACGAGCTTCAGGCGCTCCCTCTCCAGGAGCCATGGCAGCAGCGCTGCTGTAACACTATGTACACACTGTTCTGAGGACGGAGGCGCTACAGGAAATGTCTGCAGAGATGTGGCCCTGTGACCTGCCAGGGAAATCCACCACCTTAATTCACACAGTACTGGTCATTGTAGAAAATGGCACATTGAAATGGCATCGGTAAGATACTGTCCACTCCAGTGAGGAGGTTCTGGTCATGTTTGATGCCAGGCTTCTCGGGTGAGGTAAGGGTGGTCAGGGGGACTTCTCCTCCGCCCGCCGCTGCATCCCAGCATCATTCTTTACTTCCTTCTTGGTTTCTGGAAGGTCAAAAATATAGTTATCATGTGGCTCCATGTCCGGCGGCTTCTTGTAAAAACATTCATGTCACACAGAGGAGAAGATTTGCAAATACTGAAATGTAAATTCTTGATGCAGTCACCCCAAAATCTCAATGGACCCGAAAAAGTCAGGAACGTGTTGTCAGTTCAAGTGCTGAACAGATAAAGTGAACATTGACCACACACACGGTGGAAGATGCGGGCAGCACACATGACTCACTGAGGGACAGTGCAACCAGTGAGCCATGAGGATCCACAGAAACGGGAACGTTACAGGGGCATTCCTATGTATGAAATTGATGACCGAGCAGCATGATGTACTCTCAGTCACTTGGTGGTCTCATCACAAGTACCGATTTTGCTTTACGTCCTTAGAGAGATGCGGTCACCGTGATTTTGCATGTTAAAGTAAAAGCATGGCGCTGTTATACAGATTCAGTAGTGAAGAAATCCGCATCCTAGTTGTAATAACCTTTTTGGAGCATGGTGGCGGGACTGTGGGTAGGGTCTTCGGCTCTGCCCCGGCCTCTCCATCTGCCTCTGGTGTCTGTATATGCTTGATTTTTGACGTTCACAGGGGCATCATCCTTCCCGCAGGCAGCGCTTACAGATTCTTAAGTAAAATGGCGCCGGATGCGCAAATTCAGTTGTCGGCTCAATCATCTCAATATGCGTAAGTGCTGCCATTTTACTGAAAACTGCCAGAAGATGAACCTGTGCAAGCCTTAAAAAAGGAGGTTCATGCAGACATCACAGGGACGTGAAAGGGCCGGGGCAGAGCCGAAGACCCCACCCGCGGTCTCATCCCTATGCACCGAAAGGTTATTACACCCAAACTTCAAATGCAGATTTCGTCACTAAATTGTATCTAACAAAGAAGAGAGGTGGAGATAGAGGGGGAAAACAAGCAGGTGAGACGGTGACCTTAAATGTTTGGCCCCGCATAGTGCACCGAGCGCCTGGACTTGGTGTGAACAGTTATTCTGCACTGACAGTTCCTATAAAGTGAGGAAACGCTAGAGCCAAAAATGTCATCTACGGTATGTAGTAACTTTACCACATAAAATATGGAATAAATAAAATGATTTTGTTAATAATCCTGTGTATACAAATTCTACAACTGATTATTTTTGTTTGTTATGAGCTCAGGGTGTAACTTTTCTTCACCTATATAAAACTTTTTCTTGGTAAATGAGCAGAAGATACTTTTATATTAAATATTGTTTTATGCATTTTCAGGAGCACACTGCTCCCCTGCCCCGATGCTTGCTAGGAGGCGGTGCGCACCTGATGATGCATCGGTCATGCTGCTGGCCTGACCTGTCATAGTCCAGGCAGTGCGCTCTGCTGCTGATGCAGAGTCAGAGGTGCACTGGGGGACAGAAGACGGCATCAGAGCAGAGCATGCAAACCATAAACTGCTTGGAACTGCGTTTCTTGCGTAGGAACCGGCCACCCCTGGAACAAGCACTAAACTTATTGAGAACGGGAAGGTTTTTTTTTTTTTTTTTTTTTTAAAGAGGCGGCAAATTACAATGTTAATTGGCTTTACATGCACCTATTTTAGAAGATGAGACCACCCCCTATACTTGGAGATATTTAGTGTATCATATCTGCAAATCATCTTGTGGTCAGTTTAGCAGAAAAAGAGAAAAGCAACATAGCTGTAGCCAGATTTCTAAGAAAGCAGAACTTGTAAATCATCCACATCCATAGTAAACTGGCTGCTTGCTCTGCCACGGTGATTCAGGCTCCACAATGTGATTTTCTCATGTTTCAAGAGGAAAAATGGTGATCTGCAGCCAGACAGCCGGTCACACTGCGTCCATTGTTACCCATCACACCGCTCCTCTTCTGGTGCAGGGAGTATTGGAACCTACCTGACAAAGGGGTCTTTATCCGTGGTAAATGCTGCGGAGAACATCAGGCAGAAGACAACGACACTTTGTTTTCCTATTGTGCAAATCAATGTGCCATAAAGCGGATGAATGTGGCAAAGAGCAGCAGCGATATTCTGCAGACCCAGCGTGACCCAGAGAGCAGAAGTGGCACCCGAGCGCTGTGAGCAATGGATTCTCAGACAGATTTATCATTTCATTACTTTTCATGTCGCTTTAAAGGGAACCTGTCACCACGTTTTTGGAAGATGGGATAAAAATAGCGTTAAATAGGGGCAGAGGTGGGCGTTACATTAGTGTGTGTGTTATGCGTTTATTACCCACCTAAGTTGCCGAAATAACTTTGCAAAGTCTCCGTTTTCGCCTGTCAATCAGGCTGGTCAGGTCGCATGGGCGTTGTCTTCCCCCAGATTTGGCGTAGTTTTCCGTTGGTGGCGTAGTGGTGTGCGCATGCCCAAAGTCCGGAATCCTCTTCCAGGGGATTTAAAATAGCGCGGTGTTCGTTATTGCATTGGTGATCGGTGGGCGCGGCCATCTTCCTTTGGCCGCGCGTGCGCAGAAGCGGCGCTCTGCTGGCCGCGGCTTCAGGAAAATGGCCGCCGCGATATCCATCTGCGCACGCGCGGCATCCCGCGGCCATTTTCCTGAAGCCGCGGCCAGCAGAGCGCCGCTTCTGCGCACGCGCGGCCAAAGGAAGATGGCCGCGCCCACCGATCACCAATGCAATAACGAACACCGCGCTATTTTAAATCCCCTGGAAGAGGATTCCGGACTTTGGGCATGCGCACACCACTACGCCACCAACGGAAAACTACGCCAAATCTGGGTGAAGACACCACGCCCATGTGACCTGACCAGCCTGATTGACAGGCGAAAACGGAGACTTTGCAAAGTTATTTCGGCAACTTAGGTGGGTAATAAACGCATAACACACACACTAATGTAACGCCCACCTCTGCCCCTATTTAACGCTATTTTTATCCCATCTTCCAAAAACGTGGTGACAGGTTCCCTTTAAAAGGAATCATCAAAATCCAACTTATAGAAATTTTTGTTTAGATTAAAGGGGTTGTCTGGCCTAGGGGGTACAAGTCTACAGGCCCTCAGGGTCTACAGACCTGTGCATCTTCACAGCACGTGCACTGTATGGCGCTGGGAAAACAGTCATGTGACCACTAGCATGTGATCTGAAAACATGTCACATTCCGACCAGACGTGTGACGGCCTCATTCAATGCAAGTATATTGAGCAAAACTGGTAAGTCTAGTTGGAATATGGCCGGGAGTATGCACATACTTGCGATCACATGACCGCCCACTTCTGGCAGTGGAGAATTCTCAGCGCACAGTCACATAGTACCATAAGGCCGCACAACCCCTTTAAAATTTAATTTGTAATTTTTTTGGCAATTATAGATGAGAATTTTCAGCAATTATACACTTGGTCTTTTTAAACTAAAACATCCTGTATTTTTCAGGAAATGTGCACTTGCTGCAATGAGCAGACATGGACACTGTAGTTTGCACTGAAGCATCTAATGAGCGTGTGAAAAAATTCTTCTGAATTCAGGGGCTGCAGGGTCATCTGTGACATCACCTTTTGTGATTCCTAGATCCTGTGTTAACAGCTGCGTACAGAGGAGTTGTCAGTCTGTGTAACCATACCTCTGATATCAAGTAAAACTGCTCTAGAAGAGCCTTGGAATGAAACTTTATGTTCCCAAAACTAATGGCGGTAATGCTCTGGCGCAAAAGATCAGTTTAGTGCGATGCCCATGTGGAGATTTTTTGTAATCTACGAGATCTCCTTGCAGGGATCCAGCTGTGTAGTACTTTCCAATACCGGAGTCAAAGGCGCCTGACAAGCTAACAGAAGCCCTGCAACATACTGGCGAGAAGCCGCGTAGTCTACAGCCGCAGGTGGCCGCTAGCCCAGGTAGGGGTTTCTAGAGACAGGAGATTACAATGGGAAACTAGTTCTCTGCTAGAACAAAGAAAACTAGCTTTTCTTTCATACAAGGCCACTACTATTTTCACCTTTCTAATGCTCACCAAAAATTAGTACACCCCCTTTTGAAAAAGTAAAACTTAATGTCTCACTGAACAGAACAACGATTTCCAAAATTGACAGTTTCCTGCCAAATCTATTGGGTTTTACTCATTTATGCCAAGCACTGTATAGAGATGGAAGCTTTTATTTTGTCTTCCCCTCTAATAGTGATCTGAATGCGGGGGCTTGGGGTCTGTTCCCCACTGGGTTCTCATGCAATTTCATAGACATTGTCAGATAAAATATGTGACGCAGAAGAAATCATTGTCCTGATGGCTATAGGCGTGGGATAGAGCACAGCAAACAGCAATGTGGAAAGGGAATCTATCACTCAGGAAAACATACAGGCCGCGTGTATTTACTCCATCATTTCTGGCTTCAGTCTGTCCGGCTTATGGCTTCATTTTCCAATCAAGCATTTAATACTGATTTACATTTCTTCTTCTAAAGTGGTTTTCCAGCTTTAGAAAAACAACCTGTGCTTTACGCACCACCCTGGTGCCAGCATTCAGTCTGTACCCCTGCCCTGGGTTCTGTTTATCTGTAGCTCTGACTTTTCGTCGACAACGCTGCGGCCAATCTGAGCTCAGTGCTTAGGAGCAGCGGTGCGGACGGGATGTCAGCGCTGCAGACAGACAGAGCTGAACCTGGGGGCTGCATATTAGGCAGGATTATTACTATTTTTTTACCAAAAAACCCTGCATCTGGGGATAGTTTTTCTGAAACCCAGTAACCACAGCGTTCCTTTTAAACTACAGCCACCATCTTTAATGCCTCTTTACAGCATTCTAGCAGGATATATACAAGTCCCACGAGTCCTCTACATCAATTTTTTTCTAATCTTCCCATACAGTGGGAAGGCGGTCGGCGTCACTAGTCTTGGTTCAGTGTCTCCGCTGCCCTTACAGTCAGTCCTCCTTCCATGTAGATGACGCGTCCTACCTCATCCAGTGCCCCCAATCGCGCTCCTGTGCAGGCGTACACCACTCTTAAGCACTGTAATGAGCATGCACCACCTTTACTTCTAGGTCATCGGCGTCCTTGGGCCTCTCCGAGGGCACGTGCATTACGGTACTTTTGGCAGGGGCAGAGCGACTTATGCCTGCACAGGAGCTAGAAAGAGGACAGTCATCCACACGAAGCAGGGTGAGAGGACAAGCCGGAGCAAGACGCCCATTGGACCGGCAAGGTGGGAAGAATGTAATTTTGTAGAGGGCACGTGGGACTTGTATACGTCCTGCTAGAATACTGTAAAAAAAAGGCATTGAAAGGTGGTGGCCGTAGTGTATATTGGGGAAACCTGGTGACAGGTTCCCTTTAAATGACTGAGTCAGATCAAATACAGGAAAAGAACCTGATGCAGTCGGCCAGCGTGCTGTAGGTAATAACATTTAATTATCTGCATCTTCAGAACAAATACCGAAAAGACTGGAATGAAACACTGGGTAAAATCATGGAGAAGTTTAAGAAAAAAAAAATCCCATGATAGATTCCCTTTAACTCACTCAATGTGCAGGCGAGATGGTGCAGCAAGCGGAGGAAGACGATGGGTGCACTGATCAACAAGAGCACAACACACACAGATATATAGTTACCTCTGCGTTACCAGCTATTAGCTGACACTCTCTATTGTGCCCATAAGTGGAGTGCTGAAAACGAGTGCTGGAAATAGACAGGGTTACAAAGAAGAACAATGATGAGACCAGGGGCACGATACATGGTCCTCACCGGGGACCCCCACAAACTACATACTGAGGCAGGAAGGGAAGTTGGAGAAGACCTTGTAGAATGAGGACATGTCATCCCCCAGTCACTTGTGGATCTTAAGTGAAAAATTTGGCCGTAATAATTCAGAATAATTAAACCTCGTGTGACCCCGGTGGCAGAGCACTTTCCGGGGCGACAAATCCCTCTGGTGCTAAAGTTCTCATAATCACACACTCCGGGGGCTGCGGGGCAGCGAGCGACAACATTACCGGAACCCCTTCATGACAGAGCCAGGTTTTAGCCTCCGTTTTCTAAAAGCCATAAACTTTTTATTTTTTCCTGTTAACGCAGCAGTTTGAGGACTTGTTCTTTCGTAGGACGAGTTGTAGTTTTGACAGCACGGACTTTACCACGAAATGTACTGAAACTTGGCAAGTCATTCACACTGCAGATACATATATTTAAATAAGTTTCCACATTTGTGTTTTGGATTTTGTTTTAATGGTGTTCATTGTGCAAGGAAAAAAAAAACAAAAAAAAAACGACCTGTTAACATGAACCTCAATGTCGGCACAATTACAGTGATACCAAACATGTATGCAGGTTTTTTTTTTTATGTTTTAGTGGTCTAAAGAAATTCAGAAATTTGTGCAAAAAAAAAAAAAAAAAAGTGGCTGTTTTGAGACCTGGGACTTTATTTTTTTTATTGATAGAGCTGAGTGAAAGCTTGTTTTTGTAAATGTCGAGCTGCCGTTGCTATTTGTACCATTTTGGGGTTGATATATATTGATGATAGCGCTACACAAGTAAAAAATGAAACTGCTGTATACAGTCCATTAAAAACGTCAATCCTGGCCTTCATAGGATGACAGCGACACAGGCCTTTAGTAGGTACTCAGTCACCACATTAACCCATTGGTACTCGGGCATTAGGTTGTGTAGGGGCACCAACGTGCACCATCTGGTATTTGAGAAGGCGTTTAACAGAATCTGTGAGCAGGTTTCTGCTATTTATTTTGAGAGCAGATTAATCAGCGACCCTGATTACAGAGAGGTGTCGCTTACTTAGCAGCTTGCTGTAGTTTCAATACAATCAATGTTTTATTAGCAGGAGATTATCACTGCAGGACTAGGTCTCACGTGCACAGCAGTTCAGCTAATCTGTTTAACTCCTCCCCCAATTGGCAACTTTCTGACAGTGTACACAGGAAGCTGCCAATCAGTGCTGTGGGCGGGGTCATATACAGCTCAGCATTCTGAGTGAGCACTACTACATCTACAGCAGAGAAAAATAAGGATTTTATCAAAACTGCAGTAAGCAGCCCAGTAAGTGACACATCGCTGGAATCAGGGCCTTGGTCCCAACATCATGTTATTGGACTACATAGCAAAAATCTGCTGACAGATTCCCTTTAAAAAAAAACCAAAAAAAAACACAAAACCATGCATTTCCCATGAAAGGACCAAAGATCATGCACACAGCTGAATTCCATATCATTAAACGGCAGCCACAGCTGACTATAGTACTAACCTGATTTGGCTGTGTGCCTTTACGATTTTCCATTTTTTAGATAGAGGAAAAAAAAAAAAAAAAAAAAAAAAACCTTGGAAAGAATGAAAACTTTGCAAGGAAGTGTGAGCGCGTGACGTCAGTTCACTATACAGCCTAAAAGCATAGCAAAACCACTCAAAAAGACCCCCCTCTTATCCAAACAACATTTCTTGTGACAGATTTGTATAATATACAAGTAGGCCTTCTTTCTTGAAGATGAATCCTCCCCAAAAAATGACAATTTTTAAAGCAAATCTGCATGGCCACCTCCAAGAGGCTTCACAATATTATGACTGGAAGTCCCATAATATAACACATTCCATTTTTGCTATTTGCCATACCTGTGCCGGCGTTCTTGTCATTCAGCAGCTGAGTCTGGCTGGTCGGAAATATCCTCAGTTCTATGCTGTCGGGAGACTGAGCACTGAAGTGCGAGTGTGAGGTCCGGAGAGCGTTCAGGTACTGCAGCCGGGAGACCTGAGTAATGGCGACCCATGTGTTAGACGTTCAGCAGAACATTGGCGCCATACCTTTGTTATCCCGCACTGGCGCCATACCTTTGTTATCCCGCACTGGCGCCATACCTTTGTTATCCCGCACTGGCGCCATACCTTTGTTATCCCGCACTGGCGCCATACCTTTGTTATCCCACCAGAGCCCAAGGACGCCCGACGCTACGGAAAGCATTAGTGACGCTTCCACCTTACAGATCACTATGGATGAAGGGTCATCATTGGATCATAGATTTTTTGCCGAATTCACGGGACAGGTGGATTACTAGCTCCCACCGCTGTGCTGAGCGATCGAGAAGTCACCACTGAATGTAAGAACGAGACTGTCAGACTAAGGTCGGGGTCACGCTAGCATATGGCATCAGATGTGATATGCTAATGACCATCAGCTCTCTCTCTACTGCAAAAGTGAGCCGAGTGTCAGTGCTCCGATCCTCTCGCATGACAAAATGATAGCACAGGTGCAGAGGAGACAAAGAAAAGAATTTCTCCATCTCCTCCATTGCCGATGTCTGCGGCAATCGCACTGCAGTCAAGTGACATCCAAGTGCAGTGCGATGTTTCCCATGCACCATAAACTTGAATGGGTGAGAGCGATCAGATTCTCACAGCCATTAGTAGCATGCTGCAATTGTTTTCTCATGCCAACCCAGCATTAGAAAATAATCGCACGTGTGCAGTGCCCCATAGAGTAACACTAGTCCAAGTGCAATCCGATTTTTTTTATCGGATTGCACTCGTCTGATTTAGTCGCTCATGTGAGCGTGCTCTTCCAATGAGAGCTTGTGACCGTTACCTCTGACTTCTGCTCAGTCAGAAGTTGCAATCAAAACATGGTGGATGGGGATCGGCGTGACACTGGGAAGAGCTGAAGACAGCAGGTGGTAAAGCTTATTACTAGGGGCAGGTAACCTGGGTTAGTGATGCCACTCCTGTGTTAAAGCACTGTGCTTGTGTTTTTAAGAGGTTTGTTCCTCACCTTGATTATCTGAAGGTCTGATAAGGCTCTGACAGAATAGTCTGGACAGTAGAAGCCAGAATCTGCAGACTCGCTTTGGTCTTGACTATTGGTAGGAGTTTGGTGACCTAACAAAAAAATTATACTACAGTAAGAATAGGTCCTGTGTCTACAGGTATAGATTCATATCCGTGTCATCTGGGACTGTTGGATATGATGTTCTTACCTACTAGGCAGGGGCTCAGTGCAGCCACTCCAAAGTATGTAAATGCCCCATTCTCAAACCGAAGGCCTTCTTTTCCAATTTCCACCTGTACTCTGCCCTGAAAGTCAAATACACCAAGTCAGATAACTAGAGTTGAAGGTAAGCCTCCATGAATCCCGTTTCTTCCACACTCACCTGCAGAATGAGAATAAAGTAGTCCACGGGCTGGCTTCGCAGGTACAGGTAGTGTTCAGAGGCAAGGCGGTCACTGTCGTCAAACTTCACCTCTTGGGTGACCCCTGGAAGCTTCAATAAGTGCAAGAGGACCTTTTCTGACACTCGGGAGGTGCTGAACAGCTCCACTTCTAGCAACGAGAACAAGTCAGCTCAGATTTAGTGGTTTTCTGCTCTGTGCTTTTTACAACCACACTAGCAAAAAGGAAGGGAGGAGATTAGTCCACCACAACCCCTTTGTATACCAGACCAATGCCCAAACCCCATAACCTCCCTATCCAATATCACTGAAGGGGGGCTTAATTGTCTCCTCTCCAAATCGCACCTCACCACCTGTGCGCTCGACCACATCCCATCCCACCGCCTCCCCAACCTCAGCACCACACTTATCCCATCCCTAACCCACCTGTTCAACCTATCACTAACTTCTGGCACCTTCCCTTCTGCGTTCAAACATGCCGCAATCACACCTATCCTTAAAAAGCCAACCCTCGATCCAACTGCTATGTCCAGCTATCGACCAATATCGCTGCTCCCATTCGCTTCCAAACTCCTGGAGCAGCACGTCCACGCTGAACTTTCCTCCCACCTCTCATCTAAAGGTACCTTCACACGAAACGACTCTACAACGAGAACGACAACGATCTGATCGCTGCAGCGTCGCTGTTTACATCGCTGTAGAGATGTCAAACACACCAGCTCCAGAACGACGCAGGAGCGATCCTGTGACGTAGCGGTGACGCACTTATCGTTCTCACAGGTCGTTAGCTCCATGTTTAACATTGCTGGCATCGTTGCTTTTGCTGTCAAACACGACGATACACGCCGATCTGACGACCAAATAAAGTTCTGGACTTCTAGCTCCGACCAGCGATATCACAGCAGGATCCAGATCGCTGCTGCGTGTCAAACACAACGAGATCGCTATCCAGGACGCTGCAACGTCACGGATCGTTGTCGTTCTCGTTGTAAAGTCGTTTCGTGTGAAGGTACCTTAACTTGTTGTTCGACAATCTACAATCTGGTTTCCGCCCCCATCACTCAACTGAGACAGCCCTAACCAAAATTACTAACGACCTACGGACAGCCAAAGCTACTGGACAATACTCTGTACTCCTCCTTCTAGACCTGTCCTCTGCTTTCGACACAGTTGACCACTGCCTCCTACTACAGATCCTCTCCTCCTTTGGCATCAAAGACCTCGCCCTATCCTGGATCGCCTCGTACCTTTCCAACCGCACATTCAGCGTCTCCCACTCCCACACTACCTCCTCATCCCACCCTCTCTCTGTTGGAGTCCCCCAAGGCTCTGTTCTAGGACCCCTACTCTTCTCAATCTATACACTTGGCTTGGGACAACTCAAAGTCTCATGGATTCCAGTACCACCTATATGCTGATGACACTCAGATCTGCCTCTCTGGCCCAGACGTCACCGCTCTGCTGTCCAGAATCCCAGAGTGTCTATCAGCCATATCCTCCTTCTCCTCTCGCTTCCTCAAACTCAATGTGGACAAATCTGAACTCATCTTTCCTCCATCCCACAGATCTTCCTTACCTGACCTATCTATCGCAATCAATGACATAATGCTTTCCCCGTACCAGAAGTCCGCTGCCTCGGAGTAACCTACGACTCTGCCCTGTCCTTCAAACCACACATCCAAGCTCTTTCCACCTCCTGTCGCCTCCAGCTCAAAAATATCTCCAGAATCCGTCCTTTCCTCAACCTTTAATCTACTAAAATGCTTATGCATGCCCTCATCATCTCCCGCCTTGACTACTGCAACATCCTTTTCTGCGGCCTCCCTGCTAACACCCTTGCACCTCTCCAGTCCATCCTTAACTCTGCTGCCCGACTAATCCATCTCTCTCCTCGTTACTCCTCCACTTCCCCCCTCTGCAAATCTCTTCATTGGCTCCCATTCCCTCAGCATATCCAGTTCAAATTACTAATACTGACCTACAAAGCCATCCATAACCTGTCTCCTCCATATATCTCTGAACTAATCTCCCGATATCTTCCCTCACGTAATCTCCGGTCCTCCCAAGACCTCCTTCTCTCCTCCACACTTATTCGCTCCTCATCCAATCGCCTCCAAGACTTCTCCCGAATATCACCCATCCTCTGGAACTCTCTACCCCAACACGTCCGACTATCAACCACATTCGAATCCTTCAGACGGAACCTGAAAACTCATCTCTTCAGGAAAGCCTACAGCCTGCACTGACCCCCCTGCCTCCTCATCACTACCGAAGCTACTGCCTCACCAACACCGGAGCTCCTGCAACCCCCAACCTACTGTCTCCTTCCCCATAATCCTGTAGAATGTAAGCCCGCAAGGGCAGGGTCCTCGCCCCTCTGTATCAGTCTGTCATTGTTAGTTTGTTTACTGTAAGTGATATCTGTAACTTGTATGTAACCCCTTCTCATGCACAGCACCATGGAATCAATGGTGCTATATAAATAAATAATAATAATTATTAGTCAGCGCAGAACTTTACACTGCCCCGATTCGGCTGCCACTGAGGACCAAATTGGACAACCTGATATTTACCCATTTACTCCCCTCTATCGTGTACCCTTTGATCCTTTCTCTTACATCGTACAGCAAACACTAACGATCTATTCTAAGCAACGTTTTCGAAGACGAGATGCAACTCAGAAAAAGGCTAAACCTTAAAGACCTCCTCACAAGAAGACGCGTCAAAGCTGCTTCTTCACATTGAAGTGTCTGTCAGAAATGTTGTATTCAGGATTGTGAGGCACCACAATGCAAGTGTCAAGAGGAACATTCCTAGGGAAGAAAATTAAGAAAAAAAAAAAAAATTACCTTGCGACAAGAAGCGCTGCGTCGCCAGTAAGAGTTGGGGTGACAGCTTGACTTTCTGTTCGGTGTCTGCGGTCTTGAAGAACGACAGGTCTTCCCCACCACGAGGCATGGCCATAGGCTGCACTCGGGGACGTTTTTTCTTCACATTCTGCTCTACAAAGGAAGGTTGATACCAAACGTTTGCTCTTGTGACCATCACTTGGTTTATCATCATTAGTGATCACACCAGACAGGTCACTTCACCTTTACAGAGCTGGCCTTACACATGGAAGGTGTGCCATCTTTACTATAAACATGAAGGACGTGCGTGGTTATCTCACACCAAGCAAGGGGACAACTTGCCGGCAGCAGAATATATTCTATGCAAAGAATGTGTTTTCTGGGAGATGAATCAAGAGGACACAATTACATTTCTTTTTGGCATACATTTGGCGTTATGTGGCAAGACAGTTACTATCGGACACACAAAACTTATCCATGATTCCTTTGCAGCAAAAAAGGTGTCCTTCAGGTCTACGCGGTGCCAGTATGGCTCAACAAGCCCCAGTATAGGAAAGTGTAGTTCACCATGCTTTCTTACGCAGTGGGGCACAGAAAGAAGTATGGTAAGTATGCCATGGTGGCAATCCTCGCAGCGCTGGGGTCCTGGGTTCAATGTTACCAAGAGGAGCATCTGCACAGAGTAGGCATATTCTGCCTGTGATTATATGGTTTTCCAACATGTACAAGTTTTCTCCCACACAAAAACTTGCATCCCTGGAAAATGCTGGGCGACTAAATGGCAACCATTGCCCTCACCCTGCCCTGCAGCTCTCTACTGCTGGGTTTAAATGGAATTTTTTCAGAAGTGGATTTGCTACAAAACAAAGGGGAAAAAAATTGTTTGAAAGGCTCTCCCCATTTATTCCGATGTTAAGCCTCTCTGCCTTTTGAGCGGTTTTTCATTGTATCCCCGGTTTTCAGGTTTTGTATGCAATGTACAGGCAGCTCCTGCACGCATTGGTAAACTGAACGAAGCATAGTCACGTCAGTAATGTGGGAGCGCGACCGATCTCTACCCGACCCACGCTATATAACACCTGTATCACAGGATTACAGAGGAGCACCAATATCATACACTCTGATGATACAAGTTATAAGAAGACACTTGCAAAAAGATTGGCAGGTCGGATGTCAATGCTGATAGTCTGCGACAGTTGGACCAAGGTAATGCGCACTTCCTTGGCGTCTCTTGTGATTATTAGACCCCCGCGTCGGTCTGACGTGGGCGCTGGACCAGGGTTTAGCATCCACATCACCAGATCAATACTAGGCGATCATGCCGTGCACAGCAGGTCGGGTTCAGACCAGCATGGACAACACACTGACCGGGGAACATAACCACCGCTGCTGCCATGAGGGTCCACATTTACCGTGGGCCTCGATTAGTTGATATTAGAAGATGGCAATCCCAGATCCACTGCCCCCTCTGCATGTGACCATTTCCACCAGCCCCCCTACAGCCTCGCTCCTTACTGCAGTCTTCCGACTCATCCAGTATCTCGGATTTTATTATTTCTTCGATAACGTCTTCCAAAGTTACCAGACCCATCACCTCATAGAAGGGGTCTCCTTCTCCTTCGTTGTTCACCTTCTGTACAATGGCCATGTGGGACTTGCCTGGGAAAACATGGTATGAACACAAAACAACAGGACATGATTATCTAGGAGATTTTCAGAAAGGAACAAGACTTCATGTCACTTAAGATCCTTTTCCATGGACAAACTGGCAGCACGATACGACCAACTTTCACCGATCGGTGGTGGTTTGAATACCTGTTTACACAGGCAGACTGAAGCAGTATACTAGATCCCTCAGTTCACATTGGCTGCCATAGTTTTCAGGAGTGTGAGTCCTCTTTACACAGAACGATGCACCACCGAGAGTGATTATTCTTTTTTTTGTGCTGCGCAAAAGATCATTTCACTTGATTTAAGGGTGTTTTGCTCATTCATCAACCGATCTGCAGCCTGTTTACATGGCAAGATAATCATGAAACGAGAGTTAACGAAACTCGTTACTGATGATCCTGCCTTATAAATGCCCCTTAACAGTGCCTAGACTATTACTGCATGGAGACCACTCCAAGACTCACGTACTGGGTCTCCTGACATCCCCCTACTATGCAGACTTTAAGCATATTCTGCCCCAATTCATTTTACATTATCCCCCACATCTAAATTTCACTACTGGCTGACTGCGGTCTGAATCCAGACCAGTGACGCCTGCATCAAAGACAGCGGGTCTGCCCCAAAATGCTGCTGTGACCCCAGACACAAGGCCCTGATGTCACCAACCACTAAATTTAGTGCACCAAGTTCCGAATTAGATTTGGAGTCTGGTTTGTCCAAGACAGTATGTCTGCCTCATGGGTTGGAAATTCTGCCGTGACCCGATACACAAGGCAATGATGCTGGTCAAGGGACTGAATTAAATGGAACCCATCAGGTCCCAGCTGTTGTGTCTACATATGTAAATCCCATGCCTAAGGCTTCTTTTACACTTGCCGTAATTTTGCGGCCCCAATAGATTTCTATGGGGCCGCAATAATTTCACGGTGCGCCGTATAAAAAAAAAAAAATCGAGCCTGCTCGATCTTTTTCACAGCTTACGTACACGGCCCCCATTCAAAATCAATGGGACAGCAAAAACAACGGAAGGTTGTTTTTGCAGTGCGCCAATTCCGGTTTTGCGGAACACCATTTTTTTAACCCAATACTTTTGCTATAGTATTGGGAATGTGGAAAACGGCGATCCACAAGGTTTTTGCGGTGCATTATTGCGGCAGACCTTGAAAATTGCGGCAATACGGCCCATAAAAAAGGCCCGCAATGACGGGCCGCGAAAAAACCCGGTATGTGTAAAAGAAGCCTTACAGTCCCTGTATTACCTTACACACATACAGATGTTCAGAGAGTGTTTCTAAAGTCCATTTATGATATGTAAATGAGGGCTTTGACTAGTCGATGAGGCATTAGTGTCCCCAGTCGGCCCTTTTGGCGTAATAACCTAACTTATGAGCGCCAGCATCATCGCTACCGCTAAGCTCACCTTGCGCATGTGGGCGGCTTCTTTCCCTCATTGCATTGATCCTCTGGTGTCGGCTTCAGAAAGGCGCGCTGCACATGAGCGGAAGTGCAGAAGACTTACAGTCATGAGCATGCGCCTCTCCGAAGCCAGCAGCAGAGGATCAATGCAATGAGGGAAAGAAGCCGCACACATGCGTTAAGTATGTATAGTGATGATGCCGACACTTGTAAGCAAGGCTGTGGAGTTGGTAAGCCAAACCTCCGACTCCTCAATTTCCATGACACCAACTCCACAGCCCTGTTTGTAAGTCGTGTTATTATGCCCAAAGGGCCTCCCATCTTCTTACGATGACATCCTCTTCTTGTCTTCACGCTGTGGCTCCGGCGCAGGCGTACTTTGTCTGCCTTGTTGAGGGCCGAGCAAAGTACTGCAGTGTGCAGGGAAAGGTCAGAGAGGCCCAGCACCTGCACACTGCAGTACTTTGCTCTGCCCTCAACAGGGAAGACAAGAAGAGGACGTCATCGTAAGAAGATGGGAGGCCCCGGACCGGACCGCGATGCCCATCGTACTGGGACCGCCCCTGGGTGAGTATAATCTAACCTCTTTTTCTCATCTTTCAGGATACATCGGGGGGCTTATCTACAGCATTCCAGAATGCTGTAGATAAGCCCCTGATGCCGGTGGGCTTAGCTCACCTTCGATTCTGGGGGTGACAGATTCCCTTTAATAACCTGAGAAGATCCATGGTGGACCCTTACTAAATCTAGCAGAGCTTCCCCTGCTTTATTCAACTTTTAACAGCGGGCATGGATATTTGCAGACAGACCCTTCCTGGGCATAATCAGAAGCCCTCACCCTTCTTGAACTCCTCCAGCACGGCGTCCAGCTTGGTGTCACTGAAGACAAAGTGGACCGGGTGACTGTAGAAACGTGTAATGGTGCTCAGAGGGGTGCAATCTTCGGGGTCCACAAAAGCCAAATCTTTCAAGTAGAGGATGTCCACAATGTTGGACTGCTCGTTCTCATACACGGGGATACGGGTGTAGCCGCTCTCCATGATGCTGGACATGGTGTTGAAGTCTAACAGGGCATCGCCGGGTAGCATGAAGCAGTCTTTCACAGGGGTTAATATGTCTTCCACCGTCCTGTTCCTCAGCGCCCCCTTGCTGAACTCGTCCCGCACCAGCTCACTGTAGGGGTCTCCACACCGGGCCAGTTCTAGTATCCGCAGTCTCAGGCGGCAGCAGCTCGGGTCCTGCCCAAAGACCTTCTCCAGGACCCAGGATAGAGGAAATGAGACGGGCACGGGCAACAGCAGAAAGAAGTGGGTGAGCCACAGACACTTGGATGCCAACCAAGGACCCCAGACAGCAGTGATGGCAGCCGGCAAGGCCTCTCCAGCAAACAAGAGCAGTCCGGCTGCGGAAAAGATGGCGCCAGCTATGGAGTCTATGGCATAGTACAGCAGGACGGCCACGGCGGCATTAGTTATACAGCACAAGGCGAGAAGGGAGATGAGCGTGTAGCCTCCCCACCGAGTGCGGAGATAATCCAGGCGGGTGGCTCCGGATCTTTCCGAGGGGGAGCCCCAGTCCTTCAGGATGCCAAGTTCTGGGGGTTCAAGAATGAGGGTGCTCAGTTGTAGCCCCCGGAGCAGGCCGGAGAGCAGGACGCAGACAACTATGAGTACGGCCAGCAGCCACACGTCCAGGTAGCCGCTCTGGGAGAAGAGCGCGCCCTGGAGCCTAGAGGTGGGCGAGAAGCGGGCACACTGCTGCTCGGCCCTCACCCAGGGCGGCTTCTCCTCCTCGTCCTCCGCCACAGTGATCACAGTGTCCCCCCCGGGGTACAGGCTCCAGGCTGCCCCCTGCCGGACACACAGGTTGTACAGGAGCCCCTTCCCCCCTCTGACCCCGTCCTGCACCCGCACAGTGACCAGGCCGGAGTGCTGCCCGCACACCACGAACTCCTCCAGCAAGTGGACGGGGCCGGCAGCTGCAGGGGCGCAGCCCGGGCCCTCGGGGGCCCCAATGGACAACCAAGGCCAGGTATCATTCCGTAACCCTGAGCCATAGAGCCGGAGGCGGAAAAGTGACCCAGGACGAGCCCTAACTACACCTCCACTCATAGACACGCCACTTCCATCTTCCAGTCGCAGTCCGACCACCTGGGCCTGGTCCCCGGCCTCACCTACCAGCGAGGCCGCTCTTGTTACCCCTAATGCGGCCGCAAGCAGAAGCCGCACCGCAGCAGCGGCCATGTTGGTAGAGGCAAAAGGTAAAATAGCCGTCCCACACAAACACAGAGTCCAGCAGCCAATCACCGGGCGCCGCCGCTGCTGCAGCCCAACCAATAAGAATTGCCGCAATCTCTATCAACCAATAGAAATCAGAAGGTGTGAATACTGGGCGTGGCTACTGCCGGGCTGCCGTAAACAAGGAGGGGAGCACGGAGAGACTTAACCCCTTGTGTTCCTGGAGGTCAGGATTAAAAACAACGGACAGAAAAGATTAGCGCACAGAACAGAGGGCGGCATTATGTGGAGCCTGGCACGGCGGGTCCCGCACACAGCGCCCGGGGGGCAGCGGCTCTGCCAGCACCTGAGGGGCCACATCCGCATTCAGGGCATTCCAAGCCCGGCTCAGGTTACTCCCCTGCAGGCTGTCACTGGGGCGAGCACATGTGGCGGAGCGCCAGCCCTCAGGAGCGCCGCTTGCTGTCAGTGAATGGGAGCTGTCCCTGGATGTCCCTCCTCTGTGGGGACCGGGTCCCACTGGTGCACACAGCCAGTCACACTGCCTACAGGAGAGCCACAGTGCACTGTGCGATGGGGGGAAATTGGGGGTTTGGGGGGGAAATTGACCATTTTTTATCCGTATGACTGTTTTTACCCTGCCACGTATACACAGATCTATTATCTATCCCATAATCTATATATCCTCTATCTATACTGTATATCTATTATCATCTATCTATCCCATAATCTATCTATATAGCCTCTATCGCTACAGTATATTATCATCTATCTATCCCATAATCTATCTATATAGCCTCTATCGCTACAGTATATCTATTACACTGGTCAACAGCATTTTTGGTGCCAAAGATATTTCATCGAATTTAGGGTATTTTTGGGGTGCTGATTCTGAATATGTCATCAGTTTTGCCAGATTGGCTCAAGTTTTTGAGATTTTTGGTATCTTATTTATAGCACTTGTTGGTAAATGCGACGCATCATCTCATTAATTTCTTTGGATTAGTACTTGAACTGAGCAGTTCTCAATATAGTTTTGTGTTAATTAGTGTTCTAAAAGTGTGTTCATAGCTTGATTTTTGCACTAACTTTATGTTGTTGTCTGTTTTCCAGTGAAAAGCATGAACTCATCAAGAAGAAGTTGTCTTAACGATCCAGACTCATTCTGTTACATTTGTGGTGAATACACACTGCCAAAACATAGAAGAAACATAACAGACTTCGTAAAAAAAGTGTATTTTGCCTATTTTGGGGTTATGCTTGGGGACCAAGACATAGTGTGCAAAGCATGTATCGAATTATTACGAAAATGGAGCAAAGGACAAAGAAAAAGCTTCAAATGTGGTGTTCCAATGGTGTGGAGAGAGCCAAAAAATCATCATGATGACTGTTATTTATGGTAAACACAGGTACAGGCACATCTTCACAATGAGGGACAGGCCTTCTTGCAGATTCCATGTTACTCCCATTTTCGTTTCTTATGCTTATTGAATCCTTGCACTTGCACTGCACAGAAATAACAGTCATCATGATGATTTTTTGGCTCTCTCCACACCATTGGAACACCAAATTTGAAGCTTTTTCTTTGTCCTTTGCTCCATTTTCGTAATAATTCGATACATGCTTTGCACACTATGTGTGGTGCCCAAAACTTGTCTTGGTCCCCAAGCATAACCCCAAAATAGGCAAAATACACTTTTTTTACGAAGTCTGTTATGTTTCTTCTATGTTTTGGCAGTGTGTATTCACCACAAATGTAACAGAATGAGTCTGGATCGTTAAGACAACTTCTTCTTGATGAGTTCATGCTTTTCACTGGAAAACAGACAACAACATAAAGTTAGTGCAAAAATCAAGCTATGAACAAACTTTTAGAACACTAATTAACACAAAACTATATTGAGAACTGCTCAGTTCAAGTACTAATCCAAAGAAATTAATGAGATGATGCGTCGCATTTACCAACAAGTGCTATAAATAAGATACCAAAAATCTCAAAAACTTGAGCCAATCTGGCAAAACTGATAGCATATTCAGAATCAGCACCCCAAAAATACCCCAAATTCATTAAAATATTTTGGACACCAGAAAAAAAAATTTTTTTTGTTGACCTGTGTTATCTATCCCATAATCTATCTATATATCCTCTATCTCTACAGTATATCTATCTATTATCTATCCCATAATCTATCTATATAGCCTCTATCTCTACAGTATATCTGTATATCTATTATCATCTATCTATCCCATAATCTATCCTCTATCATCTACCTACCTGCTATCTATTATCTATTACACAGGTCTGCGAAAAAAAAAATTTTCAAGAGCTGTTTTGGTTATTCCACGTAATCTTTATGTTTTTAAGTGCGCTGAATCCGAAAATGACCTCCGTTTTGTCATAGGACATCATGTTTTCTGACAATTTAAGTAACTATGTTAAATAAGACAATACCTCAAAATAAATGAAAATAGACTCCTAAAATTAATTTTTTATTACAAATGTTTCAGGAAAATCATTTTTTAACTGCAATGAGCTCACTAACACACACTAAAATCGATTCTTCCTCCCTGTGAGGCTTCTCTTGGTACATTTACGCTTGTGAGTAACATCTGGAATGTCTCTCGGAAGCGTCCAACCAGTAGCGTAGCTACTGGGGGGGCAGAGGGGGCCATCGCCCCGGGCCCAGTCACATGGAGGGGCCCACTGAGAGCCGCGGCCGCTTAAGGCTACGTTCACATTTGCGTTGTGCGCCGCAACGCACAACGCAAACAAAAACGCAACATTAAGTCATTACCAATAAGCGGCCGCGGCTCTCTGATGTTTCAGAGTACAGGAGGAGGCAGGCAGGAGCGCAGGCTGCAGCATCGCCCCGGGCCTTGTAACATGATTGCAGGAGGGGCTGGGGCCCACCCATTCATCCAGAGCCGCGGCTACTTCAGTGTTAAGCAATAAGCGGCCGCGGCTCTCTGCAGGCCAGACATGGCGACGCGCTGCTGCCTGGTCTCCGCTCAGCTGGAGACTCTGTACGCTGCCCAGCAGCCAATAGCAGAGTCTCACTGCGAGCGCACGGTGCGGGCTGGAGCCGGAGCGCTGCTAACCTGATAGTATCTGACAGGCTGGCAGCGCTGCAGATAGCTCCGCCTCCACCCCAGGTCTGCTGCTCCTATTGGTCCGCTGTTCTCAGTCAGGTCCTAGTGAGCACTCAGCAGCATCTCTTAGGCTACGTTCACATTTGCGTTGTGCGCCGCAGCGTCGGCGCCGCAGCGCACAACGCAAACCAAAACGCATGCACAACGCTGCGTTTTGCGCCGCATGTGTCCTTTTTTTAATTGAATTTGGACGCAGCAAAAATGCAACTTGCTGCGTCCTCTGCGCCCAGACGCGGGCGCCGCAGCGACGCATGCGGCGCAAAACGCAAGTGCGACGCATGTCCATGTGCCCCCATGTTAAATATAGGGGCGCATGACGCATGCGGCGCCCGCCGCTAATGTGAACGTAGCTTTATTGTGCCAGGAGCCCAAGATGGTGCCTGGCCGGCCACCTGGACAGTGGACAAACTGACTGGCGGGAGAGAGAAGCAGGAGTCAGGAGGACGGACATTTTCATAAATGTAAGGGCTGCTGACTGTGAAACAGTGCAATGTTCGACTTCTTTTAAATAAATGAAAGCACAAACGACCCTGCACATGATGTTAGTAATGCTACTGTGGGAGTGAGGTAAATGTTAGGGGTAGGGGGAGTTGAGTTAGGGTAGTGGGGGTGGGTGGTGCTGTAGGGGCCTGCCTGCTGTATTTCTTTTCATGGAGTATTATTATCTAATAGTTGTCTGGGTGGAGGTAGGGGGCTTATTATATTTACAGCTGTTAGGCTATGTCTCCACATTCAGGATTCCCTGCGCTTTGGATGCAGCCAATACCCCGCTCCACCAAAAGCGCTGCCCCCTGTTGTATGCACGGCGATTCTGCCTGTGTTCATTGAACACAGGCAGAATAACCGCATCGTATTCATAGACTGGGTTATTAATCTTGTGGAGATGAAGTATCTTCACAAGCTAAATAGACATGCTGCAGTCTATAAAAACGCGCTGCATGTACGGTTACGCAGGTCTGCCACCTGCATGTTTGTACGCATAGTGGAGACAGGATTTCATAAAATCCCATCCACTACGCTGTAACATCTGGACGCTGTGGATTGGATGCTGCAGCTGTACGCAGCGTCCAATCCGCAGCAAATCCGGAAGGTTTCATGACCATGAAAACACAGCCTTGGTATAGCACGCCCTCATACAATAACCATTGCTCTAGCTGCACTTTATTTAAAGGGATTGTCTGATCTCATGCTGCAAGTTTGCAGGTACTCCTATGCGGCTGCAAAATTGTGACCCTTCACAACTCACATACTAAGGATTCGCCATTACCCATATCGACAAGTATACGATTTGCTTACTCCTGGCCATGTTCTAACTGTGCAGCCTCAATAAGGCCTCTTTCACATGTCCGTTTATTTCCAATACCAGAAAAAACAGTACCAGACATATCCATGTCCGTGTGTGTAATACGTGCGGCACACATGTAACTGAGATGCCCACAAGAGTGTTTAAAACCACCATAAGGCTGTGTGCACACAATGCAGATTTTCTCACGTTTTTTCCACCTTTTTTGCGCTATAAAAACGCTATAAAAACGTGAAAAAAATGCATACATTATGCATCCCATCATTTAGAATGCATTCCGCAATTTTTGTGCACATGATGCGTTTTTTTCTGCAAAAAAACGCATTGCAGTAAAAAACGCAGCATGTTCATTAATTTTGTGGATTTTTTGCGGATTTCCCACTATATTTTTGCATTGGAACCTCCAGAAAAATCTGCAAAAAAACCGCACCAAAAACGCGGTAAAAACGCGCAAAAAAACACATGCAGATATCTTGCAGAAAATGTCCTGTTTTGCTCAGGAAATTTTTGCAAGAAATCCTGAACATGTGCACATAGCCTAATTATGTAAACAAACGTTTCTCAGGTTAATGCCAGGATCACACACAGCGAGATACGGCCAAGTCTCGCAGGTTAAAACCAAGCTCTGGCACCGGCACTGTGCCAGCGTAGCGTGCGGTCACATAGCAATACATGGAGCTACACGCTCCGCTCCGGAGTACCGGTGCCAGAGCTTGTTTTTAACCTGCGAGACTCGGCTGTATCTCGCGTATGGTTGACTCCGGCCTAAGGGGCCCACTCAGATGTGTTTCGCCCCCCCTAGCCTGAACCCTTAGCTACGCCTCTGCGTCCAACAGTAGTCTGCCATCATTGTAATGCTCCATCTTCTCTGGTATCTTCTTTCCATCTCTTTAGGGTATGTGCACACGCTGCGGATTTTGCTGCGGATCTGACGCTGCGGATCCGCAGCAGTTTTCCCAAAGTTTACAGTACCATGTAAACCTATGGGGAAAAAAAAACCGCTGTGCACATGCTGCGGAAAAATCCACATGGAAACGCAGCGGATTATTTTCCGCAGCATGACAATTCTTTCTGCGGATTCCGCAGCGGTTTTCAACAAGCACCAATAGGAAAGTGCAGTTGAAAACCCGCAGAGGAATCCGCAGAAGAAACCGCGATGAAATCCGCAGTGGTTTTGCACTGCGGATTTTCCAAATCCGCTGCGGAAAAATCCGCAGCAGAATCCGCAACGTGTGCACATACCCTTAATGTCCTGGTGGAATCGTTCACCTTGCTCTTCACTCACAGCTCCCAAATTTTCAGGAAAGTTGTCAAGGTGGGAATGGAGGAAATGCACGTTCAAACTCCTCAGGCAACCTAAAGCTTGAAATGCTTTCAGCATTCGTCCGACGATTTTTTTGTAGTCACGGTCTTTGTTATTGCCTAAAAATTTCTCTACGACCTCTTTAAATGCAAACCACCCTTCTTTTTGAGGATATTCACCACAAATGTAACAGAAACTGTCAGGCGAATTAATACACTTCCGCTGAGCCATAATGCTAATTTTGGGAAACACGGTTGAATATGACGAGCTAACACGAACGGAGATGAAAAAGTGTGAACAGGCGAGAACCAAGATAAAACAATTGAATCAAGCCCGGGCATGTCAGAGCCGCTCGTTCAGCTTGCAGCATGTTGATGCTGGTTTCATTAGCTCACTCTAAAAGTTCTTTTCTTTGAAAGTTATATTTTTTTGGCATTGTATATCTTCAATGCATTGATGTGAATTAATAGTAATTTTCACTTTCAAAACCCTAAGATAAAAAAAATACCAAAAATTGAGAAAAATATACTAAATTTGAAGAGAATTTTGCATTTTGTGGCAAATCCTGACGTCCAGGATTTTTTTTCAATATTTTTTTTCATTTTCAGCACACCAAAATACATGGAAATTAGATGAAAATAATCAAACAGCTTTTTAGTCGCAGACCTGTGTTATCTATCTATCCCATAATCTATCCTCTATCATCTACCTACCTGCTATCTATTATCTATCCCATAATCTATCTACGTCAGGAAGAATAACTTCCACTCACAAGTGTCCATGATACAACTTTTGCTCCCCCATCATACCTGGCACAGGTCATGGGCATTAATATGGACGGTAATTTGCATAATTTATATAATACTAATCGAAAATAGGCCTTGTTGCCAGTAGCAACCAATTAGAATGCTGTTCTAATTTTTTTAAAACTGCCCTGAAATACGAGACCTGCACTGATTGATTGCACTAGGTAACAGGGCGCATAGTTTTGAACAAGGACCCCATGTGCAAACTTTAGTAAATTTGTCCCATTGGCACCAATTTGGGGTGTTAGCGTCACCCACATTAGGTGTATAATTATATAGATTTATGCTATAGCGCAGAGATGTCAGCCTGGGAGAGCGCATTACAGGGCGATGCACGAGCAGCAGGTCACCGCAAAAGCTGGAGTATATACTGTATTTCAGCAATGCGGCTAATGAAAGGCCCCTCACCCAATTCAGATCCCAGATCATTATATTTAAAGAGAACCTGTCACCAGCAAAAATGCAATTAACCTGCACATATGGGGTTAATCTGCAGGTGAATGGCGTTACTAACCTGACCACTGTACTTAGCCGAAAGCTCCGGGGAGAAAATGATCTTTATTCCCCCGGCAACATTCAGTTTCCGTCATGAGGGTGGTCCCGGCGCACGTCCAGTCACGGAGTATAGAGAGCGGCGGGTGTATCTGCGCCCCCGGCCCTGACGGACACTGGCTCTGCACTGGGTCCGGCTGTCCATCCGGGCTGGGGGCGCGGATACACCCGCCACTCTATACTCAGTGACTGGACGTGCGCCGGCGCCACCCTCATGACTGAAACTGAATGTTTCCAGAGGGAATAAAGATCATTTTCACAGGCGCCGGGCGTGTCAATAACAATGTTAACCTGCAGATTAATCCCATATGTGCAGGTTAATAGCGTTTTATTTTCTGCTGACAGGTTCTCTTTAAAGGGGTTGTCCATTGCTAGGACAACCCTTCTTAATCAAATCTTCGGCCCCAATAAAATAATAAAGCCTATACTCATCTTCCGTGCCAACGCCGTTCCCAGGGCTATCATGCGGTTGTTGTGATGCCGACAGGGTACAGACAAATCGAACATGAAGAGGAAGTTCATGCTGCAGCTGATCCCTGACTTCCTCTTCCTGCTCAGCTCGACAGGGACTGTGACACCGGCGCTGATTGGGCGCCGGCGTCACATGTCACAAAACAGCACAGGAGCCCTGGGAGATGTGCCAACACTGCGGGAACGGCATCGGCACGGGAGGGGAGTATAATGTAGCGCCCCCACTGCCGCAGGGCCGAGGGGTACCCGGTACCGGGCCTCTGAGTCTCTGCTCTGGGGTTGTCACGGTGGCTAGGCCCGGTCTGTGACCCTGCTGAGGGGCGTACAGTGATAGATATGATGGATGATGGTAGTGGTGCGGTGCAGTGGTTGTGAAGTGCAGGCCGCAGTAAATAACGAGGACACAGGTTGCAGTCTCTTTACCTCTTTACTGAAGATCTCTGGATCCTCAGTCCAGAATCCGGATAACCAGGCTGCGCAAGTCCGGCCGGTCCAATGGCACCTCCAGAGTTCTCTTTACAGGTGGAAATTTGTGCCTTCCTTCTAGCGCTATGTGTTGCGGTCCTTCCCTGCTGTGCTTACGGAAAGTCCCCACAACTGTTGTGTCTGTTTCTTAAGTTCCCTCACAACACGATTAGATGATGTTCTGCTAATCTTCCGTCCCTCCCTGATGTTACGGTTAGGACGGCACCCGTTTGATGGGTAGGCTCGGAGCTCTTCCGGGACCCTAGAGTCGCCCCTCTCCACAAGTTGCCCCCCAAGACTGCATAGGTGATTTCGGTGAGACAGCCCGCCTGAGACTGACTGTCCTGCCGTAGGTTCGAAGTATTGCCTGAAGCTGTATGTAGAAATACTTCCTTCGCCGTTCCGGCCACCGGTTGTTTGCGCCTCAGTAGGATGTTGCCTCGGTCTTACAGCACGACTCCTACTGGTATTCTCCTTGTTGCTTTGATCTCGTTTCTCACTCAGCACAATCTATCCCGCTTCCAATCCCTCCTTGGGCACCGCCGCTATACTGAGCAGGCACGGTCCCGTTACGTTCGCTCAAGTTGCCAAGCCCCTGTCAGGATCCCACCCCTGACAGGGACCCTACCGAATCTTCTCCCGCAACACCCTCTGCCACAAGGTGTTGCCTGGTTCCAACCCAGTCAGCTTTCTGTCTAACTTCCTGCCTGACCCCCAGTTTTACCAGTGTGTGGAGAGTGGCCTAGTAAATAGAACCCTTAGCTCCCCCTGGAGGCCCGGCGGTGAAATGTATTGGTGTCTGTGATACCTGATCAGATGAACTCCTTCAGTGCCATCAGACGTACCATAGCTCCCCTTAGTGGCGGAGCCACAGTACTGCAACGACCAGGACTCTGGGGCGCTGCACTCCCCCCCGGTTAAATCCAGTACTCCGGGACTGGGAAGAAAACAACAATACAGGTTAGCAAAAAGACATACAATTTGTTGAGTGCAAATAACAATAAGTATACTTGAACAGAGCTTCCCTTTATGGGAGGTGAGGACACTTGAACGTTACAAAACATGGTTAAATATCACAGCAACAGGCTATAAATAACTTCTGTTACCCAACCGGGTATTCTACTCAGTACAAATTTTTGAACAACACTTCAACATTGCCTTTAACCCCTTCATGACCCAGCCTATTTTGGCCTTAATGACCTTGCCATTTTTTGCAATTCTGACCAGTGTCCCTTTATGAGGTAATAACTCAGGAACGCTTCAACGGATCCTTGCGGTTCTGAGATTGTTTTTTCGTGACATATTGGGCTTCATGTTAGTGGTAAATTTAGGTCGATAATTTCTGAGTTTATTTGTGAAAAAAACGGAAATTTGGTGAAAATTTTGAAAATTGTGCAATTTTCACATTTTGAATTTTTATTCTGTTAAACCAGAGAGTTATATGACACAAAATAGTTAATAAATAACATTTCCCACATGTCTACTTTACATCAGCACAATTTTGGAAACAAATGTTTTTTTTGCTAGGAAGTTATAAGGGTTAAAATTTGACCAGTGATTTCTCATTTTTACAACAAAATTTACAAAACCATTTTTTTTAGGGACCACCTCACATTTGAAGTCAGTTTGAGGGGTCTATATGGCTGAAAATACCCAAAAGTGACACCATTCTAAAAACTGCACCCCTCAAGGTGCTCAAAACCACATTCAAGAAGTTTATTAACCCTTCAGGTGTTTCAGAGCAGCAGAAGCAACAAATAGGGGAAAAATTAACATTTAACTTTTTAGTCACAAAAATGATCTTTTCGCAACAATTTTTTTATTTTCCCAAGGGTAAAAGGAGAAACTGGACCATGGATGTTGTTGTCCAATTTGTCCTGAGTACGCTGATGCCTCATATGTGGGGGTAAACCACTGTTTGGGCGCACGGCAGGGCTCGGAAGGGAAGGAGCGCCATTTGACTTTTTGAATTAAAAATTGGCTCCAATCTTTAGCGGACACCATGTCGCGTTTGGAGAGCCCCCGTGTGCCTAAACATTGGAGCTCCCCCACAAGTGACCCCATTTTGGAAACTAGACCCCCCAAGGAACGTATCTAGAAGCATAGTGAGCACTTTAAACCCCCAGGTGCTTCACAAATTAATCCGTAAAAATGAAAAAGTACTTTTTTTTTCACACAAATTTTCTTTTAGCCTCAATTTTTTCATTTTCACATGGGCAACAGAATAAAATGGATCCTAAAATTTGTTGGGCAATTTCTCCTGAGTACACCAATACCTCATATGTGGGGGTAAACTACTGTTTGGGCACATGGTAAGGCTCGGAAGGGAAGGAGCGCCATTTGACTTTTTGAATGAAAAATTATCTCCATCGTTAGCGGACACCATGTCAGGTTTGGAGAGCCCCTGTGTGCCTAAACATTGGAGCTCCCCCACAAGTGACCCCATTTTGGAAACTAGACCCCCCAAGGAACTTATCTAGATGCATAGTGAGCACTTTAAACCCTCAGGTGCTTCACAAATTGATCCGTAAAAATGAAAAAGTACTTTTTTTTCACACAAAATTTTTTTTAGCCTCATTTTTTTCATTTTCACATGGGCAACAGGATAAAATGGATCCTAAAATTTGTTGGGCAATTTCTCCTGAGTACGCCGATACCTCATATGTGGGGGTAAACCACTGTTTGGGTGCACGGCAAGGCTTGGAAGGGAAGGCGCGCCATTTGACTTTTTCAATGGAAAATTAGCTCCAATCGTTAGTGGACACCATGTTGCGTTTGGAGAGCCCCTGTGTGCCTAAACATTGGAGCTCCCCTACAAGTGACCCCATTTTGGAAACTAGACCCCCCAAGGAACTAATCTAGATGTATAGTGAGCACTTAAAACCCCCAGGTGCTTCACAGAAGTTTATAACGCAGAGCCATGAAAATAAAAAAAATATTTTTCTTTCCTCAAAAATGATTTTTAGCCCGGAGTTTTTTATTTTCCCAAGGATAATAGGAGAAATTGGACCCCAAATGTTGTTGTCCAGTTTGTCCTGACTACGATGATACCCCATATGTGGGGGTAAACCACTGTTTGGGCGCACGGCAGGGCTCGGAAGGGAAGGCACGCCATTTAGCTTTTTGAATGGAAAATTAGCTTCAATCATTAGCGGACACCATGTCGCGTTTGGAGAGCCCCTGTGTGCCTAAACATTGGAGCTCCCCTACAAGTGACCCCATTTTGGAAACTAGACCCCCCAAGGAACTAATCTAGATGTATAGTGAGCACTTAAAACCCCCAGGTGCTTCACAGAAGTTTATAACGCAGAGCCATGAAAATAAAAAAATATTTTTCTTTCCTCAAAAATGATTTTTAGCCCGGAGTTTTTTATTTTCCCAAGGATAATAGGAGAAATTGGACCCCAAATGTTGTTGTCCAGTTTGTCCTGAGTACGATGATACCCCATATGTGGGGGTAAACCACTGTTTGGGCGCACGGCAGGGCTCGGAAGGGAAGGCACGCCATTTGGCTTTTTGAATGGAAAATTAGCTTCAATCATTAGCGGACACCATGTCGCGTTTGGAGAGCCCCTGTGTGCCTAAACATTGGAGCTCCCGCACAAGTGACCCCATATTGGAAACTAGACCTCCCAAGGAACTAATCTAGATGTGTGGTGAGCACTTTGATCCCTCAAGTGCTTCACAGAAGTTTATAACGCAGAGCCGTGAAAATAAAAAATGTGTTTTCTTTCCTCAAAAATATTTTTTTAGCCCAGAATTTTTTAATTTTCCCAAGGGTAACAGGAAAAATTTGATCCCAAAAGTTGTTGTCCAGTTTCTCCTGAGTACGCTGATACCCCATATGTGGGGGTAAACCACTGTTTGGGCACATGGCGGGGCTCGGAATGGAAGTAGTGACGATTTGGAATGCAGACTTTGATGGAATGGTCTGCGGGAATCATGTTACGTTTGCAGAGCCCCTGATGTGCCTAAACAGTAGAAACCCCCCACAAGTGACCCCATTTTGGAAACTAGACCCCCCAAGGAACTTATCTAGATGTGTGGTGAGCACGTTCAACCCCCAAGTGCTTCACAGAAGTTTACAACGCAGAGCCGTGAAAATAAAAAATAATTTTTCTTTCCTCAAAAAAGATGTTTTAGCAAGCAATTGTTTATTTTCACAAGGGTAACAGGAGAAATTGGACCCCAATATTTGTTGCTCAGTTTGTTGTGAGTACGCTGATACCTCATATGTGGGGGTAAACCACTGTTTGGGCGCACGTCAGGGATCGGAAGGGAAGTAGTGACATTTGAAATGCAGACTTTGATGGAATGGTCTGCGGGCGTCACGTTGCATTTGCAGAGCCCCTGATGTGCCTAAACAGTAGAAACCCCCCCACAAGTGACCCCATTTTGGAAACTAGACCCCAAAAGGATCTTATCTAGATGTGTGGTGAGCACTTTCAACCCCCAAGTGTTTCACATAAGTTTATAACGTAGAGCCGTGAAAATAAAAAATAATTGTTCTTTCCTCAAAATTATGTTTTAGCAAGTAATTTTTTTTTTTTGCAAGGGTAACAGGAGAAATTGGACCCCAATAGTTGTTGCCCAGTTTGTCCTGAGTACGCTGGTATCACATATGTGGGGGTAAACCACTGTTTGGGCGCACGTCGGGGCTTGGAAGGGAGGGCGCACCATTTGACTTTTTGAACGCAAGATTGGCTGGAATCAATGGTGGCGCCATGTTGCATTTGGAGACCCCTGATGTGCCTAAACAGTGGAAACCCCTCAATTCTAACTTCAACACTAACCCCAACACACCCCTAACCCTAATCCCAACTGTAGCCATAACCATAATCACAACCCTAACCCCAACACACCCCTAACCACAACCCTAACCCCAACACACCCGTAACCCTAAATCCAACCCTAATCCTAACCCTAATCCCAACCCTACCCACAACTGTAACCCCAACACAACCCTAACCCTATCCTTAACCCTAACCACAAGCCTAATCTTAACCCTATTTCCAACCCTAGCCCTAATTCCAACCCTAAGGGTACCGTCTCACATAACGATTTACCAAAGATCACGACCAGCGATACGACCTGGCCGTGATCGTTGGAAAGTCATTGTGTGGTCGCTGGGGAGCTGTCACACAGACCGCTCTCCAGCGACCAACGATGCCAAGGTCCCAGGTAACCAGGGTAAACATCGGGTTACTAAGCACAGGGCCGCGCTTAGTAACCCGATGTTTACCGTGGTTACCAGCGTAAAAGTAAAAAAAAAAAAACGTACATACTCACATTTCGGTGTCCTTCAGGTCCCTTGCCGTCTGCTTCCCGCTCTGACTGAGTGCCGCCATACAGTGAGAGCAGAGCGCAGCGGTGACGTCACTGCTGTGCTGTGCTCTCACTTTCCGGCCGGCAGACAGTCAGAGCGGGAAGCAGACGGCAAGGGACCTGAAGGACACCGAAATGTGAGTATGTACGTTTTTTTTTTTTTTTTTACTTTTACGCTGGTAACCACGGTAAACATCAGGTTACTAAGCGCGGCCCTGCGCTTAGTAACCCGATGTTTACCCTGGTTACAAGTGAACGCATCGCTGGATCGCTGTCACACACACCGATCCAGCGATGACAGCGGGAGATCCAGCGACGAAAGAAAGTTCCAAACGATCTGCTACGACGTACGATTCTCAGCAGGGTCCCTGATCGCTGCTGCGTGTCAGACACAACGTCATGGATCGTACCGTCGTAGCGACCAAAGTGCCACTGTGAGACGGTACCCTAACTCTAATTCCAACCCTAACCCTAAGGCTATGTGCCCACTTTGCGGATTCGTGTGAGATTTTTCCGCACCATTTTTGAAAAATCCGCAGGTAAAAGGCACTGCGTTTTACCTACGGATTTACAGCGGATTTCCAGTGTTTTTTTGTGCGGATTTCACTTGCGGATTCCTATTGAGGAACAGGTGTAAAACGCTGCGGAATCCACACAAAGAATTGACATGCTGCGGAAAATACAACGCAGCGTTTCTGCATGGAATTTTCCGCACCATGGGCACAGCGGATTTGGTTTTCCTTAGGTGTACATGGTACTGTAAACCTGATGGAAAACTGCTTCGAATTCGCAGCGGCCAATCCGCTGCGGATCCGCGGCCAATCCGCTGCGTATCCGCTGCCGATCCGCGGCCGATCCACTCTGTGTGCACATGCCATAACCCTACCCCTAACCCTACCCGTAACCCTAACCCTACCCCTAACCCTACCCCTAGTTCTAACCCTAGTTCTAACCCTAACCCTAGTGGAAAAAGAAAAAAAAAAAATTCTTTATTTTATTATTGTCCCTATGGGGGTGATAAAGGGGGGGGTTATTTATTATTTTTTTTATTTTGATCGCTGTGATAGAACCTACCACAGCGATCAAAATGTACCTGTAAGGAATCTGCCGACTGGCAGATTCGGCGGGCGCACTGAGCATGCGCCGGCCATTTTCCAAGATGGCGGCGCCCAGCGAGGAGACGGCCGGACACCGGGAGGATCGGTAAGTATGAAGGGGTGGTGGGGGGGGGGTGTCGGAGCACAGGGGGGGTGATCGGACCACAGGGGGGCTTTATTCACACAAGGAGGGAGCGGACAGGAGGACGGGGGAGCCGGCAGGCGGACGGAGGGGACCGGAGGACTAACGGAGGACTGGGGGGGCGATCGGTGGGGTGGGGGGGGTCCACTTAAGTATTTCCAGCCATGGCCGATGATATTGCAGCATCGGCCATGGCTGGATTGTAATATTTCACCAGTTTTTTAGGTGAAATATTACAAATCGCTCTGATTGGCAGTTTCACTTTCAACAGCCAATCAGAGCGATCGTAGCCACGGGGGGGTGAAGCCACCCCCCCTGGGCTGAAGCACCACTCCCCCTGTCTCTGCAGATCGGGTAAAATCGGAGTTAACCCCTTCACCCGATCTGCAGGGACGCGATCATTCCATGACGCATACGCTGCGTCATAGGTCGGGAAGGCACAGACTTTCATGACGCAGCGTATGCGTCAAAGGTCGGGAAGGGGTTAAGGACGTACACTCTGAATCCGCTAAAGACCTTCTCATAATCACATTACAAGGCAATTTAACTTTTACATTCTCCTTCTTTAAATCTGCAGGACCGCCTGTCCTAACGGCGCCAGACCTACTGCCTCTCCTTTCTATACAGGACCACTCCTTTCAGCCCGAGCCTTCTGTCTTTTCAACTACTCTACACAGTATAGAACATAACATTACTTTCAGTTTAAGAGCACTGAGCCATCCCCATATGGCTCCTAGGAGGACTCAGGGTTCACCTTCTATCCTCATTTTCTATCAACGTTATCAAACATTTTCTTAAAGCATTAACTTCCATCATTACTTTCTTACTAGCAATTATGCAGGACACTATGTCTACCCCTACGGGTCTGCTGCATCTTTCTTCTGACTTTCTTTCAGAGAACATTATCTGCATTTCTTTACAATTAACTAGTTCAATACATATAACTTTCACATGTAAGCATTATCTTTCTCTCATCAAGACATTATTGCTATCTATCAGTCTTAAGGCAACACGGTTCATCAGCGTAATACGTGGACATCCCCTTTAAGAGGGGACCAAGTCTTTATGAGGTAGCATATCTTCTCAGGCTACCAGTCCGTACTCAGCAAAGGCTCCGGTGCGGTATCTTCGCAAAGAGTCTCTCTTTAAGTAAAACCAGTAGGGAGCACCTTTAAGAAGGTGCAAACTATTTACAAGCAGTTTGTATCATGCACTGTTCATGATCGCGGCAGTTCTGGAAACTTTTGCAAAACTTGGAACAAAGTAAACAAAACAATAGGGATCCCGCGTCAACAAAGGGACCCCTTTAAAGTTAACCCTAGACGGGTTTCAGCAGTAAAACAGTAGGAACAGTTAGGCAAGGAACTATTTACATTCTCGTGGTATCGAGGTTTATCCTCATAGTAAATCACAAGACATCAGCCGAAAGTGGACACCTTCCGACTGCAGGCTTCAATCCTTGATCCATGGCTGATGTCGCGCCAGTGTCACTGGTGGATCTCCCCGGTGCAGTCAGACCACCTGATGTCTGAACCTGAAGGCGGACTCTAGCTGCCAGCTCAGTTGCTGCAATAAGACGTACGGTGGCAATGTTGGTAAGATCTGTCACACCCGGTTCCATCATGGTTGAAGCAACAGATGCCACTCTCCCAAGTTCACAGCGGCGAACATTCCGGGCGTACCATCCGTATGCATTCCGATGACGGGTGTAGGTCACCTGATCCCCCTTTTGCAATGGGTCACCATCTCGGCTGCAGCAGGGAGTTTTTACGTTGCAACTGGTAACGAAGACGTCAGTGGGTAGCCCCGGCTCCTGTATGGAACCCCATCCCCTCTTCGGGTGGAAGGCCAACACAGTTCCCCGCTTTACCACGTCCTCCTTACCACACGTAAGTGGTGATTGTTGTACTCTCGGCGGGTCAGTCAGTTCTGCCTCTTTTTGTCTTTTCCAATGTAGAATCAAGCATTGTTCGTATTGTTCCCAGGTAAGCACAGCAAGGGTGAACCCTTCCTCCCGAGCCCCATCTGGCCCAATCCGGGGGGTGTCCCACTGGAGGATCACCCCGTCTGGGCCCACGTTTATGGGTTCTCCCATCCTAGTCGGCAGCGGCGGCACCAGCTTCCCTATGGCGTCGGGGGGTAACACCACTAGTTCCGCCGAGAGGAGCCGGCTCCTACTGGGGTGAGGGTTGGTCACGGGAGCGGGATCGAGCGGGGGAGCAGGGGCGTCTTCCATACCTGCGCTTGATGTGATTCCACCGATGTCAATCCGGTCCACTGACGAGGATGCTGGAGTCGGCTGCAGCTCGGACCGCGGCTCCTCCGATGCGGTCCCCGGACGCGGCTTCGCCCACCAAGGTTCCTCCTCCGCTGGCTCCGAGGTCGGGATTGGTAGGCTCAGCTCCGCTGCCGGCTCCAAGGAATCCAGGTCCTTCCACCGCGGTGGACGTGGGTCCGCCTCTGGTGGATGAGGGCAAGCCGGGATTGCTCCTTCCTCGCTCAGGCACTTGCTGTTCATCGTCGTTGTCTGATAGTCGGTGGCAGTGCATGCACCTGACTCCGCCATTCCTCCAGGGTCGAGCTTCTCCTTCACCTGGTTCCCGCCGTTGCAAATCAGGGGGTGGTCCTCTGCTTTGGGGCAGGTCTTCGCTTTGCAGCAAGAGGTGCAGGGGGCGGTCGCCGCTTCTGGCGCCACTTCGGTAGTCTCCTCCCATGGCACGCCCTCCTTCTTCCTTAGGGTAGCAATGGCGGCGGTTTTTGGTGGGAACTTCTGGCGGCAAACGGCAATACACAGTCTCTCAATAAAACACAGTTCAAGCACGATAAATCACAGTTCCAAGGCACACATGACCTGATTCTTCAGGCTTAAGTAGATCCTGTTCGTGACGCCAAGTTATAGCGCCCCCACTGCCGCAGGGCCGAGGGGTACCCGGTACCGGGCCTCTGAGTCTCTGCTCTGGGGTTGTCACGGTGGCTAGGCCCGGTCCGTGACCCTGCTGAGGGGCGTACAGTGATAGATATGATGGATGATGGTAGTGGTGCGGTGCAGTGGTTGTGAAGTGCAGGCCGCAGTAAATAACGAGGACACAGGTTGCAGTCTCTTTACCGAAGATCTCTGGATCCTCAGTCCGGAATCCGGATAACCAGGCTGCGCAAGTCCGGCCGGTCCAATGGCACCTCCAGAGTTCTCTTTACAGGTGGAAATTTGTGCCTTCCTTCTAGCGCTATGTGTTGCGGTCCTTCCCTGCTGTGCTTACGGAAAGTCCCGACAACTGTTGTGTCTGTTTCTTAAGTTCCCTCACAACACGATTAGATGATGTTCTGCTAATCTTCTGTCCCTCCCTGATGTTACGGTTAGGACGGCACCCGTTTGACGGGTAGGCTCGGAGCTCTTCCGGGACCCTAGAGTCGCCCCTCTCCACAAGTTGCCCCCCAAGACTGCATAGGTGATTTAGGTGAGACAGCCCGCCTGAGACTGACTGTCCTGCCGTAGGTTCGAAGTATTGCCTGAAGCTGTATATAGAAATACTTCCTTCGGCGTTCCGGCCACCGGTTGTTTGCGCCTCAGTAGGATGTTGCCTCGGTCTTACAGCACGACTCCTACTGGTATTCTCCTTGTTGCTTTGATCTCGTTTCTCACTCAGCACAATCTATCTCACTTCCAATCCCTCCTTGGGCACCGCCGCTATACTGAGCAGGCACGGTCCCGTTACGTTCGCTCAAGTTGCCAAGCCCCTGTCAGGATCCCACCCCTGACAGGGACCCTACCGAATCTTCTCCCGCAACACCCTCTGCCACAAGGTGTTGCCTGGTTCCAACCCAGTCAGCTTTCTGTCTAACTTCCTGCCTGACCCCCAGTTTTACCAGTGTGTGGAGAGTGGCCTAGTAAATAGAACCCTTAGCTCCCCCTGGAGGCCCGGCGGTGAAATGTATTGGTGTCTGTGATACCTGATCAGATGAACTCCTTCAGTGCCATCAGACGTACCATAGCTCCCCTTAGTGGCGGAGCCACAGTACTGCAACGACCAGGACTCTGGGGCGCTGCATATAAGCTTTATTATTTTATGGGGGCCAAGGGGGGGGGGGGTATGAGAAGTTGTCCAAGTAGTGCCTGACAGAGTATCTGCAAGCGAACACTGCCATCTGCTGGTCAAAGACAATAGAGAACATTAAAACAGTATTACATTAGTAGGAACTCAAGAGTGAACTGTATGTCCTCTGGACAAAGAGATTGGAGGAGACACCAGGTCAGGTGATAACTGTGGTGCAGTTAGCAAATATAAAAAGGCCTAGGAAGGCAGTGAAGGGGAGGAGCTGTCACCTGAACCTGTAGCAGGACATATGTGCAGTACAGCGAGCTCACTTCTAGTCGTAATTATGAGAGACCAGATCTGAGTAAAGGAGCCGGAAGACCAGATACTGAGCCGTCGCTACCAGTGTAGACGTACAGTACAAAGTGGGGACCTTGGCCGAGCTTCAGATAATAAAGGTGGCCAGTGTGATGAGTGAACTGAGTAACTCACCAATCTGGGACTTGCGGCCTAGCAGATAGCATCTCTGACTCTCGGTAGGGCCTGTGTGACATTCGTTGTTGCTTAGAGAGTGACGACGGCAACGCGCCCAGTGCTGACAGTGACGACCTTTAGGTTGGGGTATTAGGACTAAGACATCGCTAAAGTTTTGTCCCTTGGACAACTTTGAGTGTTCCTGATAGTAAAAATCAGAAGTCATTTTTGAAATCGGCATGAAAAAAATCTATCACGTAAGGTTTTTGAGAAATGATATGGAACATTATAATATTCAATATAATTCTAAAAACACGGATTATAAATGAAAGTCGTCTGCGAAACACTTTTGAACAATTGCTTTTGCTACTGCCATCGATGCACATGTATGTAGTGTCTCGGACGTCATAATGTAGACTATAAGCTGTTGTTTCTTAACCCCTTACAGCCAGCTGATGGAATAGTACGTCAGCTGGCAGTATTCCACCGCTTTGAGATGGGCTCCAGTGGTGAACCCACCTCAAAGCCGCGACATGTCAGCTGTTTTTAACAGCTGACATGTGTCCGCAATAGGCGCGAGCAGAATCACGTTCCGCCAGCACCTATTAAGTAGTTAAATGCCGCTGTCAAACTCTGACCGCGGACAATTAAATGCACTTCCGGATGCCGATCTGGAAATACGCGCACCACTGAACTCCATCACGTGATCGGGGGTCAATTCTGCGTTGCCATCACAACCAATCTGGCAGATTGGTATGAGCACCACCCTGTGGTCGGCGTTCATAGCAAGCCTGTAATTCTGCTGCAGAGGCGATCACGCTATGACAGCTTCTAGCCTAAAGTAAAAAAAAAAAAAAGTGTTTAAAAATATAAAAAAATCATAAAAGTTCAAATCACCCCCCTTTCGCCCCAATCAAAGTAAAAGAAAGAAAAAAAAAAATCAAACCTACACATATTTGGTATTGCCGCGTTCAGAATCGCTGATCTATCAATAAAAAAAAAAAGAACCTGATCGCTAAACAGCGTAGCGAGAAAAAAAATTAAAAACTCCGGAATTACATTTAATTGGTCACCACAATATTGCATTAAAATGCAATAATGGGCAATCAAAAGTACGTATCTGCACAAAAGTGGTATCATTAAAAACGTCAGCTCTGCATGCAAAAAAATAACCCCTCACACGGCCATATTGATGGAAAAATAAAAAAGTTATGGCTCTGGAAAGAAGGGGAGCAAAAAACTAAAGCACAAAATCGAAAAAAGCTCCAGTCATGAAGGGGTTAAAAACCTTACATGATACAGCGTTTTGGAGCACATTTTCGTGTTCAGCATGTCATAATCTATAAGACAATAACATTTTCTCAGGGGACAAGAACTTCCCTGAAATTTGTTCGCAGTGAAGTTATGCACTGGTAATAATAGAACAATAGTGTGTAAATAGCATGGTGGCGCTATCCTGGGCATCTGATTACTGTATTCTTCTTGTAACAGAACTTGCTTCATTTTCACCATTGGTGCCATTCCCCAATATTGTGCTGAAGGCGCCCTCTCATCATGTTCATCAAATAAATAGTTGTGTGTTAAGTGTCACTATCTCCTCAGAGTCTGCACGGTTGCATCCGTGTACCTGTTTACACACACACACATACACACACACACATTATACACACACACAACTTGAGTGAAAAAATAGCACTCAGACATGATGGGACTTCTCCCCTCTCTATTAGGCCGGCGTCACACTCAGCGTAAGACAATACGGTCCGTTTTTTACGGCCGTAATACTGAGAAATGTTCCCAAAATAGTGATCCGTAGTCAGGGTGTGTCAGCGTATTTTGCGCATGCCATCCTCCGTATGTAATCCGTATGGCATCCGTACTGCGAGATTTTCGCGCAGGCTTGCAAAACCGACATCTAATGGATTTATGTGCTCAAATGTTCGGTAAAACATATATACAGTATATATACACTCACTGGCCACTTTATTAGGTACACCTGTCCAACTTCTTGTTAACACTTAATTTCTAATCAGCCAATCACATGGCGGCAACTCAGTGCATTTAGGCATGTAGACATGGTCAAGACAATCTCCTGCAGTTCAAACCGAGCATCAGTATGGGGAAGAAAGGTGATTTGAGTGCCTTTGAACGTGGCATGGTTGTTGGTGCCAGAAGGGCTGGTCTGAGTATTTCAGAAACTGCTGATCTACTGGGATTTTCACGCACAACCATCTCTAGGGTTTACAGAGAATGGTCCGAAAAAGAAAAAAAATCCAGTGAGCGGCAGTTCTGTGGGCGGAAATGCCTTGTTGATGCCAGAGGTCAGAGGAGAATGGGCAGACTGGTTCGAGCTGATAGAAAGGCAACAGTGACTCAAATCGCCACCCGTTACAACCAAGGTAGGCCTAAGAGCATCTCTGAACGCACAGTGCGTCGAACTTTGAGGCAGATGGGCTACAGCAGCAGAAGACCACACCGGGTACCACTCCTTTCAGCTAAGAACAGGAAACTGAGGCTACAATTTGTACAAGCTCATCGAAATTGGACAGTAGAAGATTGGAAAAACGTTGCTTGGTCTGATGAGTCTCGATTTCTGCTGCGACATTCGGATGGTAGGGTCAGAATTTGGCGTAAACAACATGAAAGCATGGATCCATCCTGCCTTGTATGGAGCATCTTTGGGATGTGCAGCCGACAAATCTGCGGCAACTGTGTGATGCCATCATGTCAATATGGACCAAAATCTCTGAGGAATGCTTCCAGCACCTTGTTGAATCTATGCCACGAAGAATTGAGGCAGTTCTGAAGGCAAAAGGGGGTCCAACCCGTTACTAGCATGGTGTACCTAATAAAGTGGCCGGTGAGTGTATATATATATATATGTCATTGAGACACATATATATATATTCTGTATTTATATTTCATTCAGCGCGATATCTGTGAAAAGCCGGCAATTCAATTGCCGGCTTTTCATTTCTCCTTCACAAACCCGACAGGATATGAGACATGATTACATACAGTAAACCATCTCATATCCCCTTTTTTTTTTGCATATTCCACACTACTAATGTTAGTAGTGTGTATGTGCAAAATGTGGGCGCTGTAGCTGCGAAAATAAAGGGTTAAATGGCGGAAAAAATTGGCGTGGGCTCCCGCGCAATTTTCTCCGCCAGAGTGGTAAAGCCAGTGACTGAGGGCAGATATTAATAGCCAGGAGAGGGTCCATGGTTATTGGCCCCCCCGTGGCTAAAAACATCTGCCCCCAGCCACCCCAGAAAAGGTACATCTGGAAGATGCGCCTATTCTGGCACTTGGCCACTCTCTTCCCACTCCCGTGTAGCGGTGGGATATGGGGTAATGAAGGGTTAATGCCACCTTGCTATTGTAAGGTGACATTAAGCCAGATTAATAATGGAGAGGCATCAATTATGACACCTATCCATTATTAATCCAATTGTCTGAAAGGGTTAAAAAAAACACATTATTAAAAATTATTTTAATGAAATAAACACACAGGTTGTTTTAGTATTTTATTGTTCTCTCAATCCATCAGAACACCCTCGCTTGGCAAAATAATAAACCCACAAGATACATACCCTCAGATGAACCGTCACGTCCCACGAGGTAATCCATCTGAAGGGGTTAATTATTTTACAGCCAGGAGCTGCGCTAAAGCACTCGCTCGTGTCTGTAATCCCCGGGTAATGAAAGGAAATCAGAGTGATCTGTACTTACATTGAGTTGCGGTGAGGCGCCCTCTGGTGGATGAACTCATATGAACTCGAGCGTGGGAACTTTTCCAAGGCTGCAGTTCATGAGAACATCCACCAGAGGGCGCCTCACCGCAACTCAATGTAAGTACAGATCACTCAGCTTTCCTTTCATCACCCGGGGATTACAACCACGAGCGAGTGCTTTAGCGCAGCTCATGGCTGTAAAATAATTAACCCCTTCGGATGGATTACCTCGTTGGATGTCACAGATCAACGGAAGGTATGTATCTTGTGGGTTTATTATTTTGCCAAGCGAGGGTGTTCTGATGGATTGAGAGAACAATAAAATACTAAAACAACCTGTGTGTTTATTTCATTAAAATAATTTTTAATAATGTGTGTGTTTTTTAACCCTTTCAGACAATTGGATTAATAATGGATAGGTTGACATAATTGACGCCTCTCCATTATTAATCTGGCTTAATGTCACCTTACAATAGCAAGGTGGCATTAACCCTTCATTACCCCATATCCCACCGCTACAGGGAGTGGGAAGAGAGTGGCCAAGTGCCAGAATAGGCGCATCTTCCAGATATACCTTTTCTGGGGTGGCTGGGGGCAGATGTTTTTTAGCCGGGGGGGGGGGGGGGGCAATAACCATGGACCCTCTCTAGGCTATTAATATCTGCCCTCAGTCACTGGCTTTACCGCTCTGGCGGAGAAAATTGCGCGGGAGCCCACGCCAATTTTTTCCGCCATTTAACCCTTTATTTTCGCAGCTACAGCGCCCACATTTTGCACATACACACTACTAACATTAGTAGTGTGGAATATGCAAAAAAAAAGGGGATATGAGATGGTTTACTGTATGTAAACCATGTCTCATATCCTGTCGGGTTTGTGCAGGAGAAATGAGAAACCGGCAATTGAATTACCGACTTTTCACTAACACCGCTGCGTATTTCTCGTAAGTCACACTGCTGGTCCGTGTGTAATCCGTATTTTTCTCGCCCCCATAGACTTTCATTGGCGTATTATTTGCGCAATACGCTGACAAACGCAGCATGCTGCGATTTTGTACGGCCGTAGAAAGCCGTATAATACTGAACCGTAATATACGGCTGATAGGAGCAGCCCCATTGAGAATAATTGTGCCGTTTGTTTGGCGAGTTTTACGGACGTAGTTTCTGCGCTCTTACGTCCGTAAAACTCGCTAGTGTGACGCCGGCCTTAGGGTGCGACACAAAGTACAGCTATCCCACTACTTCTGTGAAGAATCTGCAAATGACAGCATGTCCTGTTCACTTCAGTTGCAGCATTGGGAATGACAAACCTTAGTTCTATATACAGGTACTTCTCACAAAATTAGAATATCATCAAAAACTTAATTTATTTCAGTTCTTCAATATAAACAGTGATTATTTCAAGTGTTTATTTCTGTTAATGTTGATGATTATGGCTTACAGCCAATGAAAACCCAAAAGTCATTATCTTAGTAAATTAGAATACTCTATAACACCAGCTTGAAAAATGATTTTAACATCCGAAATGTCGTCCTTCTGAAATGTATGTTCAGTAGATGCACTCAATACTTGGTCGGGGCTCCTTTTGCATCAATTACTGCATCAATGCGGCGTGGCATGGAGGCGATCAGCCTGTGGCACTGCTGAGGTGTTATGGAAGCCCAGGTTGCTTTGATAGCAGCCTTCAGCTCGTCTGCATTGTTGTGCCTGGTGTATCATCTTCTTCTTGAGGCTTCTTGAAGGTCAGGCGAGTTTGCTGCCAATCAAGCACAGTGATACTATTGTTTTTAAACCAGGTATTGGTACTTTTGGCAGTGTGGACAGGTGCCAAGTCCTGCTGGAGAATGAAATTTCCATCTCCAAAGAGCTTGTCGGCAGAGGGAAGCATGAAGTGCTCTAAAATGTCCTGGTAGACGGCTGCGCTGACTTTGGTCTTGATAAAACACAGTGGACCTACACCAGCAAATGACATGGCTCCCGAAACCTAACAGACAATATTAGTATAGTCCTTCCACCAGTGGAGTCTGTCACACGCGCGCTCTTCCTTCCCACCTTGTGTAGTGGTCTGTCACTTTCTCCTCACCCATATGTAGTGAGGGGTCTGTCACTTTCTCCTCGCCCTCCACGTGTAGTGAGGGGTCTGTCATTTTCTCCTCGCCCTCCACGTGTAGTGAGGGGTCTGTCACTTTCTCCTCGCCCTCCACGTATAGTGAGGGGTCTGTCACTTTCTCCTCGCCCTCCACGTTTAGGGAGGGGTCTGTCACTTTCTCCTCGCCCTCCACGTGTAGTGTGGGGTTTGTCACTTTCTCCTCGCCCTCCACGTGGAGTGCGGGGTCTGTCACTTTCTCCTCGCCCTCCACGTGTAGTGAGGGGTCTGTCACTTTCTCCTCGCCCTCCACGTGTAGTGTGGGGTTTGTCACTTTCTCCTCGCCCTCCACGTGGAGTGAGGGGTCTGTCACTTTCTCCTCGCCCTCCACGTGGAGTGAGGGGTCTGTCACTTTCTCCTCGCCCTCCACGTGGAGTGAGGGGTCTGTCAATTTCTCCTCGCCCTCCACGTGTAGTGAGGGGTGTCACTTTCTCCTCGCCCTCCACGTGTAGTGAGGGGTCTGTCACTTTCTCCTCGCCCTCCACATGTAGTGTGGGGTTTGTCACTTTCTCCTCACCCTCCACGTGTAGTGAGGGGTCTGTCACTTTCTCCTCGCCCTCCACGTGGAGTGAGGGGTCTGTCACTTTCTCCTCGCCCTCCACGTGTAGTGAGGGGTCTGTCACTTTCTCCTCGCCCTCCACGTGTAGTGAGGGGTCTGTCACCTTCTCCTCACCCTCCATGTGTAGTGAGGGGTCTGTCACTTTCTCCTCACCCTCCATGTGTAGTGAGGGGTTTGTCACTTTCTCCTCACCCTCCATGTGTAGTGAGGGGTCTGTCACTTTCTCCTCACCCTCCATGTGTAGTGAGGGGTCTGCCACTTTCTCCTTGCCCTCCACGTGTAGTGAGGGGTCTGTCACTTTCTCCTTGCCCTCATTTTCCAGTGTCCGATCAGGTCATCGCTGTTACTAAATGAATAATTGCGATAAAAAAAATAAAGTGTGCCGGCTGTTGCAATGATCTCTATCCTCTGACGTATAAATAGTGTCAGAAGAGAGAAAAGTAAAACATTTTTCCTAATGGTCCCTTTTGATCACTGTGATGGGGTCTATCAGCGTGATCAAAATAAAAATAGTGATACAAATCCCCTTGTCACCCCTTAGATAAAAATGATAAAATATGTATTTTTTCCCATGGGATAGCGTTTTTTTTAAAGTAAAAAAATTAAATATGACGTTATGACGACTAGTTTTGAGCGCAAGTGCTAGCTACTCAAGTTTGCATTGGATGATCGGGTATGCACGGAGTATCGCAGATCCCGACGTTTTTTGGGTGTCTAACAGCTGAGAAACATGCAGGGTGGGCATTTGCGATGTTGGGTGCCTACCCGAGCACCCGATGCAAACTGGAGTTAGTGAACACTTGAGCTCAACACTAATGATGACGTATTTAATATGACGACCTAATGTTCTCAAATTCTGTGTCGTACCTGTGGCTTCAAAATGCTCACTATATCCGTGGATAAAATCCTTGAGGCATGTGGTTTATAAAATGGGGTTTCCACTGTTTAGGCACATCAGAGGCTCTCGAAACACAACATGACATCCGCTAATTATTCCAGCAAACTTTGCATCAAAAAAAGTCAAATGGCGCGCATTCCCTTTCGAGCCCTGCTGTGCGCCTAAACAGTAGATTTCCCCCACAAATAAGGTATCTGTGTATTCAGGAGAAATTGTACAACGAATTTTGGGGTCAATTTTCTCCGGTTATCCTTGTGAAAAAAAAAAAAGTTTGGGTCTAAAGTAAATTTTCGATGAAAAATTTTCATTTAATTTTTCCTTCCACATTGTTTCAGTTCCTGTGAAGCACCTGAATCGTTAACAAACTTCTTGAATGTGGTTTTGAGTACCTTGAGGGGTGCAGTTTTTTGAATGATGTCACTTTTTGGTACTGTCATGTAGACCACTCAAAGTCACTTCAAATGTGAGGAGGTCCCTAAAAAATAAAAAGTTTTGCAAATTTTGTTGGAAAAATGAGAAAGCGCTGGTCAACTTTAAACCCTTATAACTTCCTAACAAAAACAAATGTTTCCGAAATTGTGCTGATGTAAAGTAGAAATGTGGGAAATGTTATTTATTAACTATTTTGTGTGACCTAACTCTCCGATTTAAAGGATATAAGAATTACAATTTTGAGAATTGTGAAATTTTTAAAAATTTTGCCAAATTTCAATTTTTTTCACAAATAAACGCAAGTCATATCGAAGAAAGTTTACCACTATCATGAAGTACAATATGTCACGAAAACACAATCTCCGAATCAGTGTGATCCGTTGAAGCGTTCTAGAACTATAACCTTATAAAGTTACACTGGTCAGAATGGTAAATGTTGGCTTGGTCATTAAGGTCAAAATTGGGTTGTCATTAAGGGGTTAAACGGTGGGATCCAAGAGGGCCAGAAGCAGGGTGATGGTCGCCATATGTCAGAAGGTGAGGGAGGCTGATGGGCGATTTCCTGCAGACACCAGCAGACATGTCCAATCTGCCCAGTTATAGGCCACAATCTACACAAGGCAGCACACGTACAGAACGGCTCCAGACAAAAACATTAAATAATAAACTCTTTAATAATTAAACAATTTTTTATTTACAATCATCGTAAATCGTACACACTTTATTTTCCACCCACCACCCCTTCTGAGGGTAAAGAAAACCGGGGAAAAAAAAGAAATTAAAACCAAAACCATTTCCCTTCTTCTGGAACTCTGTAAACAGGTGAAGATTTTAATTTCAGAATTCTGCTTCGTTTCCAGTCCCTGAGCAAGAAGGATCAGATCCGGTGATCTCCCCACCGCAGCGAAGGATCCTGCACCAGACGGCGTATGGCTTGTGCGCATTAGAAGCCCATTAGTCCTTGTAGCCACCAATCCCACCACGGCTTTCATATCCCACCCAAATCTGGACTAATAAAAGCCGGAATCTGATTAATATTGGCAGCCATTATATGTTTTTATAGGCCTATTTTTCCTTTTTAAAAGGGGTCTTCTGAAGATGAAGCCAATTTCTTTGAAGAAAACAAAAAAACAATTTAAATGTATGATTGGCGCTAGTGATGAGCGAACGGGCTTGGATAAGGTGTTATCTGAGCATGCTCGGGTGCTATCCGAGTGCTCGAATAATACGTTAGAGTCCCCGCGGCCGCAACAGATGCAGGGATTGCCTAAAAAACAGGAATACCTGCATGTACTGCGATTGTCGAACAGCCACGGGGACTCCAATTTATTGAGTATTCTTAAGACACTTGGGTAGCACCCGAGCATGCTCGGATAACATCACTATCCTACACCAATCATGATGCAGAGTGCCCCCGAGTTTTACTGAACAAGTGCTACTGCGCCATTTCATTATTATGGGAATGATGGGAGATCATCTCGGGCACATAATACTGAATAGAGCAGGGGGGCACATACATGACCACCCAATACAATGTATTACATAGTGGTTACCAGGGCTGTGGAGTCGGAGTCATGGAAATTGAGGAGTCGGAGATTTGGCTAAGGCCCCTTTCACACATCAGTTTTTTGCCGTCAGTCACAATCCGTTGGCTCTACAGATCAGTCGCAGATTGTGAAAAACTGATGCGACGGATTTGTTTGTTTTTTCGACGAATCAGACTAGCGGATCTGGCTAGCGGATCCTAAATAAATCGGAGCATGCTCAGTAAAAAAAAAAAACGGAATCCGTCGCCGTCCATCGTTTGACGGATCTGGCGCCCATAGGCTTCTATCCATCGCTGTCTGATTTTTCGACGTACACAAAAAAAAAACCGTTACTTTGTCCGTTGTCTCCGGCCGCCGGACAAACAATTTTCGATGGACACACGTCTATGAGAAAGAAACCGGGTCCGGCGGCATCAGTCGTCGGATTCTTTTTTTCAAAATTCGACAGATTGCGACTGATAGCAAAAAACTGATGCGTGAAAGGGGCCTAACCAGTGCTGTCAGGGCTGTGGAGTCGGAGCCCAATTTGGTGGAGTCGGAGTCATGGAAATTGAGGAGTCGGAGGTTTGGCTTACCTGGAGGTTACAGAACCAGTGTTCACAGGAAAGGTCGGGGCCCTGTGATCCTACAATAATCACCCATCCGATTCATGAGTATACCGCTACGATGCCGCTCTATCTGATCAGAGCCTCCGCCGTGTACGACACCTTGGTGCTTCGTCAATGGCATGGTATACAGAAGCCGATCAGAAGTGTCCGGCAGCAGCATGGGTTCTCCCTCGTCCCCCAAGAAACCCCCCATCTAGTCCAGATATCGCAGTTCAGCTGAATTCAAGTAAATGGGAAGTTGTGCCGATTTTTTTTTTGTGCGGGGGGTTTGGTTTACACATAATTTTTTCAACAATGGACGACACATCTGTCGATAACTGTTAAACATTTTGCTCATTGACATGGAAGAAGTCTTTTTTTTTTTTTTAAAGGGGTGTAAAACCTATCCTAAAAAATACAACATCAATCTTTAAAGCTGGACATCCCCTTTTAAAATGTGCTAATTGTACACGGATCACAGTTTACATCTAGAATTATACATAAAGCGGAGTAATTTTCTAACAGTACTGCATTTCTCGTAATTTAATGCAGTGTAACAGCTTGTGTGGTGGATTCAGAGCTGCATTCACAATTCTGGAACCTTCAGAGCTGAAATCTCCCAGCATTCACCACTGGTCTAATGCCTGCAGAGGTGAGAATATGCACATTCTGGGTATTGTACAGGGAGATGGCGCCCATTACATTGTAGGTTAATAGGAATGCGCCTGACAACTGGCTCGAACAACAACCAGCAGAATTGTGAATGCAGCTCTGGATTATTACAGACTGTTACTCTGGACTAGTACAAGATACAATCCTGCAATGTACTTTAAAAAGAATTATTCACGTTTGATGCATAATATTTTCGGTTTCTCATATGGCACAATCCTATTCTGCAGCGCGGTACATCCCATATACTGTCACATCAGGCCCTGTAAGCCCTATGGGGGACAAGCCAATTATCTCTCTAAAACACCCGCATATTCACCAAGTCCACGTATATCCACAACTGCAAAATGGGGTTCCTAGATGGCAACATACTTCAGACAGCATGCACGTGTATCTGGGGGTCTGAAGGAAAAGTGAAGCCTGAGGGTGCAGGTGTGCTGAACGGGGCAGGGACGTAAGCTAGCGGCAGAGGGGTCCGATGGCAACTCATCACCTGAGAACAAAAGAACCGTGCCTGTGCGAGTCAAGAGGTCCATATTCACCATATAGGGTCTTCTGGTTATGCCAAAATCTGTGGGTTTGGCTGCCACCATGAAGTGTATGCCCGCCCCACAGCTGCCACCACGAAGTGTATGCCCACCCCACAACAGCCACCACGAAGTGTATGCCCGTCCCACAGCTGCCACCACGAAGTGTATGCCCGCCCTACAATTGCCACCACGAAGTGTATGCCCGCCCTACAACTGCCACCACGAAGTGTATGCCGCCCTACAGCTGCCACCGTGAAGTTTATGCCCATTCTACAGCTGCCACCGTGAAGTGTATGCCCACCGTACAGCTGCCGTGAAGTGTATGCCCGCCCTAGAACTGCCACCATGAAGTGTATGCTCGCCCTAGAACTGTAACCATGAAGTGTATGCCCACCCTACAACTGCTACCATGAAGTGTATGCCCACCCTACAACTGCCACCGTGAAGTGTATGATCACCCTACAACTGCCACCGTGAAGTGTATGCCCGCCCTACAGCTGCCACCGTGAAGTTTATGCCCACTCTACAGCTGCCACCGTGAAGTGTATGCCCACCCTACAACTGCTACCATGAAGTGTATGCCCACCCTACAACTGCCACCACGAAGTGTATGCCCGCCCTACAATTGCCACCACGAAGTGTATGCCTGCCCTACAACTGCCATCACCAAGTGTATGCCCACCGTACAGCTGCCACCGTGAAGTGTATGCCCGCCCTACAACTGCCACCATGAAGTGTATGCTCGCCCTAGAACTGTAACCATGAAGTGTATGCCCGCCCTACAGCTGCCACCATGAAGTGTATGCCCACCCTACAACTGCCACCATGAAGTGTATGCTCGCCGTACAGCTGCCACCCTGAAGTGTATGCCCGCCCTACAGCTGCCACCATGAAGTGTATGCCCGCCCTACAGCTGCCACCACGAAGTGTATGCTCACCTTACAACTGCCACCATAAAGTGTATGCCCACCCTACAGCTGCCACCCTGAAGTGTATACTTATCTGAAATGGCTGTGTGCACACTCGGCTGGTATCTAGACACTAGAATCAGATGTGCACAATACCAGGCACTCATGCACACGTGTAAGCTGTTATATAGAGGGTGCATCGTCATCAGCGCCACTCACTGCCCAATAATGAAGCGAGCAGCCCACCCAACAACCCCTTCAAGTGATAATGCCCAGACTGTAGCCACTACATGGCAGACTATTATCTGTACTGGCAGAACGTGTGTGAGATATTTTACTGTATGTGACTAGAGATGAGTGAATAGATTCAAAGGACCTTAGCCCAAGCGATTAGGTCCGTGAGCACCGGACAGGAGCCGCTGCCAACCCCCTCCGACCTGTCGCCATCCACGGCTCCTCCTAATTAGCTGGCATGGTGCGATCTCATGTGTGCGTCACGATAACATTGTGCCAGCTAAACAAAAGAGGAGCCGCGCGTGCCGACGGGTAGGAGGAGGTTGGCAGGGGCTCCGGATCAGGTCCCTGGACCCAGGCCCCACGAATGGATGCCCTCTTCTGTGTACGTGACCACTTATTACTGCTCATTATAGCTGTGGTGGATAACAGTCTTATCAAAAATTATCCATTTCTGTGATGCTGGAATTAGACTATCGTTCCAATCATGACAAAACAAGCTGACAATAGTAACATGTTGAGTGCCAACTCCATTAATGTGCACAGCCCGCTCCCGCAGTGAAGCCCCCCACACTTTTCCACCAAGTGCAGTTTGAGCCCACCTCACCCTCCCGTTAAGAATTAGATCGGCGTCATCTGACAGCCACCTCACCTGCTTTCCCATACACAGGAGCACCAGTTTGGGCGAGCGCTCCTGTGTGCCCTATGATAAAGCCGACAACTGACATCTCCGCAGCTTATCTCATGAACGAAGCGTTCAGCTGCCCAAAATCTGACACGACAGATCAACTTCTCCGACCACTAGTCGGCCTGCGCCTCCATACACACCAGAAGGTCACCTCAACCAGTCTATATTGGCGACTGTGACTGCCATGAGCCTCATGTGAGGAGGGTGAAGCGCTTTACTCTGTAACCAGCGTAAAGCAGTTTTCCATCCTCCATCATACAGCAATCTGAAGACCCACTGACAATGGGGCACCCTAAAGGTTAAGGAGTCATCATTCATACTCTAAGGACGTCCTCTCGGCCTGGGAAGGGTTAAGTTACCTGTTTGGATTTGGAAGTTGCCTGAAGCCAAACTGCACTTTTACCCAAGCAAGAAAAACTGCTCCAGCAGGTTCAGAGATGTGGCGGCGATACACACTTTTCCGTCAAACATATGGTGAATTTAACAGACACGCCATCATTGATACCCCATTACAAGTACCATTTTAAAAAAAATAAATAAGGGGGGATGATCTCGTCGACATACCTAGAAATAAAATGCCCGTATACGCGTTATACAGACAAAAAGGACTCTGGTTTAAAATGGATCTGCAAGCCGAACTTGTCGTTTCACCCGACCATACGATTTTTCTTTATGTCGCACCTTACTGCAATGTTATTTGTATGATGGACACTAACAAATAAAAAGTTAAAAACCATTTCCATTTGTGCATCAAAGGAAAACAAGCAACGCAGGGCAGCAGTGAGATGAGAGATCATGGGGAATAAATACGTAGCGCACAAATATATATATATATAGTGTGTGCGCCGAAGCGGCGGCAACCTGGTGGTCCACGGTAGTAATACACCCGATTTATACCCCACGCAATGTGGTGCCACAGCCCCAATGGGCACAGTAAGCTATAATTATATGGTATGGTGGGGAGGGTTGTCTAGTAGACTTGTAAAAGGAGCATATGGAATAGTGCCGCACGCACAGACACCATCTATACTGCCCTGCTACATCAGCAATGTGATGCAAATTCCCCTATACAACACTGGTGGTAAATGAAGGCTTTCTTCACTGCCCGGTTATCTACCTATCCTGGCACAAAGAAAGCTTCACCAACACTGATGGAAAGTGGCACAACCATTTTTACCGATACCGTTAAATTGCTTATTAATAAAGACTCCTTGTTTTAGCCTATAATATGGAGCCCCGGAAACTAAAACCAGAATTTAACACCCGGGTAACTTGGCCGACGATACAGTAATTAAAGTCAGGGCCAGCGCTCGCTCGTTTCTATAATAACAGACAGGTAGGCGGGGGTGGTGGAAGAACGGGCAATTTGTGGGTATAAAGCCACATAGAAAGGAAGACTGAATGCTACCCATTCCCCGCAGGAAGACAAACAAATCGACCCCCTTATTTAGATTTTGGAGGGGGGTCTCCAGTGCACATGTAGAAATCCTTCCCTGAGTTGATGCTTGCCCCAGCATCACGCGATCCCCAAATTATTGCAGAGTCTTGATCAGCCAGATCCCCTTTGGTAGCCATGACATCTCGTGTAGGTCAGTATTCTCCAACGCTGCAGGACGTTGCTCCGATACTCCACTGCAGAAGATCCGGATAGCAGATAAATGACAGAGGACCAGCCAGGTGAGAAGAGGGCATCTCTGCAGCCTCAAAGTTTTCTGGTTTGACCCTGGCAAGATAAAGCTTGGCATGCAGTGTATTGCCGCTCTCTGTCCAGTTCAGATATTGCAAGCGGTTTGTCTAAACGGATAAAGTACTGGCCGAGCCGCGCTCCGTCAGTGCCGTCAAACCGCGTTATGGTGCAAGCTGTGCTGAGAGTTCCTTTGGTTCAGAAGGCTGGTAGTTTCATCCACCAAAACCTCGCTGCGCTCCGACAAGGAGTTGTCAGGTTTGTGGATTCCTCCCTCGGGAGACTGTGGACTACTGTCCATACGGGAAGACAACAGGGCACCTTGGTACTGTTCTCTGGTGATCTGAAAGAAAAGACAGAAAGCGGCTACCATCACTACCACATGAAACCAGTACTTCTCAGCTACAGCCCCCCAGAAGTAACGGCTTCAGGTCATCAGTTCCTGTGTAAGGTTCATTTCTGCACCAAAAACATGTCTGTTGGCAGGAAAACTATAAAGTATGCACAGTTTCGCATGCGTTTTGCCTTATGCAGTTTTCCCCATTCATTTGATTGGGTGAAAAATGCTGCAAAAACTGTAAAAAAAAATTGACAGGCTGAAAATCTGAAACTGCTTCAAATCTGCAAGAAAAAAAATAAGCAACGTCTGCCCGAGCCTTCAGACATCTTTCATTTTCCTGATACTGTAAAATGCAGCTGTTTCATTTGTTGCAAAAACACAACTTGTGAACAAGCCCTAAGGGACTATAATTACTGCATTCATAATGGATACTGACTCAAGCAGCTTAAATCTGGCACCACACAGATCATCAAAGGCAACGTGTCACCAGGTCAAAAGCGGTCAGTCTTGGCTCCTATTTTATTCCTGCTGCTCGGCTGTTTGCGAAAAACCTGCCATACGGTTCCAGAGATATGGAGCTTTATATTCCATGCTAATTTGTATGGTCTTTACCTTTTTATTTAGTGCTATTTTGTATGGCCTTTACCGAGGGGGCGGAACTCAAAGGGCAATTCTAAACACACGCCCCTGAGGAATCTCGTGAGCACCGCCCTGTTGGTAAATACCATAAAAATTAAACCCGTAAATAAACAAAGTTCATATTTATAGAACTTCATGACGGACTTTAAAGGAGGGATTCACATATGAAATATATGTGCTACACATGGATATTCACCGTAAACTCATAACTGATTTTACTGATTTGCTTTGATTTGATTTACTAATTTGGGTCTAAGGAGCAACGTCTCTCCTTCTGGGGAGCGACAAGCCTAAAATGCCAGTGTAAGGAGACTTACAGGCCATGCAATGCTCCTCTGGGAAATTAAATATGCAAATTGCCGCTTCTGGGAGAAAGTGGACATGAACTGTAGTGCCACTTATTGGAAGTAACAATCCTAAAAGTCAATATCGACCCTTTATCGAGCCTTGCCATATGACTTCTGATAAAAGCCAAACCAGTATCTATATTTGCACGAATTTCGGGGTGTTGCCTCTCAGTGCAAAGCATGAAATCTGATTTGGCTGTACGAGAGGCTTCTGAATGGTTTGTAAGCGGTAACGTTTCTCCTTGTGGCGAGTGACTTGCCAGTGTAAGGAGACTTATAGGCTGTGCAATGCTCTTCCACTACATTGAAAAGGATGCAATCCACAGTCATAATAGAAACGGACATGCAAACATTTCTAAAAACGTTTTCACCACTGGTCAATATCTAAAAAAAAAAATAAAAAAAAAAATACCAGTACATGGTTAAGATGCATTAAAATCCACATGACAACCTTGCTGATCTCTTCCTCTCCCCTTAGGATCTCTTCCTCTCCCCTTAGGATCTCTTCCTCTCCCCTTAGGATCTCTTCCTCTCCCCTTAGGATCTCTTCTCGCCTTTTCTGTTTTGTTATAATTCTGTTGCAGCGGTCCCTCACTGGAGGACACACTACAGCGTGTGAAGAGGCATTGTTGCCTTATGTGAGAATCCATATTTCTTTATATCCACAATCAGAACGTGAAAATTGGTGGCCAACGCCTTTACCTTGTAGGGGACTCGTCGTCCTGCACCCACCTGAGAACAGAACGGTGGTCTCCTGGCACATGATGACACCCACCTTTACATACTGCAGGTCGGCGAGGGCTCGCACGCTGAAGTCTGCCGTGTACTGCGCCTGGGTGCTGAGCTGCGTGTTACTGCCACTGATGGTGGAGGACATGGAGTCCGAACGGTCATGGCTAAGCGACGTGGAGCGGTTCAGGCTGCCCATATGAGATGGGGAGCGGAGCTCTGTCACACGGAGAGAGGAGATGGACATCGGTAACAGGGTCATACATGGGGCCTGTGATCACAACTGACAGGAATCATAAGTGCAGCAGTCTGTTATATGGGAACCATATGTTCACGACCCCGATAAAGACTAAATATTCTGAGGGGGAAATTTTTTTTCCCAAAATCAAAACTATGCAACTAATATAATTTTTGATCCTTTACGATAAATGGTACAAAAATAGCCGTTAATGTGGATTCCCCCTCATCCTCCACCCACACAAAATAGATAAATGAACCGATCTTCATAAACAGACAGGGTTATTTATTTATTTTTATTTTTTAAACCAAAAAGACCCCAAAATGGGATCAATGAAAATGACCTTTCATTTCACAAAAATCAAGCTCTCACTCACACAGATATGTCAACATGGAAAACAAATCAAAACTCCCCCAAAACATACATGTGTTATCGTCCCTACTATACTGACTCAGATTGATGTGCACACTGCCCGTAAAGTGTGCAAATTGTTAAAGCGAACCTGTCACCCCCAAAATCGATGGTGAGGTAAGCTCACCGGCATCAGGGGCTTATCTACAGCATTCTGTAATGCTGTAGATAAGCCCCCGATGTATCCTGAAAGAGGAGAAAAAGACGTTAGATTATACTCACCCAGGGGCAGTCCCGGTACGATGGGCGTCTCAGGCCCGGTACAGCGCCTCCTACCTTCATTCCATGATGTCCTCTTCTTGTCTTCACGCCGCGGTACTGGTCAGGCGCCTGCGCACTGCAGTACTTTGCTCTGCCCTCAACAGGGCCGACAAAGTACGCCTGCGCTGGAGCCGTGGCGCGGAGACCAGAAGAGGACGTCATGGAATGAAGATAGGAGGCGCCGGAGCGGACCTGAGATGCCCATTTGACCAGACCACAGCGGGAACGCCCCTGGGTGAGTATAATCTAACCTCTTTTTCTCATCTTTCAAGTAACATCGGGGGCTTATCTACAGCATTACAGAATGCTGTAGATAAGCCCCTGATGACGGTGAGCTTACCTCACCATCGATTTTGGGGGTGACAGGTTCCCTTTAAACGTTGATAGAATCGCTAAAAAAAAAAAACAACAACAAAAAAAAAAAACACCTTATACACTTGAATTGATGGAAAAAAATGAAAATGGCCTTCAGAATGTGAGGAATAAGAAACAGGATACAGCCACCCCACCCTCACCCTAACTAAAATCGGGCACTTAAAGGGTTGATCCATAATAAATTCATGAAAAGAAAAAAAAAAAAAAAAAAAAAAAAAAAAAAGATTCCCTTTTCTACCAAATGAGGGCAGTATACATCGAGAATAACAGTCGCTTGACGGTAAAAGTTGCTTCCCTGTATATTTTTAATCACTTTTCTTAAAAAAAGAGCAGAGACACACCTTACTGAGCTTGTGCCAAAATTGTAAGTTACAAGGATCACTGGGACTTTGGGGTTATTCCCACCTCCCCTTCCCGCCGTGGGGTGAAGCGCTGATCAGAAGGCAGTTGCTAAGTAACGCCCTGACTGCTCTGTGCTGCCCAGACGGCAATTCCCGCTCCCTTTGACCTCACGCTGACAGAGCAGCTCCCAATTATCCGTACTGTAGGCGGGGCATTACTGTTGTAGTCATGCTGATTGACAGCCGGGTTAATGAACATATTTGGCATCGCTAGGTCTATCACCAGAAAGATAAGAAATGGGAAAAAAAAAAAAAAAAAAAAAAGTTACAGCACTTGCAAGAAGGGGTGAAAAAAAAAAAAAGTCCCCAAAAAAGGGATTGGCCGATCCCGAAGGGGTTAAGGAACAAATATGAACGGACGTCATGCAGGACTCCCAGGGTTAATCACCTCGGTACGTTACAACGGGTCACTAATACCATGCAGCTGGATACGGTTATACAGTGCAATGTCTATGGCGGCATTACACCGCGGCCATATAAGCGGTGCAGAGGTGGGAGCACGCGCTATACACGCAGCATGCAGTCTCCTTTACCTGCTAACCTCGAAAACAGAGACCCCCTTTTAATGGAATGACGGACAGGAGCTGGGAGATGGAGGTAAGAAAAAAAAAAAAAAAAAAGATGGGACTATGAGGAGGAAACAAAAGAATAAGGCAATGTCCAGACCAGGAGATGAGAGGTGTGTTCAGAGGAGACCAACACCTGGAAGGCGAGGAGCGCACTACTCACCACTAGCTGACGGAGTGCTCATGGCCATCACCCCGTAGTAAGAGAAGGCTCCAGACTCAAACTTCATGTTCTCCTTTCCCGCCTCAACTTCAACCTTCCCCTGGAAAAAAAAAGAGGGAAAAAGAAAAACAGGATAAAATCTCTAAATAAAGTTGGGTCCTGGAGCGCAGCTATCCTTTCATACCAAGCCTGTAGAAAAGCGTGACCCTTACTGATCTCACCTCCCCTAACAAGTCAAACCAGACTAATATGTCCAGGAATTGTTCCAATTCTCGTACCTTGTAACTTACAATTCACTCCGATTAAACTACCCAATCTTAATTAGCATTCTACCAGCACTCTAGGTGCTGGCATTTTCCTTCCCTCAATTTCCAGCACGCATTGTTCCTGCCATTATCCAATGGTTTGCCTGCCCAATAGCGAAAGACTCTTATACCTGCCTGTATGCAGTTAGACAAGAGAGAGCAGAAAGGCCAAGATCCTAGTTTCTGCAGTGTCTCAGCTCCTCTGTTGCTGGAGACAGATTACACTAGACAACAGGACAGCACCGGATTTTGGAGGTTTTTTCTGGGGGGTAAGACGACAGTTATCCACGACAGCGATCAAGCCATCCTTAGGATAAGTCTTCAATATCAGAATGGTGGGGGCTCGCAGTCAGCACCACCAACGATCAGTGGACATCTGGAGGCACAGAGACCACTACAGCTCTGACTGATGGCCGCTCTCAGGTATACAGTACCATCCCTTCATATAAGAATCACTTCTCATTCTGGAGGACCGGTCGGTATCGCAATACAGAATGCTGCAATTTCAATGGGCGCTCTGCAATGCTCCATTTCTCCTGCGGAGGTGCTGCAGGCAAGCTGAACACTTGCTGCCTAGGTTTCCAGCAGATGATGACTGAATGGTCAGAGTCCAATATGAGTCCAATCCATTATTGCATTCACACCATTTTTGTCCATTTGTGTTTTTCCATTTGCAACTTTCATATTATCAGTGTTCATTGATTTGCTTATTTTCTTGAGGTTTGCCTGTGGGGGCGGTTAGGATGTTCTGATAATTGTGACTTTCTAAAGAAGCAAGACTTTTGTGAAAATGTACTCCAGTCACCCCCAATTTGCTTGGAGTGATTTCATGTACAGCGGATACAGGTCTACAGAAGATCACAGTGTAGGAATGACCCAGCCACAGCCCAGAGCGGAATCCAATGGAATATCTATGGGTGACCTGAAGAGGGCGCTGTACACAGGAGATTCCCCCGCAGTCTGACAGATTGGAGCCTTACTACAAGGAAGAGTGGACATCCCAATTCTAGATGTCTCATGCGGATCGACTCCGACCCAAAAAGACAGAGTCCTGTCGAACATTGTACTAGTGTAACCCCTTCACCCCGGGGCCATTTTCAGTTTCTGTTTTTTTTGCTCTCCTTCTTCCGAGAGCCATAACTTTATTTTTCGGTCAATATGGCCGTGTGAAGGTTTGTTATTTGCGGGACGAGTTATACTTTTGAACGACACCATTGGTTTTACCATACTGTGCACTGGAAAAGGGAAAAAAAAAACTCCAAGTGCGGTGAAATTGCAAATAAAGTGCAATCCCACAACTGTTTTTTGTATTTTTTTTTTTTAACCATGTTCACCAAATGCTAAACCTGACCTGCCATTAGGATTCTCCAGGTCATTACGAGTTCATAGACACCAAACATGTCTAGGTTCTTTATTATTTAAGTGGTAAAAAAAAAAATTGCATCATTTTCAGATACCCGTAGCGTCTCCACATTTCGGGATCTGGGGTCGGGTGAGTGCTTATTTTTTGCGTGCCGAGCTGACATTTTTAATGATACTATTTTGGTGCAGATACGTTCTTTTGATCGCCCGTTATTGCATTTTAATGCAATGTTGCGGCAACCAAAAAAATTTAATTCTGGCGTTTTGACTTTATTGTTACGCATTTTAGCGATCAGGTTAATTCTTTTTTTATTTTTTTATTGATCGGGCGATTCTGAACGCGGCGATACCAAATATGTGTGTTTGTTTTTTGTTTATTTTGAATGGGGCAAAAGGGGGGTGATTTGAACTTTTATATTTTTTTTAACCCCTTTTTTAACCCCTTTACCCCCGAGGGTGGTTTGCATGGTTAATGACCAGGCCAATTTTTACAATTCTGACCACTGTCCCTTTATGAACTAATAACTCTGGAATGCTTCCATGGATCCTGGTGATTCTAAGATTTTTTTCTTGTGACATCATGTACTTCATGATAGTGGTAAAATTTCTTTGATGTGACTTGCGTTTATTTGTGAAAAAAAAAAAAAAAGGAAATTTGGCCAAATCAGAGAGATGTGTCACATAAAACACTTAATTAAATTAAAATTTCCCACATGTCTACTTTACATCAGCACAATTTTGTAACCAAAATTTTTTTTTTTTTTTGTTAGGACGTTATAAGGGTTAAAAGTTGACCAGCAATTTCTCATTTTTTTTTTAGGGACCACATCACATTTGAAGTCACTTTGAGGGGTCTATATGATAGAAAATACCCAAAAGTGACACCATTCTAAAAACTGCACCCCTCGAGGTTATCAAAACCACATTTAAGAAGTACAGTACTACCTAGCCATACGGAGAGACTCGTGAGGAACAGAGCGCTATTTGCCTACTCAAGTGAATGGGTCTGTGCATGTCAGTGTGTTTCCACGGACCGTGTGTGTCCCCGTGGGCAAAACAAGCTGACATGTCCGTTTTTTTTAATCTCAGCACAGGCCAAAAAAACATCCAGCACAAGAGCATACGCATAACACACATGAATGTCATCCATGTGACACGCATCAGCGCTGGGGAAGAAGCATTACAGTAAGCGCTGTTCCCCGGCGCCGGGTGCTGAACACATCATTTTCCCCTGCTCTGCCGGCGATCGGCGCGAGCAGGGGAGAATGAGGAGAGTTACAATTAAGTGATAAAAGAGACAGCAGGCAGCAGCTGATGGGGGTATTCAGCCGCCACCTGCGCTATAAATAAATTAATGAAAAAAACGATATTTTCTATAACCAGCCAGGCAAAACTCACAGCTGGGGGAAAACCTCAGCTGTCATCTTCAGCAAGGTTGATTATCAAGAATAGAGGGGTCCCCATGCTGTTTTTAAAAAAGAAATGTAAATAATAAAAAAGAAAAAAAAAAAATGGCGTGGGGTCCCCCTTATTTTTGAAAACCAGCCTTGCTAAAGCTCACAGCTGGGGGGCTGGTGTTCTCAGGCTGGTAAGGGGCCATGGATATTGACCCCCCAGCCTAAAAACAGCAGCCCGCAGCTGCCCAGAAAAAGCTTATCTATTAGATGCACCAATTCTGGCGCTTTGCCCGGCTCTTCCCACTTGCCCTGTAGCGGTGGCAAGTGGGGTTCATATGTGTGGGGTTGATGTCACCTTTATATTGTTAGGTGACATCAAGCCCACAGCTTAGTAATGGAGAAACATCTATAAGACACCTATCCATTACTAATCCTATAGTTATATGGTAAATAAAGACACAGCCAGAATACAGTCTTTTATTAGAAATAAAATAGGGCAGCACAGTGGCTTAGTGGTTAGCACTGCAGCCTTGCAGCACTGGAGTCCTGGGTTCAAGTCCCACCAAGGACAACATCTGCAAGGAGTTTGTATGTTCTCACACTGTTTGCGTGGGTTTCCTCCTGGTTCTCCGGTTTCCTCCCACATTCCAAAGACATACTGATAGGGAATTTAGACTGTGAGCCCCAACGGGGACAGCGATGATAATGTGTGCAAAACTATAAAGAGCTGTGGAATTTTTTAGCACTATATAAAAATAAAGATGAATATTCTATAACAAAACACAGTTTTACTTTTTTATTTAAAAATAACAAACAGTTATACTCAGCAAACGCCTATTCCACCGAAGCCCTCGTTCTCCTGTAATAAAAGTAAAATTAAACAGCAATATAACATACCTGTGTCGTTCTGTCCCACGCCGTAATCCATATCTGGAGGATAATTAGTTTTCAACCTGGACGATGCCAAGATGCGACTGTTCAAGCTGAGAACCACTGGTGAATAAGCTGCTGGGTCAGTGACCGGGGGTTACGTCATAGAGGGTACCTCCAGTCACTGGGCCCCGTTCTCAGCAGGGCTGAGCAGCGGTGAGATCCCCACTAGCACCGTGATTGCGATGACACAATGATCCGTCCATGATCAAATTGGCCCAGGTCACATGGACTGATCATTTTAGAACTTTTTTTTTTTTTTCCACTTTTAGCATGCTTCAATAGTTTTCGTGGGAGACTAGAGGCTGCCATAACCCGATCAGCTCCGCTACATACAGGCAATGATGATCAGATCGCCTGTATGTAGCAGAATTGCTGACTTGCTATGAGCGCGGAACACTCAATCCGCAATCCGGCAGTGACAACCATAGAGCTCTACTGGAGACCTCTGGGTGTCATGCCGACCCATGATCACGTGACGGGGTCACCGATGGGCGGGAATTCCGGCACACTTGCCTGAAGCGCGATTGAAATGCCGCTGTCAGAGTTTGACAGCAGCATTTAATGAGTTAACAGCCATGGGTGGTTTGATTCCACCCGCAGCTGTCACAGGCACATGTCGGCTATTTAAAACATCTGACATATGCCGGAAAAGATGTGGGCTCAGTGCCGGAGCCCACATCAACATGTGCAGTACTAGTACGGCGCGTGACATGAAGGGGTTAATCGATAACATTCTAAGGTAGATTCTGATCGTGTGTTATTGCAATGTTACGGCAACCAAAAACGTATTTCTGGAGTTATTAATTTTTTTCTCGTTCTGTCTTCTACTGATCGGATTAATTTTTGTTATATTTTTATAGATCAGGCGTTTCTGAACACAGTGATACCAAGTACACACACACACACACGCAGGACTCAAAAAAATAAAGGGAATATTATATTAAGGAAAAAAATATGAAGTTATATACAAATGTCCATATTAAGATGAAAAATATCTTTTTCATTATATATTATTTGTCTGTGTAGATATGGAGATATCGCGAGATATTGAGAGAGAGATATATATACATTTCATTTTTCCCCCCCCCACAGTCAACCTTATCAGAGGTCCCTCTATCTATAGATCATTTGAGTACACCCTTATACCTGTAAGATCAGGATGAAGTAGTCAGCCATCTTGTTGCGCTGATACAAGTAATGCTCAGATGCTTTCTTCTCATCGTCATTGAAATGCAGGTCTTGCACCACATCCGGATACTTCAGGAGACGCAGAAGTGTCTTCTCTGACACCAATGAAGGCGCAAACAAGGCCACCTCTGCAAGAGCAAGAGGGGTTATAATGATGGGAAAACCTAATGTCACCCATACACATGAGAAGGCTGTTGGCTGAACAATGCTTTGGCTGATCGTCATATCGGTTGACTCTTCATGCACAGGAGTGCTCGTTTGACTGAGCGGTCCTATGCTCATAATGAGAAAGCCATTGACTGATAAGTCGCCAGGAGACTTACCTCAGCGAGAACAATGCGATCAACAGTCCGATTTCAGACTTGTGTGATCGACATCTATTGCGACCATCAGCCGGCGGCGCTACCATGCACAGTGTCAGCTGAAGCCGTCGATATGGTTGTGTTCTGCCAACTTCAGTCTAATGTATATGGGGGCCCTAAGGCTCTGTTCACCTCCGTGTCAACCCTTCCATTGAATGACAGATCAAATTTGTACAAATTGGAAATGTTAGATTGTCAAGACATTCTGGACTGTTAGATTTACATAAAAAGGTACATATAGGTTATTTACCCGTGGACAAGAATCGGTGGGCAGCGAGGAGAAGCTGTGGGGAGATTTTGACTCTCAGTTCATTATCTGGATCTTTGAAAACTGAAAAATCCTTTTTGTCCTGACGACGACCAACACGTTTCTTACTTCGATTGTCGGCTGGTGAGGAGAGAAAGAATAATCAATGAGAAAAATAATTACACAGCAAATATACAATCAAAGTAAACACAACCGGCACAGTAGAAAAAAAATTGAATATTAGCTTTAAAGCAGATCTGTTCGTAAAAATAAAATGGAGACTGACAAATATGGATCCTTTCTTATATACCAGAAAATATATTTGAACAAATTATTAAGCAGCATATATGTAAGTAGTTGGATAAGAATACAGTAATTAAATAGAGCCAGACTAATCTAATTCCCTTCTATGAGAATCACTGACTGGGTGGATCAGGGAAATGCGGTAGAAATAGTCTATCTCAACTTCAGCAAAGCATTTGATCAAGTATCTCATACTATCATTATTGAAAAAATGACCAAGTATGGGACTGACAAGGCTACGGTTAGGTGGATTCATAACTGGATCAGTGATCGTACTCAGAAGAGTGGGAATAAATGGTTGCACATCCAATTGGAAAAGTGTTTCAAGTGGGGTACCACAAAGCTTTGTCCTGGCCCCAGTATTGTTCAACATTTTTATAAATGATCTAAATAAGGGAACTGAAGGTAAACTAATCAGATTTGCGGACAATGCAAAGCTAGGAGGCCTAACTAACACTAGAGAAGACAGAAAGGATTCAGAAGGATCTAGATGAGCTTGAACAATGGGCAGAAGCTAATAAAATGGTATTTAACAGGGGATAATGCAATATTCTACATCTGGGCAAGAAAAACGAAAATTACATCTATAGAATAGAAGGAACAGAACTAAGCAACAGAACGTGTGAAAAAGACTTGGGTATACTAATTGATCAGACTGCACATGAGTCAACAGTGTGACGCAGCAGCAAAAAGACAAACAGTTCAAGGATGTATTAAGAGAAGCATAGAGTCTAGAGCAAGTTCAGAGAGGAGCTATCAGGATTGAGAGCGGACTGCAAAGTATGTCCTAAGAGGAACTGTTAAAGGATCTGGGAATATTTAGCTTGCAAAAAAGAAGGCTAAGAGGAGACTTAATAGCTGAAGGGATGTCACAGTGTAGAGGGATCATCATTCTCATTTGCACATGGAAACATGAGAAGCAATGGAAAGAAACTGAAAAAGAAGATACAGATTAGATATTAGACAACCTTTTTGACGGTGAGGGTGATCAATGAGTGGAACAGGCTGCCACGAGAGGTGGTGAGTTCTCCTTCAATGGAAGTCTTCAAACAGAGGCTGGACAGACATCTGCATTGAGCCGGGGGTTGGACATGATGACCATGGAGGTTCCTTCTAACTCTAACATTCTACGATTCTATGAACCTCTGACGGGGCCATTGCGGGTTCCACGTCTATCCTGTTTTCAGGGCTTTAAAAATATGCCCAACATTCTATGATCTTAGTGACCTGGAGAATCATGTAGCAGGGTCACAATGAACGCCGTAAAAACAAAACCCATAGAGCTATGATGGACTTGCATTTAACACTTCATACCCTCCCAACTACGCAATGCATTGTATGCTAAAATGTAGTTTTGATTTACACTATTCAATTAAACAAGTTAAACATTTTTTTCTAACTTTTTTTTTGAACATTGTACAATTTAACAAGGTTACATCGGAACAAACAGTATTTCTCATTGCTCAATAATGCTGTCTGGCAAAGGTAACCCTGCCTTTTACATACCATGGGTCTAATATAACAACCAAAACCTTAAGATACCCATGTTGGGCACCAAATACCACATACTTTATTATGATAGACTCCTCCTCATTGCCTGGGAACTAGTGTGAGTCAAAAGGGAATCAAACCAAGGTTTCCATAACTTATCAGATTTTTGACTGTATTTTTATATACCACCCTCTAATAGGAAGCTGCAGTATTTACCATATTGACCTAGCGAGAAATTTGTTAGGGTCCATTCATCTCATGGTGATAGCCTTGTGGGCCAAAAACTTCCTAAGAAGTATGAAAAGGTAGTGAGGCCTGGTCTCCTCAAGAATTCCTAATAAACACACCTTAGGGCAAAGTGGTACAAGCGATTGTATGATCTCTATGAGGATAGCCATGACATCTTTCCATATTGTGGGGAGGTCAAAGCCTTGCTCCAATCCTCCTCAGACGGAGAACAGTAATACCCTCCCTAGTTGACCTCAACTAACAATGGTGATGAGAAGCGTCTCCTGCTTAGTAACGGAGTATGAAAAAGATCAAACCTTTGGGTCCCTGGCTCCTTAGAATCTTTATCAGGGGGGTATGAGGATATGAGAGAATTTTCAATGTCTGGGAACTGGGTACTAAAGGCATTCCTAAGTTGCAGATACCTAAAGAAAGTGTCTGGAGAGTTGATAGAGTTGTTGACATTGATCAAAGGAAACAAGAACACCCTGGATATATATTTGTGCCAGTTTGTTGACCCCTAAATTCAACCAAAGCTGAGGATCTTGGGAATGTAGCAATTGGTGAAGAGCACTATTATGCCATACAGGGTACTCAGCTAGGGTGTCCTTGAATTGAAAACTCTTTTTGGTCTCTGTGCACACTCGAACCGAAAGTCTTTGAATTGGCAAGAAGGAGCTCGAGTATTGTTCTGGTGACTAAGATCGCCCATAGACTCTGAAGACTCAAACAGGGCACAAGTTGGTGTTCAGAATTAGGGAAATTATCTGCTATCCAGTGTTGTAGAAAGCAAAGTTGGCCAAGACTGCAATGCACCTTCTGAAGCTTGGTCAAATGTAGAAGGGTCTTTTCAAGGTAGGTCCACTCAATCCAATCAAAGGCCTTAGCAGCATCCAGAGATGACAAAGCCCAATCGTTCGGATCTTTCCAACCCAACGGTGCAATTACCTGCGTTCTCATTAGATCATATAATGTAGACCGACCCTGAATAAATTTGCACTGGTCTGGGTTAATAATTTCCTGAATTATTTTATTAGCCTATTTGCTGGAACTTTGGTCAATATTTTAGTAAGTAAATTTAATAAGGCTATGGGTTTATATCATGCACAATCTTCGGGAGGCTTATCCAGTCTAAGTATCACCACGATATTGGCATTGTAGAAAGTTTCTAGTATAAAACTTTCTACCCGTGAGGAATTCCGTACTTTAAGAAGTTGAGGAGCCAGTTGATCTAAATATCTTAGGCTTCAGTGATAGATAGGATTTTAAATTTGTACTATAAAAGGAGGACATAGTTGTGCCCCATTGCACATAATGGTACCTGCCTCCGGTATGCTAACAAGTGATGAATGAAAACGGACAGGTAAGCATCGCTCAGTAATATTATCTAATACTTAGCTGAAAAGGTTTGTGTGTCCTGAATAGCTTGCCTGTTGCGAGCGATTACCGGGCTTATTAATCATTGCAGACAACTGGGTATTTACATAGCAGGTTGTCGTTTTATCTTGTGCAATAGATCGGTTTGGCTTCGGAAAGACTGAGCAAATAAAATACTCCGACTGATATCAGAAAGAACTCCGAACATGGGAGCCGATAAACCGCAGACTCCGACACGTGCTCCTCAGATCTAACAAACACAAAGATCACCCAGGAACTGAACCACCGCCGGCATCTCCTTGTACCTCACTTTGGCCATTGGATTTTCAAACAACTTGATTTTTTCTAAGCCCTCTCCGATGGGGCAAATTTTCATTTTTGAACTTCAGGTGTTTGGTTTTTTTTTTACTTCTGAGTCATAATTTTTTACTTTAGCATCTACGCAACGGTATAAAAGGAATCTTTATTGCGTGACGGGTCGTAGCTTGAATGACACTATTCACTTTACTATAAAACGTACTGGAAATGGAAAAGAAAAACAAAAAATAAAAATCCCACTCTCCTATGAAGCACAGCAACTGAAGGGTATTTAAGTGGTTAACCAGCAGTGACCAGAGGCCAGCTCTGATCAATGCGACTAGAGGCCGGTGCTGGCTGTATAACACAGCCGCCACCTGCCGGGTAAGGTGTGGACTCAGCTTCTGAGCCAGCAAACCAATTTAGAATGTGCTAGTACATCCTCTTAAGAGTTAATGGATAATGTCAGGAATAGAGAATCTGAAAATAATTGCTTTATTCCTAAATAATGTATTACATCCCCACAAAAAAAAAAAAAGTATCAGTCCAAAGTGCCGGCCACTAGGTGTCTCCCTTCTACCTGAAGTGCTGGCCCCTGCCTGTTGTAAAGTGTAATCTGTCTCTTGCGGCAGAGAAGAGGGTTACAAGAAGTGAGGGCAGGTAGTCATCTCTTCTCTCTTGCTTCCCTGTCTGTACAACTGCATACAGGCATAACAGAGGGAGAGTTTGGGTCAGGCAAGTTATTGGACCATCACAGGAGCAATACATGAGGGAAAGAAAGTTCCAGTGCCTATAGTGCAGGCAGCATGTTGCTGAAGATCAGTTCACAAAAAAAAAAAAAAAAGAGCAGATGGCTTGTTACAGAGCATCCGGGCAGATGTTACAGCATAGTGGATGAGATTTCCAGAAATCCCATGTCCACTATGCGTCCATAGTCACCTGCAGATCACTTGCTGACACTGACATGCGGCGCGTCTTTCAAAACCGCAGCACATCAATTTCACCAACAGAACCCACTGAAAACGATAGTCCGCACGGTTCAGTGAACACATGCAGATTTACCTGCATTCAATAGACGGCAGCGCTTTGTACACTGCCATCCAAAGCGCCAGTAAATGCCGGATCGTGGGCACCCGGCCTTAGAATCCGGGCAGTTCCTGGACATATTGGACTGGTAGGTGCACACTATTATCAGTTTCACCTTCTTCAGGAGCATGATGGCTACAGACCATGCTTTCCCACAGTGTTTGTGCAAAAGGACAGGTAGACTTTAAAGTCACAGCTCCAACATAAGTTCACAATGAAGACTTGGTGAAACGTATCTTTCCCACCCCAGGCCAAGTCAGCCAGGCATGCAGGGCCAGCAGGGAGCTGTTCAGCTATCGGCCATCTATGCTCTTTGCCAGCATAATTACCGCAATGCCCAGCCTGGCGTGATCTCCAGGGATTTCCCATATATTACATGCACTGCAGAGAGTCTCGCCAGTCTGACATATTTGCTATGTCATGATGAGTCTCGACTAAAACAGATCTGTTAACATTCAGAAACCTGACAATGTCTCTCCTCCCATCACATCAGCCTCACATGCCGTGTTAGCCTAGTCATCATTGTCCTGGTCATACACAACCTATGGATGCAGCATTCCCATGGTCCCACCACCGTCTCATCTCCCCCTCTGTCCTGGGACTCTCACTCTCCTCCATCCAGAGCTTGTCCTTAACCAAGGTGGTCCTGGGACCCCTCACAGAACCAGAGGACTTCCAGCACCACTTCTATGCTGATGACAATTTTTGCTATGTCCTGTAAGATATATTACATATTCAGGAGCCCGTAGCTTTCTGGAAATTGGTGGGACAACCCATAAAAACCCCACCCACACCATGGCGTCCATCCAGATGTTTCAGAATTACAGGATGGCAAGTTGCCTAGAGCTGCAGGAGTCGCTGCACTACATGACAATCTAAAAATGAAAAACAGAAAAATCACATTGTATGATTTTTAAATTATTAAATTGCATTTTATCGCATGAAATGAGTATCTGATCACCTACCAACCAGCAAGAATTCTGGCTCTCACAGACCTGTTCGTTTTTCTTTAAGAAACCCTCCTACTCTGCACTCATTCTCTGTATTAATTACACCTGTTTGAACTCGTTACCTGTATAAAAGACACCTCTCCACACACTCAATCACACTCTAACCTCTCCACCATGGCCAGGACCAAAGAGCTGTCCAAGAAAACCAGAGACAATATTGTAGTCCTGCATGAGGCTGAGATGGGGTATAGGACAACAGGTAAGCAGCTTGGTGAGAAGTAGTGATGAGCGAGTATGCTTGTTGCTCGGGTTTTCCAAAGCAAGCTCGGGTGTTCTCCAAGTATTTATGACTGCTCGGAGATTTAGTTTTCCTTGCCGCAGCTCGATGATTTGCGGCTACTAGCCAGGCTGAGTACAGGTGGGAATTCCCTAGCAACCAGGCAACCCCCATATGTAATCAAGCTGGCTAGTAGCCGTAAATCATCCAACTACGTCAAGGAAAACTAAATCTCTGAGTGGTCAAATACTCAGACCACCCGAGCAACGAGTACACTCGCTCATCACTAGTTAGAAGACAACAACTGTTGGCACAATTATTAGAAAAAGGGAAGTAAACACAAGACTATCAATCTTTCCTGGTCTGGGGCTCCATTAAAGATCTCACCTGGTGGAGTAAGTATGATTCTGAGGAAGGTCGAGGATATGCCCAGAACTACACTGGAGGACCTGGTCAATGACCTGAAGAGAGCTGGGACCACAGTCTCAAACATTACCAAGAGTAACACACTATGCAGTCTTGGATTAAAATCCTGCAGGGCACTCGAGGTCCCCCTGCTTACGCCAGCACATGTCCAGGCCCGTATGAAGTTCACCAATGACCAAGAAGTTTTATTTTTCTATTGTATCAAATACTTATTTCATGCCATAAAATGCAAATTATGTAAAAATCTTTAAAAAAAGTAGCAGGTCACATGAGGCATGAGCCTGTGGCTAACTCCTGTGCCCGATGCTGAAGAGAAATTAATATTCACTGCACATGGGCGTGGAGGGCAGTGAATATACATTTAACTTTAATAGCGGACACGCCGTTGACCGCAGCAGCCGGCTTCCGGCAGCTGCCGGGCGTTCGCGTGTGCCCACCACTTAAGGGAATGAGTATTTACTGTCCTCCACTCCCATAGCTGGTACACGTGAAAGCCAAGCAGCTGCAGGAAGCCGGTGGCTGCGGCTAACACTGTGCCTGCTATTAAAGTGCAATGAATATTCACTGCACTCCACGCCTATAGTCCCGGCATGCATAGCAGTGAGTGTTCCGGCAGCGGTCCTTGGTTTATAAGCAGCACATGACGTTGCACTGCTTACAAGCATAAATGAGCTACGGGCATCAGAACAGGAAGATGCGAAGGAGTGCAGGAAGGGATTTGAGCATGTCACTCGAGCACCCGCGATACTCTGTGCATATCCGAGCACCCTAAGCAAACTCTAGTAATGAGCACTTACGCTCTTCACGACTGCCAATCCTTTTGTTCTTGGCGAGATAGGCCACGGCTAGAGGAGTCTGACGGCTGCTCTCACAGAGCACAGCAGAACAAACGCTTGCGTGTATGGAAAAAGTTGGGCGAGATACCAGACAGCCAAACAATTGAGCGAAAGATCAGAAGTATCGTAACATGTATGGAGGCCCTGAGTCTGCGTCAAACATTGATAGCTTATAATAAGGCTAAGCCATGAAGGTGTTAAGCCCACCATACACAATGGATAGCTGAGGGCCATCTGCCCGACCTTAGCGCGCTCATGTCAGAGCTGATACTGCGGTCTATCTGCCGGACTGCAAATGGATTGGCCATCAGAAGTCTGATGTGCTGGTTCCTTTTCCTGGTATCTGCCAAGGAGTCAGGAGACCCCCCCCCCCCCCCATACACTTTAGACCATCTGCTCACCCCCGCTAATATTGGCACGCTTTTCGACTTTAGTCTAAGAAACCCTTTCAAAGTTAGGCCATGAACACTCAATTAAGGGGGTCCGAGGACACAAAAATTGGCAAAACTCATTTTGTTATGATTTTCATATAATAATCCACCGCAACTTATTGAAATGAGTGGCTTTTCATGATCGGAGATCTGGTATCACAACCAAATAGCCCCAGGCATTTACTGAATGCTAGGACCCCCAGTTCCTAGGCCCAGAGCCTGTGTCATCTTTAATAGGTCTGTAAGAACCTTACCAACATGTACTGTACATAAAACGGATGTAAGGATATTGCCCATAAGAACACTTTGGGGGGGGGGGTTATAGGGTTCATAGATGACAGGAAACAACTTACTATAAAGATCCGATTCATCCAGGATCTCGGATTTGATGATTTCTTCTATGACATCTTCCAGGGTAACCAGCCCCATCACCTCGTAAAACGGGTCTCCTTCTCCGTCGTTGTTCACCTTCTGCACGATGGCCAAGTGAGACTTTCCTTCACGTAATCAACAGAAGAAAATCATAATGAATAGGTGTTCACCAAGCTGGTGTGATGCTAACGTACCACCTCTAAGCCTAACCATGGACCACCCAAGCCTTACAGGAGATCGCCGCTCACACCCCACCCCTGCCACATCTACACAAACCACATGGAAAGAATGAGGAGCTTCTGCCATAAACATCTCGCAATATCCAGTTCTTCCGAGAGATAATTACGATGATGATTGTGCAATGTTCCCAGCTCCTATACAATGGGCACAGTGTACACGGGATGTAACCTCGGCTGCCAGTGCCAGGCAGGTAATTACACCATGACTGGTAATAAGGCATGGACAGCTCTGAAGAGCCCTTCACTGAGAACACTCGACTTTTGGACTGAGGTGGATCTGTGTGTGCTCAAGGTCAATCTTCTGCATCAGACTAAACACAAACGTGATTTATTATTATTACTGCAGATGCCAGCAACCTGCTACTTGCACAAAGACTAAAAGTCTATGGCGACCTTGGTAGCCGACATGTGTTTGGATGAGCTATACTGGCACCAGAATAAAGGGGCTTTAACAATGAAAGGTTATCGTGAAGTAGGCACGCGCATTTCACAATAATCCTGCAGTGTTAACAAGCTGTAGGGCATCAGATGAACGAGCAAAAGGATCATTCATCAGGTGAAATAATCTTCTGTGCTGTACAAAAGATCAATGCTCTCGGCAGCACATCGTCCTGTGTAAACAGGACCTATGCTGCCGAGTAAAATGCTACACTAGGCATACAGGTCATACAAGGTAAATTTTTAAGCAGAGTCTGCCTGTGTAAAAAGGTCATTAAAGGGCATCCGTGAGAAGGATGAACCCTCCTCTTAAGCAGTCTATGTTGGCATGAAAGTCATAGGAAGAAGAGTAACATAATACCTTGATATTTGTGACCTGATTTCTTATTCCAGAGAAATCCGTGTTTTTCTTAATATGTAAAATGAACTGTTAAGATCTATGGGCCAGACATAGATCTCCCCGAGAATCATTTTAAATGAAAGGGGGCGTTGCCAGTATGAGACACATAATGACTGACAGTCTGCTCTCCAGATCTACGTGTCTCACACTGGTGACACCACCTTTCATTTAAAATAATCTCTGCAGGCAGATTCTCGGGGAGATCACTCCGTATAAAAGGACCTTAACAATCCCTGATCGCAATGGTCATCATATGGCCATGTGAGGGAGACTATGCAATTGTTGTGGGAGCCTCCTACTGGTGGGAGCAGTGCCAATCTTGGTAAATTTACATATACCGTAACCCTCTATGTTTGAATACAAACTTTGGTCCCAATTCATCTAGACTGGTGTTGTTCACGCCGGTCTTGAGGAGATGTGCTGGAGTCAGATGTTCCTGATTCAAGAAGGGGTGCACGCCTCGTCATAAATCAGGAGAGTCTGACAATTGGTGGGTGCCTCTGTGTGCTAGGCCAGAAATCCTACTCTAGTCAGGGACTGGAGAGAGATTGCTGGCGTATGGAACTCCATAGCCGGTCGTGAATTAGACGAGCTGTGGCATCACAAGTTGCACCTAGATTCCAGGACTTTTCAAAGCTTTTACAATAGAATTCTTGAGTGAAAGCTTTGAAGAACAGGGCCCATTATGCGTGTTTGATTTCTACCTTCCAATGGTTAAAGGGGTTGCCCATAAACATACATTTTATCATCCATCCTGTTGATGAGCTTGACGTTCGATTAGCGAGATCCCATCCGAACAGTGAAACGAGGGGTCGAAAGTTCCTCATGTGAATGGAGCGATAGTGAGCATGTGTGACCACCACCTCTATATTTTTTTTTTTTTAAATTACCTACTTTTATATTTTAATAGTAAAAAACCTCAGAACTTTGAAAAAAAAAAATTATATATTTGCTTTGAGTCAATAGTTTTTGAGACATGTATTTTTTTTTTTTATTCCGCTACCCACCATCAATGGAGATATTTTGCCCCACATATGTTGGGAGGGGGGTTACTCTGCAGCAAGTAAACAGATTACCAAAAAAAGCATCTGTAGAGAACCTCAGTAATTCGTAGATTAGCAAATTTTGTCCCAATTGTAATTTCACATTTGCATTGCGACTAGCCTGCCAACAACATACACTGGGTAAATCCATTGGAAATTTGCTTTTGGTGAATTTAAAAGAAGTTTTCCCACAAAAATAAAGATTTATTTACATAATAATTATTTTTTTCCTATGAACATAGATGTGATAAATGATGGATCTCTTGGGTGGGGGGCCCGGTCTGTAGTACAAATATACGGTAAAGTCTATGCCACAAGGATTAAAATAGGACAGAGCACACACTGTACTCATGATGATGCCCCCCGCAATCTATTATATATCACCTATCCTATTGATAAATCCCCCTCCCCCATCATAAGCAAAAACTGCTCTTAACAGTCCAAATATCAGGGCAGCTAGTGAAAACTTCAGAAACCTGAAGATCAAGTTTTCTATAACTGTCAACAAGAACTTTTTCATCTGTAGGTCTTATTTTTCAAGTGATGTCACTTTTGAACTGAGGTTTTGTATTTTTCACTCGATTCCTATATATAAAATTTAAGGTGTCAGCCAAGACTTAACAACTGAGTCTTTAAGATCACATAACTACACTGATTTCATATCACTAGAAAAGCGATTAACCTTTTTACACAACTTTCTATATAGGCCACTTTTCTGTTGTAGAGTCTGTGCAACTCCTTCACATAGCCGTCCGTTCTGCTGACATAGATTTCAACAGGATAGTGCTTTAGGAAAAAGAAAACACCTGTAATCTGCATGTGAGAGATCACACAAGCTCTGGAGAGAGAAAGCCACTACAGACACAGGAAGGGGTAGATCCCACAAGCAGAATCAGAGATCTTATACAGTCCTCTGCATTACATCGGGGAAAAGGGAATCACGCGAATCACGCAGTGGCTGTATCAGGACAAAGACCTGTAGAACAATTCATGAATGATGATGTTAGGGGGACGAGAGCTGGTGCAGGCAGCAGCATCGTGAACGCAGACCTCCAATCTGGTCCCAAATACACATTCCCTTCACTGAACAGACGCCTACCCTTCTTGAACTCCTCCAGCACGGCGTCCAGCTTGGTGTCACTGAAGACAAAGTGGACCGGGTGACTGTAGAAACGTGTAATGGTGCTCAGAGGGGTGCAATCGTCAGGGTCGACAAAGGCCAAGTCTTTGACGTAGAGGATGTCCACAATGTTGAATCGCTCGTTCTCATACACGGGAATACGGGTGTAGCCGCTCTCCATGATGCTGGACATGGTGTTGAAGTCTAAAACGGCATCACTGCGCAGCATAAAGCAGTCCTCCACCTTGGTCATCACATCCTCCACCGTCTTTGTGCGCAGTTCTAGAGCCCCCTGAATGATGTTCATCTCTTCCCGGACAAGGCCACTATATGGTTCTGTCACCTGAAACCAGATTGAGTAGATTTGGATTAAGTCGAATTCATTTCAAAACTAATTTGCCAAAAATGAGCCACGTGGTTCATAACACTGCCAGACGTATCTCACCGACTGGTACCTGGGGGGTCGGGAGGGGAGAAACAACTCAACTGTTATATGTCACCATCGCGCCAATGGTCCCTACCAGTCTGTTTATTAGGCCTTCTGCAATGTCATCACATTCATCCATGTGACCGCTGCAGCCAATCACAGGCCTAGGTAGTGACACTAATGTCCAGCATAAAACCCATGATTGTCTGCAGTGTTCGCATGTATGCAACAGACCTCACTGATGCAGTTTTATTCCAATATGCACAATAACGGGATGAATCTGCTGTACCCGACCATTTTTTGGCATCATCCAAGCACAGTTTTGGCATCATCCAAGACCCTCAACCCGGCAGGAGAAAGATAATCAGCGGGCATGCCACCACCGATCAGATATTGATAGCCCATCAATTAAAAGATAGTCACCAACCCCTTCAAAACACAAATATCACAGTTTATAAATCAACTATAGGCCTAACCAAGGTCTACAAATTCTGTCCTGCATCTCTGGTCCAGAAATAGACAAATAAAAACAACAATGTCATAGCTACATTATTTGAAATACAACAGATACAGTGGATATAAAAAGTCCACACACCCCTGATAAATGTAATTCTTTTGTATTTAAAAAAAATAATTTCAGAACTTATCCCACTGTTATGGTCACCCATAATTTGTAGAAATCCAAATAAAAAAAAAAATGTTTTCTGGAGGGAAAAAAATAAAAGTTTATAGGTGTGCAGATATAAGCAATCACATTATTTTAGCTCTTCTAATACTTTGTTGAAGTTCCCTTAGAATTTCTGACAGAATTCAGTATTTTTGAGTATGAGTCTACCAGCCTGGCACATCTAGAATTGGCAATCTTTGCCCACCCTTTCTTACAGTGGCTCCAAATCTGTCACATTGCGAGGGAATCTCCTGTGAACAGTGTCCTCTTCAGCGCCCTAGCTTGCAAAAAAGAAGGCTAAGAGGAGACAGTAGATGTCTACAAATATCTCAAAGGCTGTCACAGTGTAGAGGGATCATCCTTATTCTCATTTATATATGGAAACACGAGAAGCAATGGAAGGAAACTGAAAGGGAGAAGATAGATTAGAAAAAAACTTTTTGACAGTGAGGGTGATCAATGAGTGGAACAGGCGGCCACGAGAGGTGGTGAGTTCTCCTTCAATGGAAGTCTTCAAACACAGGCTGGACAGACATCTGTCTGAGATGGTTTAGGGAGTCCTGCATTGAGCAGGGGGTTGGACACGTGACCCAGGAGGTCCCTTCCAACTCTAACATTCTAGGATTCTATGATTCAGGTGAACCATAGATTTTCAATTGGATTCTGGTCTGGGCCATTCCAAACCTTTGACCTTCTGGCAAAGTCATTCTTTCGCCGATTTGGAGGTATGTTTAATCCCTTAAAAACCAGAGGTATTTTTGTTTTTGCATTTTCATTTTTTCGTTCCCCTCCTTCCCAGGGCCATAAGTTTATTTTTGGGTCAATATGGCCGTGTAGAGGCTTGTTTTTTTGCAGGACGAGTTGTACTTTTGAACAACATCATTGGTTTTAAACATATCGTGTACTGGAATATGGGGAAATACATTCAAATGCGGTGAAATTGCAAAAAAAATTGCAATCCCGCGGCTTTTTTTTTTTTTTTTTTACCATGTTCACTAAATGCTAAAACTGACCCACCATTATGATTTTCCAGGTCATTACGAGTTCATAGACACCAAACATATCTAGGCTTCTTTTTTTATCTAAGTGGTGAAGAAAATTTTCTAAAGTTAAAAAAAAAAAAAAAAAAAAAAAAATTGCACCATTTTCCGATACCCGTAGCGTCTCCATTTTTTGTGATCTCGGGTTGGGTGAGTGCTTATTTTTTGCGCGCCAGACTGACATTTTTATTGATACCATTTTGGTGCCGATATGATCTTTTGATCGCCCGTTATTGCATTTTAATGCAATGTTGCGGTGACCAAATAAAAAAAAAAAAAAAATTTAGGTGTTTTGACTTTTTTTTCCCCGCTACACCGTTTAGCAAATCGCTTTTTTGTATATTGATAGATCGAGCGATTCTGAATGCAGCGATACCAAATAGGTGTACATTTGATTTGTTTTATTTTGAATGGGGCGAAAGGGGGATGATTTGAACTTTTATATTTTTTTCATATTTTTAAAAACATTTTTTTTGGACTTTTTGCATGCTTTAATAGTCTCCATGGGAGACTAGAAGCTGCATTTGTCCGATGAGCTCAGCTACATACAGGCGATGATCAGATCACCTGTATGTAACAGAAATACTCAATTGCTATGAGCGCCCAACACCGGCGCTGGAGACCTCTGGTTGTCATGTCAACCCATAGGTGATCCATGAACATGTGACGAGTTCACCGATGGGCGGGATTCCCGGCGCGCTCACCTGATGGACAAGTTAAATGCCGCTGTCAGAGACGGACATTGGCATTTAATGGGTTAACTGCTGCTGGTGGAGTGGATCACCATTCCACCCATGGCTGTTGCAGGCACATATCAACTGTATATATCAGCTAACATGTGCTGGAAAGATTCGTGATCAGCGCCAGTGCCAACACCAAACAGGGGGAGACCGGCATCGGCGTACTATTACACCCAATGTCGGAAAGAGGTTAAGGTCAAAGTAGTGCTAAAAAAAAAATATTAAAAAAAAAAAAAAAAAAAAAGTGACATTTCTTTTCATCTTTAGTTTAGCAGAGGTCTGAAGGTTTTGCTGCAAAATTGACTGATATTTGGAACTGCTCATAATTCATTCCACAGCACAAAACCATAATGCTGCCTCCACTATGCTGCACTGTGGGCTTGGTGTTTATTTTGGCGATGCGCAGTGTTGGCTTTGCACCAAATATACCTTTTGATGTTCTGACAAAAAGTTCAACCTTAGACTCCAACCATAACACATTTTACCACATGTTTTTTGAAAAACTAAATGTAGGTTTTAGAAAAACATAACCAGGGTTGGATGTTTTTCTTTGTAAGGAAAGGTTTCAGTCTTGCCACTTTACCTCACACATGAAGAATACAGGAGATTGTTGTCACATGCAGAAAACAACCAGCACTTGCCACAAAGTCCTGCAGCTGCTTAAAAACATGTTGTAGGCATATTGACAGCATCCCAAACCAATTTTCTTCTCGTCCCTTTATCAATTTTTGAGGGACGTCCAGTTCTAGGTAATGTCACAGTTCTGCAAAATTTAGTGGTTCCGTGCTTTGGAAAAATGTTTGGTACCCTCCTGCTGCCTGAACTTGCACCAATGAGATCCCTTTGCTGTGTTGTAAGTAGTTTACAAATTATGGGTTTTGCTCTAAAATGCAACTAAGAGTCAGGAAAATCCTGTTATAACAGCTAAACTTTAATCAGAATAACTGTACATGATGGCAGCTTGGAATCGATGACTTTGTAACAGGAGTTTAAATGTGATTGCACAATTGTGATCCCAAATATATCCCAATTATAAGATGGTGTCAACACTTAAGCAACCACAATTTCTCTCTTGGAAGGACTTCAGCTTGTTCATAAATGGATGGATGTGCACAGATTATGGGCGAAAAGTTCTGAAAAGATTCTTCTAGAAAGGATTTTATTTTCCTAGGGGTGTGTAGACTTTAAATGCACATTATATAACCTTATCTTCATCACCCTACAGTGGTGAATGGTGAATACCTGGAATTTTGGAGAATTACAATTTGGCCATACACCCCCACAGAGACAAATGAATGAGAAGACCATGCGCCCCTCCGCTCACATGTACATCACCTTGCATGCGTGGTCATCATTTCAAGGGCAGATTTGGGCATAACTACTGTACCACATGCACAATACAAGAGCAGAGAATGTGAATCCCTCCAGTATGTCCTGTCCGGGGCAGGCGCCATCAGCGCTGCAGTCAGTCATGTGCACAATGCTCCGCCGTCCTGCCCAGGGTTTATCTAAAAGTTTTTTATATAGGTTTTCTTTGTATCACTTACGAACAATCAGTCATCACAACACAAAGGGCAGAGCCATGACTGTGCAGAGAGCAGATAACCCAGAGGTACAGCCGAGAGACCGCCGCTGGGAGCCAAGACTATGAATGCCTACAATAATAGAAAAACAGACCTCAATGCAACAAAAATAGGGATATTCAAAACAAACAAAAAAAAAGTACCGTAGGTCCATCATAAAAAATAGAAAAAAAATTGTATGAGATAAAGAAGTAGTAAAGGACATGGTAACAAATAGAAAAAGTCACAATTTTTTTCTGGACCGGGTCCGTTTAGGAGCAAAATAATGGACCGCTGCATCCAAAGCGCTGCCATCTATTGAACGCAGGTAAATCCGCATGTGTTCACTGAATAGTGCGGATTCACTGCGTCCAATAATACTATGGGTGAAATTTATCTTGTGGAGGCTCACGTCTCCGCAAGAGAAAAAAAAAAAAATACTGCGGTCTGGAGAAACGCCGCATGTCCGTCTCCGCGGGTGATCTGCGGGCGTCAGTGCGCGCTCAGTGGACATGGGATTTCTTGAAACTATGCTGTAACATCTGGACGCTGCATAAGATGAAATTCACAAAATTTTGCTCCCCACTCAGTGACTATTCATAATTGTGTCCCCTCACAAAAATCACTCCGGGTGCCCAAAACAACCAGACTCCATGTTTCCAGTACAGTTTATAAACTGAACTTCCTACTGTATGACCAGAGACAACGGCCAGTCATCAACAGGGGTGTAGCTACAGTGGGTGTTATAAAGTATTCTAATCTCCTTTGGGGTTTTTTTTTGGCTGTAAGTCAATCATCAACATTAACCGAAATAAACACTTGAAATAGATCATTGTTTGTAATGACTATATAATATAGGTTTCACTTTTTGTATTGAAGAACTGAAGTAAATTCACTTTTTGATGATATTCTAATTTTGTGAGAAGCACCTGTAATTCAATACGCTCCCCTGATCACACTGATGGCCGGCAGAGCAGGGGAGAATGATGAGAGCCGTCTTCAGCACTAACTGTGCTGCTGCTTCCCAGGTGCCGGTACGTGTGGCACTGACGCGGTTCCACACGTGTGCCGCAAGTATTACACACATGGACACCGATATCTCCGGTACAGTTTTTACAGTACCAGAAATATCAGGACTTGTGAAACCGGCCTTAAGATGGACCAATTTTGATGACTGCCAGCATATTTATATGGAATATAATCGGAAACAAAGCGATTTGGTGAGTGTTGGATAATCTGAATGGTTGCAATTTTAACTATCCACGGTTTTCATTATAGCTATATATTAATCAGAAGAGGTGCCAGGGCATGTAGGTCTGAGGCTTGCAAAGCTGGAGTTCAGTGGCTGGATGGGGCCTCGTGGGTAGCCCATAGCCCCCGACCTACAGCCTGGCAGATCTCAGACCTACCTGCCCCCGGCACCTCTTCTGATTAATAGAGTGTTGTTACAAATGAGTCCCACCGGGCCTACAAAGTTCACCAATATGGTCGCTGGACCAACGTCCTGTGAAATATTATATATATATATATATATATATATATATATATATATATATATATATATATATATATATATATATATATATATATATTTTTTTTTTTTTATTATTTCTATTGGTTGACTAGACAGCAAAGAGGTAAAATATAGTGTCAGAGATCTCACTGTCCGTACCCCGAGCACCCTTCAGGAGATGGTGGCGTGATGTTGTTATTTATAGCCCCTCACACACTGGAGGTCCATGATCGTTCAGCTAATGGCTAACAGGTCTCTCCCCCGACTCCCCATACACAGGTGTAATCACCTCAGCTCCAGTATTTTCTGTAAGCGCTGCGCTCCGACTCCTCTGGCAGTGACTTGTTTCCCACAAAACATAGAACGCCTGCTGTAAATGGAGACTCTTTCTACTCCCCTCATCAGGAGGGCTCCGCATACATACATGACGGCAAGGATGCACTGACTAGACGAATGAGGCCTCGCACAATACAAGTGAACTGAGCGACGAAGGCACGTCTAGTCTTAATGTGTCTAGGAGTATGCTTATCATGTACTGGCGGTCACATCTCCTGGAGCCGGCGCAGCATGCAGTGTGTGCAATGTAATGATTCAGTCACAGAGCGATTACAGACATTAACGTCAAGCCTGGACAACCCCTTTAAGTGAGGAGGAAAAAGGGTCTCTCGCAGATTATCTGATCCTCACGAAGATAATCAGCGTCTGTTATATCAATATCCAGACAGGCAAGTAATGAAGGACCAGGACTGCATTCCGACCGGCCGACCCATGGCTGGTTAGAGACGTTTTATGCACACAGAATAACATTGTTCTCGGCAGCACACGCTTACACAGGACGATGTGCTGCTGAGAGAAGATTTTTTTTAAGGCAGTCTGAAAATCATTTCACTCTACGAATAAGGCTGCTTTCACACATCAGGTTTTTTGTTTCAGGCTAAATCCGGCTCTTTAGAGAAAAACCGGAACCGGAAAAAATAAAAACCGTAACCGGTTTTTCCCCCACTGACTTGTATTAGCGCCGGATCGCGCAGCATGGCCCAGCGTTCCTTCCATTTTTTTCAGGATCCGGCTAAAATTCCGATTCCGGCTTCTGAAAAAAAATGTCTACTGCAACGTTTTTTTGTCTCTGGCGAAAAAGCCTGAAGGGCCGGCTGTTTGCTACAATGAAAGCCTATGGGAGCCGGAAGGTGCTGGATCCGGAAAAAGGCGGATCCGGCGGCCTGATCCGTTTTTTTAAACTGAGCATGTGCCAAATTTTTTTTTTAGCCAATACTCTAGATAGGCTAGCTGGATCCGTCAAAAAAACGGATACGTCGCATCAGTTTTTCACAATCTGCACCGGATCCTGTTTTTCCAACACTCTCCGGATTTAGCCTGACACTGAAAACCTGATGTGTGAAAGCAGCCTGAGTGTTTGTCTGACTGATCAGGCGTGCACAAGAGCTCCCTTACCCAATAATCAGCCACAGAAAATGCACCTTAATTATTGAGGTAGATCGATCCTGTGTATTGGGGGATATGGCAGTCAGCAGAACAATACTTCGACCAACAGCTGTATGAAGCTGACCAAGCAAAATGCTCCTACGTCAGCTAATTGACTTGTGCTGCCGGCACAATCACCTCCTCATGGAAGCAGAGTCCATACTCATACCTCCCAACCATCCCGGATCCAGCGGGACTGTCCCGATTTTGACAGTCAGCCCCGCGATCCTGGGCGGGACATTAATTGTCCCGCACTGGTTGGGAGGTGTGTATATCACCCGGTCAGCTCCCTGAGCCCCTGCACCCGCAGAGCAGCATATTGGCTGCTCTGTGCACACAGGACCTGTGATGAAGTCACAGGATGGGAGGAGCCAGGGGGTCACATGATCGGGAGGACCTCCGCGTACAGAACTCTGCTGGTTGTCATGGCGCTGGAGGAAGGTAAGTATGTGTGAGGTCAGGAGGTGTTTACAGTGTGGATGTAGCAGAGCCGTGTGTGTACGAGGTGTATGGATCGAAGCAGCGTGTGAAAGGTGTATGGAGCAGAGTCGTGTGTGTAAGACGTGTACGGAGCGGAGCCACGTGTGTACGAGGTGTGCGGAGCTGAGCAGCGTGTGAAACGTGTATGGAGCGGAGCCACATGTACAAGGTATACGGAGTGGAGCAGCGTGTGCAATGTGTATGGAGCGGAGCCGTGTGTGTATAAGGTGTATGGAGCGGAGCCGTGTGTGTATGAGGTGTGCGGAGCAGTGTGTGCAAGGTATACGGAGCGGAGCAGCGTGTGCAATGTGTACGGAGCGGAGCCGTGTGTGTATGAGGTGTACGGAGTGGAGCCGTGTGTGTGCGAGGTGTATGGAGCGGAGCCGTGTGTGTACAAGGTGTATGGAGCGGAGCCGTGTGTGTACAGGGTGTACGGAGCGGATGCTGGCTGTGTCGGATCAGAGCAGATATTGCTCCTCGCTCTGACACTGACTGGCACAGGAGACACGGAGGTCTTTATCAGTGGCGTATCTCAGCTGCAGCGACGTGAGCGCCAGCGGCGCAGCTGGATGACACCATTCAGCGCCGTGGGAGTGGAAGCTGCCGGCTGCTGCGAGGAGTGCGGTGAAAGGTGTGTGTGTGTGTGTAGTGATGGAGAAGGCAATGATGGGGGTGGGGTAACCATGTGTGGTCATTATACTGTACCCAGCATTATGTGTGGCCATTATACAGTACCCAGCATCATGTGGGGCCATTATACTGTACAAAGCATCATGTGGGGCTATTATACAGTATGGAGCATAATGTGGCCAATGGCCATTATACAGTATGGAGCGTCATGTGGGGCCATTATACAGTATGGAGCGTCATGTGTGGCCATTATACAGTATGGAGCGTCATGTGTGGCCATTATACAGTATGGAGCGTCATGTGTGGCCATTATACAGTATGGAGCGTCATGTGTGGCCATTATACAGTATGGAGCGTCATGTGTGGCCATTATACAGTATGGAGCGTCATGTGTGGCCATATTTTTTTTGTTTATAATTATTGTTTACGAAACATTGTGATCAGAAGTGCTAAATGGGTGTGGTTGGGGCGTGACTAGTTGTGAAATGGGTGTGGTCAGAGGTGTGGCCTAAAATTTGCCGCGACGCGCTGCGCGTGCCGCTGACTTTGTCCCTCTTTCCCTTCCTCGAAAATTGGGAGGTATGCATACTGTATGTGGCAGAACGATTGGTCTGTCCCCATATCATTAGTATCCGCCATGAAACGAGCACCGATCCCCAAACATGCGGCGTTACACAGGTCAGCAGGACTGCTGTGCACATGAGACCTAGTCAGGCAGTGATCATCTCCTGCTAAAATTGTGACCTTTCAAAGCGCTTTATGTCAGTATTCTGAGGTAAAAACTTTGATGAATAGGCAACATAGTATGCATTAGATATTTGCTTTATAAAAGGGAACACTGAGTGGTCCAACCACACAAAAAGACAAGGGAGTCTGGGACCTTTATCATTTTGGCATATGGGCCAAGGACCAACAGGCAGTCAGTTGCCAACTACCTTCCTGTTCTACATGGGAACGATCTCCGATAGCACAGTTGGCGATTTTCCCGCTTCATTTCACCTCTCACCAGTACAGCAGCTCTGCCGACGGCATGCCGATTGTCAGACGGCTTTCCTGCAGTCAGGCATTGGAAAGACAGCTGTCAATCAGCACGACATCGGCAGTCAAGGCCCGTCAGAGCAGAGCGGAGGAGAAGACGCTGTTCTGTTCATGTGATTTCAGCAAAAGCAAGAGAATGACCGGCAGGAGCGAACTATGACCGCTATGAGCCGGCAAAGATCGCCACCGGGTATAAGAGGCAAGTAGTTATCAACTACCTCCTTGTTAGTTCTAAACCCATATGAAAAAAAGAGTCCTAGATAACCAATAAAAAAAAATTAAAAAAAAATGCGAAACCATGATAAATATAACCATCATGCATATAATAGGCTCCTTACAATAGAGGATCGAGTCAGCAAAATAGGAGGCCTTGTGACACCATCAGGGGTCACCAACCATGTATACAATTAACAGCGCCGTTCTGCTCCTTTTCTCAGCGATGTCACCGATCCTCAGGATCACGGTGTGAGATACTGAAGTCTCTTTTACAGCTCCATAGACTTACATTGTAAAAGTCACTTCCAGGTCACGCAGACCACAGTGTAACCCAGACAGTCTGAAGAGCGGCGACGTCGTCACTGAGAAGAGAAGAAGACCAGCGCTGGACACTGGAGAGGACGGCAGTAGGGCAGTATATTTCTACACATACTACATGCACAGGTTTAGGGGGTGAGGGACCTCATGGGAGGCGTCTAAGCCCTGAACTGTACAGACAGAATATACGTCAGTCACACACATCCGTCTCACTGTGGAGACACAGATCCGAATGGTCAGTCTTCTGTATCCCGGCTACATAGGCTGAGCGTTATCACTAGGTCAGAACTATACACGTCCTCACACATCCCACTGTACCCTGATCTTGCCAGAAGATGGCACCCAAATATGAGCAGCAAATAGCGCCCCTGCTGGTTGGCTGGCCATATCGGGCCCTATGCTGGCCCTTCATAGATAATATCCCCAACGCCACATTTATATCACCGACATCGTGGGCACCACAGATCCGGCATATAACAAGCATGTACGGAAGAGACACGACCCCATACTGGAGCACAGGGTGACCCCAATCACAGTACACACCTGCTCAGATTAATACTCAGGTCAACGCGTTTCTCCTTCTTAGGAAGTTCTTCAGGAGATTCAACCTGGCCTACAAACAGTCCACGACGGGGGTCACAAGATCCCTCCCTACTTATACGTCTGATATTGGAGTCATACGTCTCCTGCTCTTACTCTTTTTGTAGGGTTGTTAGTGGAGATCTAATAAATCCTTTTTTTTAATGGAGGTGGAATTTTTTTTTTCTTCTTTTTTTAAAGGGACTCTGTCACCTGAATTTGGAGGGAACAATTTTCAGCCATAGGGGCAGGGTTTTCGGGTGTTTGATTCACCCTTTCCTTACCCGCTGGCTGCAATATTGGATTGAAGTTCATTCTCTGTCCTCCATAGTACACGCCTGCACAAGGCAAGATTACCTTGCACTGGCATGTACTCCGGAGGACAGAGAATGAACTTCAATCCAATATTGCAGCCAGCATGCAGCCAGCGGGTAAGGAAAGGGTGAATCAAACACCCGAAAACCCCACCCATATGGCTGAAAATTGTTCCCTCCAAATTCAGGTGACAGAGTCCCTTTAAATACAGGCCAAGGAGAATCTTGACCTAGAACTTTTTATTGTTGTTCCTCTATTTTAGTCCTGCTGGTAACATGATTAAATTGACAATAGGACGTTACCAGTCAGGGACATGTCCCCAGACACTGATACAGCAGCATCAGACTGGGGACACACCCCTTTGACAAAAGAGACAGTAAAAACCAGTTGTCTGAAAATGCAAGAATTTCTCAGTGGAACCTCACAATTGGAAATAAATAGGCCTCCAAGTCCTCGTTGCAGGACATGAATGACGTGAGTCAGGTGAGTAACGGCAATTCCTTCCTAAATCTCATTCCCTGCAGCTAGTTTTATTTCATAAACTCTTGACAGTTATAGGAAACGAGTGCAAAGGTACGACCGGTCACTGACACTATGTATGGCGGTGAGCGAGCCGCTGCGTCAGTCACCTGGACAGAAGTGGAAGGACCCCACTGACTCTTATGGCACCCATCTGGGTGTCTTATGTAGGGTGATAAAAAACAAAAAGGCGCTCCCTGTAACATTGGGATCAACAGGTGGGAGCGAGCTCAAAGGGTGGCTCGGGTCGGGGGGAGCGAGCTCGAAGGGCAACTCGGGTCAGGGAGTGAGTCTGAACGACGACTCGGGTCGGGCTCGAGGGCTGCTCGCTCCCCTGATCAGGTTGTGCATGCCTGAGGAAGAAGGTTCTACTCATGGCAATAATTTGGAAGTTTTTGATACCACCCGGATCCCCGTGTGAGCGGCAGCACCCAGGAGCCACCGCACTCCTCTTCCCATTACTTTGTGTAGGATGGAGGGGAAAGCTCTACATGCCGGACTGTTCTGATCCAGTATATAGATCAGACACCAAGCGAACTCCTAACAATGAGCGGGGGCCTCTGCTTCCATACACAGATGTTGGCACGGACGTGTGGTGGTCTCAGACTACATGATCGCCCACCACCAGACGTTGCCCCACTAGAACATACACAGGTGCGGCACAATGTTGGGGGCGTCAGTGAAGGTCTCCGGGACACGGTCCCCCCAGACAGGTAGTCCCTGCTGGCCAGTCACTCATCACCAGTAACTCCGGATGTTGCAGAACCTGTCTGACCCCTCTAAGTGACACTACTGACCCCCTCCGGACCCTCGTCACCAGCACCGACCCACCTTCAGCATCTCCAGCAGCTTCTCCCGGTTGTACACGGTGCCGATCTCCTGGCCCAGGATGCAGTCCAGCAGGCGGCTGACCGGGTAGGCCAGGGGGAAGGTGACCACCATGAAGAAGCGGGTGAGCCACAGCGTGTTGGCGCCCACGGCCAGGCCGTGCCGGGAGCACAGGGACTGGGGCACGATCTCGCCCAGCACCACGATGCCCATGGTGGAGGCGGCCACAGCCCAGAGGCCGGAGCCGATCAGCTCGTCCAGCAGGGTGGTGAGGGTGGTGTTGACCAGCACGTTGCCGAGCAGCAGCGAGCACAGCAGGTAGTTGCCCTTGCGCCGCACCGGCTCGATCTTGGCCGCGTACCTCCGCTCCCGCTCGGATCCGCAGCGCTGCACCACCCGCAGCTCCATGGGGTCCAGCGCCATCAGCCCCAGGTTCAGGCCGCTGAAGATCCCGGACAGCGACAGCAGCACCACGATGATGATCGCCTGCAGCCACACCGGCAGCAGCGGCTTGTGCTCCTCCAGCACCCGCAGCCGGCCGTCCGGCCCCGGGTGCAGCGTCCACGGTAAGCCGCGGCCCCGGCGGGTGCACAGCGCGTACAGGCGGGAGCTCTGGCTCTTCCGCAGCGGCAGGACCTCCAGGCGCAGCAGCAGCGCCGCCCTGCCGTCAGCCTCGTCCGTCACGTTGGAGCCGGCGGGGTCCCGCACCAGGTCCCGGGTGTCCTGCAGGCAGCTCCGGTTGTCCTGCAGGCCTTCGGACGCCTCGGTGAAGGCGATGAGCTGGTCGCTGTCGGCCCGCAGGTACAGTCCGTAGAAGCGGAGCTGAAGCCGACTGCCCTCCCGCACCTCCAGCTCTCCGGCCGCCGACAGCTCAGACTCGCGGTCACTGCCCTCCAGCCGGAAGCCCAGGATGAGCGGCAAGTCCTGCGGAGAGGAAGAGTTCTCCTGAGAGGCGCCCAGCGCCGGCAGCAGCAACAGGAACGTCAAGAAGCCGGCTGTAGAGACCGCCAGGCCGGCCATAGCTCGGGTGACTGTCCGGGAACCGCCGCCGGGTGGTGCGCGGGTCCAACCACGCCCCGCCTGGGATAAACCACGCCCCTTATCTGCATATGACACCGCCCACTGACCTGCTATCCTACCACGAGTTTTCCTAGCGTAGACACGCCCCAGACTCTGACAGCACACGCCCCTCTAATGTGACAGGTCCCGCACTGGGGGAGGTGGGCGGGATCGTAACTGTTGGCGCCCGTGAGGTGGGCGGGGCCAAAGCTGTAAACAGGGCTATGGGCGGGGCAAAGCTATGATCCGGAGCTGGGCATGGCAATAAACTGTGGGCGGGGCCGTAACTGCTGGGTAGTTAGGAGGAGCAGCAGTCCGCAGTCAGTCACTGAGGGCTGGTCCTGGGAGAGGGAGGATGACTCCCGTCCTGTCACCAGGGATGAGCGAGTAGTGAAATATTCGGACTGGCTATACTGCTAACGAGTAGGCCCTAATACTCGGGTATTCATAACGAGCAGCGAGTCCAATGCAAGTGAATGGGAAATGCGAGTAATTATCGGCTGCCCAAAGTGGTCTGGGGGCCTGAGGAAAAGGCTGAACTGGGTGCATGATTGTTTAAAAGCAGGCGGTGAAATTGGTTAACGCAGGAAGAGACATCACAATTACAATGGACTACTGTCCTTGTTGTTCCACTGCACAATGTGCAGACATGGCGTCTCCACAAAATTAGCCCCAGGGACTGCATCATGGTTGACGCAGGAAGGAGGCCTCGTCACCACTATGGGAAATATTAATGAATGGAGCGTTGTTTCTAGCTTGTTGACCATGAGGTACATGTGGCAGGAGTAGGATACACATGTAAGCAGGAAAGGCGTTTGTGTGGGAAGGGATGGACGTGATCACCAGTAGCATAACAGAACGGTTTGGGTGACTTTAGGTTGGGATGATGCCATCTGGGGAGCTTAAAAAATGTGGCGAAATCCAGTCCTTGTTAAATTTTATCAGAGTCAGCCTGTCGGCATTCTCTGTAGTCAGCCGTGTGCGTGTATCTGTGATGATCGCCCCAGCGGCACTGAAAACACGCTCTGACACCACACTAGCAGCAGGGCAGACCAGCACCTCCAAGGCATATAAGGAGAGGTCTGCCCAACTGTGCAGCTTGGCTACCCAGTAAATAAATGGCCCAGAAGCGTCAGGAAGGATGCAGGTATGGTCACTTAGATACTCGTTGATCATGTTGTTCAACTTCTGCCTCCTTGACATTGTTACCTGTCCAGATAGCCCTTGCTGATGAGCCGGTTTATTGAAGATGGCCCAGTTTGTGGACATTTTACCACCACCTCTTTGACCTGCTGGGCATGTCTCTCCCCATTAATGCATGCTGTTCCAAAGAGCTGGTACCTCTGCTACCAGCAGTGTGTTTGTGATGTCATCAAATGATCGACAACGGCCCCCTTGAAGGATTCAATTGTGAAACCCCTTGGTGACTGCAACAGTAGCGAAGGAAATTTGTCCTTGTACTGTGGGTCGAGAAAGGCAGCCAACCAGTATAGGTTGCTGTTGAAACTGTGGATCACGCAAGGGTCTTGGGACAGAGACATGAACTGTCCCATGTGTGCCAAGCTGCACGGAGGCAAATGTTCTGTGGCCCCAGAACAATACCCATCCTCTTCTCACACTGACCCTCCACCTCTTCCTCTCCAGCCCACCCATGCTGGATAGAACTGAAGTTGAGGTTGGGAGAGTCCCCTCTGTAGCATCAGGGGTCCCCTTGGTACCACAGAAATAGAAGTCCTCTCCCTCCTTGTCTTCCTCTTTATCTTCATCCCCCAATCTTGCCTGATGATATTGGCTGGGCTGGGTAGGATCACCCAGTGTGAAATCTTGCTCCACACCCTGCTGATGGGCACTCAAAGATTCCATGTTTAGATTACGCAGCAATTCTTTCAACGTACATAGCATCGGGATGGTAATGCTGATAATAGCCTGATCACTGCTCACGAGGTTGGTGCAGTACTCAAAGTTATCAAGCACCTGACAAATGTCAGCGATCCACACCCACTCGACAGTTGTTATGTGTCTTGGCTGAGTCTCAGTGTGACGGGCATGTTTAAGCTGGTATTCAGCAAGTGCCCTCTGCCGCTCACTAATTCTTGCCAACATATGATATGTTGAGTTCCACTGTGTTGGCAGGTCGCAAATGAGTCAGTGATTTGGCAAATTAAATTGCTTTTGAAGTGCTGCAAGATCGGCAACAGCGGTAGAGGAATGTCAGAAATGGGCTCAAATATGGCGCACTGTCTCAAGTAGGTGCGACAAGTCAGGGTATGTTTTTATAAATTTCTCAACCACTAGGTTCAACATGTGAGCTATGCATGGCACGTGTACCAGCTTCCCGAGCTTTAACCCCTTCCTGACATCTGACGTACTATCCCGTCGAGGTGGGGTGGGCCCGTATGACCACCGACGGGATAGTACGTCATACGCGATCGGCCGCGCTCACGGGGGGAGCGCGGCCGATCGCGGCCGGGTGTCAGCTGCATATCGCAGCTGACATCCGGCACTATGTGCCAGGAGCGGTCACGGACCGCCCCCGGCACATTAACCCCCGGCACACCGCGATCAAACATGATCGCGGTGTACCGGCGGTATAGGGAAGCATCGCGCAGGGAGGGGGCTCCCTGCGGGCTTCCCTGAGACCCCCGGAGCAACGCGATGTGATCGCGTTGCTCCGAGGGTCTCCTACCTCCCTCCTCACCGCAGGTCCCGGATCCAAGATGGCCGCGGCATCCGGGTCCTGCAGGGAGGGAGGTGGCTTACCGAGTGTCTGCTCAGAGCAGACACTTGGTAAGCCTGCAGCCCTGCACAGCAGATCGCAGATCTGGCAGAGTGCTGTGCACACTGCCAGATCAATGATCTGTGATGTCCCCCCCTGGGACAAAGTAAAAAAGTAAAAAAAAAATTCCCCACATGTGTAAAAAAATAAATAAAAAAAATATCCTAAATAAAGAAAAAAAAAAAAAAATTATTCCCATAAATACATTTCTTTTGCTAAATAAAATAAAAAAAACAATAAAAGTACACATATTTAGTATCGCCGCGTCCGTAACGACTCAACCTATAAAACTGCCCCACTAGTTAACCCCTTCAGTAAACACCGTAAGGAAAAAAAAAAAAAAACGAGGCAAAAAACACTTTATTATCATACCGCCTAACAAAAAGTGGAATAACACGCGATCAAAAAGACTGATATAAATAACCATGGTACCGCTGAAAACGTCATCTTGTCCCGCAAAAAACGAGCCGCCATACAGCATCATCAGCAAAAAAATAAAAAAGTTATAGTCCTGAGAATAAAGCGATACCAAAATAATTATTTTTTCTATAAAATAGTTTTTATCGTATAAAAGCGCCAAAACATAAAAAAAATGATATAAATGAGATATCGCTGTAATCGTACTGACCCGACAAATAAAACTGCTTTATCAATTTTACCAAACGCGGAACGGTATAAACGCCTCCCCCAAAAGAAATTCATGAATAGCTGGTTTTTGATCACTCTGCCTCACAAAAATCGGAATAAAAAGCGATCAAAAAATGTCACGTGTCCAAAAATGTTACCAATAAAAACGTCAACTCGTCCCGCAAAAAACAAGATCTCACATGACTCTGTGGACTCAAATATGGAAAAATTACAGCTCTCAAAATGTGGTAACGCAAAAAATATTTTTTGCAATGAAAAGCGTCTTTCAGTGTGTGACGGCTGCCAATCATAAAAATCCGCTAAATAACCCGCTATAAAAGTAAATCAAACCCCCCTTCATCACCCCCTTAGTTAGGGAAAAATTAAAAAATGTATTTATTTCCATTTTCCCATTAGGGTTAGGGTTAGGGCTAGAGTTAGGGCTAGGGTTAGAGCTAGGGTTAGGGCTAGGGTTAGGGTTAGGGCTAGGGTTAGGGTTAGGGTTGGGGCTAGGGTTGGGGCTAGGGTTGGGGCTAGGGTTGGGCTAGGGTTAGGGCTGGGGTTAGGGTTGGGGCTAGGGTTGGGGCTAGGGTTAGGGCTAGGGTTAGGGCTAGTGTTACGGCTAGTGTTACGGCTAGTGTTAGGGCTAGTGATAGGGCTAGTGTTATTGCTCGGGCTAGGGTTAGGGCTAGGGTTGGGGCTAGGGTTGGGGCTACAGTTAGGGTTGGGGCTAAAGATAGGGTTAGGGTTTGGATTACATTTACGGTTGGGAATAGGGTTAGGTGTGTCTGGGTTAGAGGAGTGGTTAGGGTTACTGTTGGGATTAGGGTAAGGGGTGTGTTTGGATTAGGGTTTCAGTTATAATTGGGGGGTTTCCTCTGTTTAGGCACATCAGGGGCTCTCCAAACGGGACATGGCATCCGATCTGAATTCCAGCCAATTCTGCGTTGAAAAAGGAAAACAGTGCTCCTTCCCTTCAGAGCTCTCCCGTGTGCCCAAACAGGGGTTTACCCCAACATATGGGGTATCAGTGTACTCTGGACAAATTGGACATCATCTTTTGGGGTCCAAGTTCTCCTGCTACCCTTGGGAAAATACAAAACTGGGGGCCAAAAAATAAGTTTTGTGGGAAAAAAAAGATTTTTTATTTTCACGGCTCTGCGTTGTAAACTGTAGTGAAACACTTGGGTGTTCAAAGTTCTCACAACACATCTAGATAAGTTCCTTGGGGGGTCTAGTTTCCGATATGGGGTCACTTGTGGGGGGTTTGTACTGTTTGGGTACATCAGGGGCTCTGCAAATGCAACGTGATGCCTGCAGACCAATCCATTTAAGTCTGCATTCCAAATGGCGCTCCTTCCCTTCCGAGCTCTGTCATGCGCCCAAACAGTGGTTCCCCCCCACATATGGGGTATCAGCGTACTCAGGACAAACTGGACAACAACTTTTGGGGTCCAATTTATCCTGATACCCTTGTGAAAATACAAAACTGGGGGCTAAAAATAATTTTTGTGAAAAAAAAAAGAATTTTTATTTTCACGGCTCTGCGTTATAAACTGTAGTGAAACACTTGGGGGTTCAAAGCTCTCAAAACACATCTAGATAAGTTCCTTAGGGGGTCTACTTTCCAAAATGGTGTCACTTGTGGGGGTTTTTAATGTTTAGGCACATCAGGGGCTCTCCAAATGCAACATGGCGTCCCATCTCAATTCCAGTCAATTTTGCATTGAAAAGTCAAATGGCGCTCCTTTCCTTCCGAGCTCTGCCATGCGCCCAAACAGTGGTTTACCCCCACATATGGGGTATCAGCGTACTCAGGACAAATTGTACAACAAATTTTGGGGTCTATTTTCTCCTGTTACCCTTGGTAAAATAAAACAAATTGGAGCTGAAATAAATTTTGTGTGAAAAAAAGTTAAATGTTCATTTTTATTTAAACATTCCAAAAATTCCTGTGAAACACCTGAAGGGTTAATAAACTTTTTGAAAGTGTTTTTGAGTTCCTTGAGGGGTGCAGTTTTTAGAATGGTGTCACACTTGGGTATTTTCTATCATATAGACCCCTCAAAATTACTTCAAATGAGATGTGGTCCCTGAAAAAAAATGGTGTTGTAAAAATGAGAAATTGCTGGTCAACTTTTAACCCTTATAACTCCGTCACAAAAAAAAATTTTGGTTCCAAAATTGTGCTGATGTAAAGTAGACATGTGGGAAATGTTACTTATTAAGTATTTTGCGTGACATATGTCTGTGATTTAAGGGCATAAAAATTCAAAGTTGGAAAATTGCGAAATTTTCAAAATTTTCGCCAAATATTCGTTTTTTCACAAATAAACGCAAGTTATATCGAAGAAATTTTACCACTATCATGAAGTACAATATGTCTCGAGAAAACAATGTCTGAATCGCCAAGATCCGTTGAAGCGTTCCAGAGTTATAACCTCATAAAGGGACAGTGGTCAGAATTGTAAAAATTGGCCCGGTCATTAACGTGCAAACCACCCTTGGGGGTGAAGGGGTTAATGCCGCCACCAGGTTACGCCCATTATCGCAGACAACCAGTTCGGGTTTGAGTTACAATGGGGAGAGCCACTGATCAGTCTGTTGTTTTATTCCTTGCCACAGCTCTGCTGCACTGTGTAGTGTTTGACCTAAACAGATCAGCTTCAGCAGAGCGTGTTGCAGCTTTGCCTATGCGCTGCTGCACAGCTCTCAACTTGGGAGTGATGTGGAGGGTAAACCAGCATAGGATGAGGAGGAAGAGGGGAGACAGGATGTATACGATGATGGGGAAACCATGATTGAGGTTGGGCCCGCTATTCGTGGTGTGGGTAGGATAAGCGATGGTCCAGATTGAGACTTTGTCCCACTCTCCACCAGGTTCAGCCAGTGTGCCGTGACAGAAATGTATCGCCCCTGTCCATAACTACTTGTCCACCTGTCAGTTGTTAGGTGGACCTTTCCAGTTACGGCATTGGTGAGAGCATGCTTTAGATTGTTTAACACGTGGTGGTGTAATGCGGGGATTGCACACCGGGAAAAATAGTGCCGGCTGGGAACAGTATCGTGGGGCAGCCACAGCCAAGATATCACGTAAAGACTGTGTCCCCACAAGCCTAAATGGCAACTTGGTAATGTGCGTGTTTAGTATTTGTGCTTGTGGGTGCGTGGGTTGGTATTTACGCTTCCTTTCATAGATCTGGGACAACTGGACGCTTGGCTGGGACAAACAAGTGAATGGGATTGTTGAGTCCTGTGTCTCTGCAACCGCAGCTTGTGAGCAGGAGGTATGAGGAACTGCTTCCTGGCCAGCAGATTAGGAAGGATGGATCACAGGCGACATGGCAGTGGTTTGACCCGCAGACAATGATTTGGTACCCTGTTTATCCGCCCACTGACTAGGGTGCTTGGCTGCCATGTGTTTCCGCATACTGGTGCTTTCGTTGCCTTTGCCCTGGCCTCTGCTCAGCTTCGTATGGCAGATGCTACAGATGACAATGTTTGGCTCACAAGGACTATCATAAAAAACATTCCAGACAGAGGATGAACGCCCCCTTGCCTTTACTTGGGGCACAGAGGGATTGCTCTTGGCAACAGTTGACACACTTCGCACTCTGCTCAAACCAGTAGCCCTTGGTGCCTTTGTTGGTGCTACGTATCCACCTTCTTCCTCTGTGCTGCTGTGCTGGCTATGCGTACCAACGGTCCAGGTCTGATCAGTGGACTTATCATCGACCACCTCGTCGTCCGTGTCATCCTCCTTCCATGTTGATATTGTCAGCTGGCCAGATGGCAACTGTCTCATCATCAGCCTCCACCTCCTGAGCCGGTATATCACGTGGCTGAAAGTGGCTTTCTTCTGGCCGTGGGTTTTCAAATACTTGGCCATGAACGGGCGAGACCTCCTCACGTTCCTCTTCAATGTTGTGCGTTGAGAGGCCAGAGGATCATTTGGGGTCAAATGTTTCCTGTGACTGCTGAGGGGGGGGGGGGAAAGTAGGAACAGGTTGAGGATTGGATGACCCAGCGTTCTGTGTATTGACAGTAGACTGTGTGGTCGTGGAAGATTGGGTGCTGCTAGAAAATTTCGTTGAGCCCTTATCTGCCATCCAAGACAGTATCTGCTCTTGCTCTTCTGGCTTCCAGACACATTTACGTTCCAGACCAGGAATTTTCGCAAGGAACATAGATGCATCAACCTTCTTCTGTCTCCCAGACTCAGTGCCTTGTCGGGCACCAGTAACAACCCCACACCCACATCCATGTCCCTGTCCCTTCACAACAGGCTTTTTGGGAATTTGTTTTTTTGTGACATAGTTGCAGATGTTCAGATGCAGATATTGGGGAACAAGGAGCAGTTCGTGCTTTGTGGAAGGTAGCACTACAGCCTAGTGCTGCTTTATGTTTTACAAATAGCACCACAAGGGCAAAAAAATTGGCCAGAGGTTAAAGCCAAAGATTTAGCTCGCCAGTCACCACAGAAGAGAGCGGTGCTGGCTGCGTCACAGATGTGCAGTAACGTGTGCTATTCGGTGTGCAAACAGCACCGCAAAGGCAAAATATTGACCTGCAGGGGTAAATGTGACCCCAAAAATAGCTGGGAAAACTGTCACTACTCCCTGACCTTATACAGTACTTTCAGCTCTCAGAAGAGATGAGATATTAAGGTACTATGAATGTACTGTCTCCCTGCACTACAGTCACCTACTACTAAAATACTCCAGGTAGCTCTCACAAGAGCTTATTGACTCTCCCTAGCAGCTGCTCACTCCCTACGCTAGCACTAGCTGTGTTCTGGATGCAATATGCCGAAAATGGCGGAGGCAGAGCTTATATAGAGCCTATGAGTGATAGGCTATGACTGATTTATGACTCTGCGTGGCCAGCCGATCATAGTAATGCCGCCCAACAACCAAGATGGCTGCAGCATTACTGTGATTGGTTAACATTCTGGGCGGGAGAGCCAAATATTGCGAGGCGAGTAGTGAAATACTAGCTATGTTCCGAGTACCGCGAGTACCACATTACTTGCCAAGTACAGAATACTTGCGAATACTCGCTCATCCCTACATGTCACCAGTGTGGAGGAGGCACACTACAAGTTTTCATCATTTATTTGAATTTTTTTTCTCAACTTTTGAAAATAATGAGAAATGTAAAGAAAGAGTCACAAATCACCGTGCGACTGTAATGTGCACGTAGTTTGCGTCTGTTCTGCAAATCATAACATTGCTGCAAAAAACAATCCTCAGTACAGGGATAAAGCCAGAGGGTCATCACAGGGGGTGAAACACATCTGCCCCTTTTGTAAGCTATAAGTCCCTGAATACCCTATATGAAGTAATAATGCTGTGAGAACCCCCCTTCTAAGATATTAATGCCACTTTAAAGACCACTAAAAAGTAAAAATGCCCCATATTACCCCTTTACGTAATATTGTCCCATAATAACATACTTCGCTCTTATAAACAAAAATGCCCCTTAAGTATCCTTTTAACAATTAATAATGCCCCCTAAGTATCCTATTAACAATTAATAATGCCCCCTAAGTATCCTCTTAACCATTAATAATGCCTCCTACATAGCATCTTAATCATTAATAATGCCCCTAAGTAGCCTCTTAACCATTAATAATGCCCCCTAAGTAGCCTCTAAATTAATAATGCCCCCCTAAGTATCCTATTAACAATTAATAATGCCCCTACGTAGCATCTTAATCATTAATAATGCCCCTAAGTAGCCTCTTAACCATTAATAATGCCCCCTAAGTAGCCTCTTAATTAATAATGCCCCCCTAAGTATCCTATTAACAATTAATAATGCCCCCTAAGTATCCTCTTAACCATTAATAATGCCCCCTAAGTAGCCTCTTAACCATTAATAATGCCCAAGTATCCTCTTAACCATTAATAATGCCTCCTACGTAGCACCTTAACCATTAATAATGCCCCTAAGTAGCCTCTTAACCATTAATAATGCCCCCTATGTAGTCTCTTAAACATTAATAATGCCTCCTAAGTAGCCTCTTAACCATTAATGCCCCCTAAGAAACCTCTTGACAATTAATAATGCTCCCTATGTATCCTCTTAACCATTAATAATGCCCCTACGTAGCCTGTTAACCATTAATAATGACCCCTAAGTAGCCTCTTAACCATTAACAATTCCCCTAAGTAGCCTCTTAACAATTAATAATGCCCCCTACGTAGCCTCTTAACAATAATGCCCCCTAAGTAACCTCTTAACAATTAATAATGCCCCCATGTATCCTCTTAACCATTAATAATGCCCCCTACGTAGCCTCTTAACCATTAACAATTCCCCTAAGTAGCCTCTTAACCATTAACAATTCCCCTAAGTAGCCTCTTAACCATTAATAATGCCCCCTACGTAGCCTCTTAACCATTAATAATGACCCCTAAGTAGCCTCTTAACCATTAACAATTCCCCTAAGTAGCCTCTTAACCATTAATAATGCCCCCTAAATAGCCTATTAACAATTAATGCCCCATAAGTATCTTCTTAACAATTAATAATGCCCCCTAAGTAGCCTCTTAACCATTAATAATTCCCCCTATGTAGCCCCTTAACCATTAATAAAACCCCTAAGTATCCTCTTAACCATTAATAATTCCCGCCACTTAGCCTCTTAACCATTAATAATGACCCTACGTAGCATCTTAACCATTAATAATGCCCCCTAAGTATCCTCTTGATTAATAATGCCCCCTAAGTAGCCTCTTAACCATTAATAATTCCCGCCACTTAGCCTCTTAACCATTAATAATGACCCTACGTAGCATCTTAACCATTAATAATGCCCCCTAAGTATCCTCTTGATTAATAATGCCCCCTAAGTAGCCTCTTAACAATTAATAATGCCCTCTAAGTATTCCCTTAACAATAATGCCCCCTAATTATCCCCTTAGCAATTAATACTTCCCCTACGTAACCCCTTAACAATATAGTGTTCAGCAAAATGTAAAATTGACCCCTGAGTGTCTTTTTTAAAGTGATAACCCCAAAAAATGAGACTCACCCCAGAGTTTTCTCTTTCTTTAAGGCCAGGTTCACATTTTCAGTATTTGGATATTTTTTTACCTCAGTATTTGTAAGTCAAGATCAGGGGTGGAACAATCAGAAAAAAGTATAATAGAAACCCGTCACCACTTCTGCATTTATCACCCACTCCTGGTTTTTAATTACAAATACTGATGTCAAATACTGAACATGTGAACGACGCCTGAAAGTCCAAGTTCAGACGGCTGATACCGTGAAGTCATCATGCTGCCTCTGCCAGGACACTGACGTCTTGGTGGTCCGGTCGCCGTGGCACTGCAGGGTGCCCATGGCGCATATTTCTACTACTAGTATTTAGTGACTACTGATCCTGTACAGTGGCCCTCACCTGAGGATCCAGAGGTGACCTAGGTGTGGGCCATACACCTTTCCTTCACAAGATCTTCCTCCTGCTTTGATCTGTTCCCCCCAATATCTTTGCACAGCATTTATTGTTGGTTCTTTTGCAGAGCCGGCACTATGACCAGTTTCTGACCGAGGTACTGGGGGCTGCCTGTGCATGGACCCTGAGTCTGCTCTAAAGCCCGGGTGCTCAGTCCACCATTGCCCACTAGAATCAGCACAATTCCTCTCTCTCTAGGATAAGCACAGGTGACATCTGCCCATCATCAGGCTCCACCGGCCTTTACTTCTCAGTGAGTTATGGCTCCTGACTCGCTGACAGTAAAATGAGCTGTTGGAATGTAAACAGAAGCATAAGTCTTCAGCAACCAAAGGGCGGTGAGATCCTTCATGTGTCAGATCATCTGCACAAAGGAGAAGCCACAGCAGAGCGGGACGACAGGAAGTCACCGCGAAAAGGAACAACGTTCAAGGGCAAATTCAGGAATGGAGCGTTCCTTCTGTAACTAGTCCATGGGAGACGGCAAAGTCACTCAGAACTAATGATGAGGTAAATATTGGTCATCACGGATCACTAGTAGTGGTGCGCGAACATGCTTGGATAAGGAGTTATAGAGCATGCTCTGGTGCTAACCGAGTGTCTTCGGCGTGCTCGAATAATGTGTTCAAGTCCCCGCGCCTGCATGTCTCTCGGCTGTTCAACAGCCACAACACATGCATTGATTACCTAACAAACAGCCAATCCTTGCGGATGTTGTGGCTGTCGAGCAGCCGCAGGGACCCCAACATATTTTACGAGCACGCTGAAGACACTCCGTTAGCACACGACCATGCTCTAATAACACCTTATCCAGCACATTCGCTCATCACTAACAACCACATGTCACCAATATCTAGCTCATTCTTATATTCCCCAAGACATAATAATTCCAAAACTTCTTTTCTTATAACTGCAGGTTGTGTTGTTCCTCTGTCGTTCCGCATGGAAACTTTTGAATAAGTTTACACCTGGGTGTTTTCAGTTGCACAAATTAAGTGCGCAGCAGTCAGAGGGTTGTATAAATCAGGCTGAGATCGGAACGCAATGCTTGGGCAGACCGGAGGCTCTCCCCACCCAAGCGTGACACCTTCATATGTTTCTACGCAACTGTCACACTCGGGTCTGGAGAGCCGCTACCAGTGCAAGCATTGCGTTCTGATCTCAGTCCGATTTATACGGCTGTGTGACTGCACACTAACACTGTCCAATCATAACTGACACAACCCTTCATTAAGGACAGTGGTAACACATAGTTGTTAAAAGGGTTGTTCACTAATGGAAAACCCCAGCTTAAAGAAGCCCTCCTCCTCCCATCAAAGTTTTTAGCCTCTTAATATATTGCAGTCATCATATTATACAGCACTGTGTACTTACAATTGCATATTTTGCCTTTCTACATAGTTAATTCTTCTCTTTTATTTGCTCTATGTAGGAACAGGAAGTCTCTTGCCCTTGCAGAAATCATTCCCTCTTCAACTCCTGACCCAGCTGCTCATTCTCCACCCTGCCAGGGACTTTTGCAGTGACTCATGACCTATGCAGGCAAAATTGACCTCCTGTTTCTACATAGAGCTTAGAAGGAATCATCTAGTCAGTTATTAATAACGTGATGTTATAGACCTAATGGAAAAGAGAAGAATAAGCTTGGTAGAAAGGAAAATGAGCAATTGTAAGTACACAGTGCTATATAATATTATGATTGCAATATATTAAGAGGATTAAGATTCTGATGGGAGGAGGAGTGCTTCTTTAATCACTTCACTTCAGAGTTCCATACAGAATATAAACTCACCTCTTGTACCAGTGCCTTTACAGCAATTTTGGCACAGCTATTAGTGGGGTCAAGTGACTCTGTTGTGTCATATGACCACTGGAGCCAGTCAGTGGCTGCTGATTGGCTGCAGCGGTTACATGATACAATAGTTAAGTATTTGGTTTTGTTATTGTATGATGGACGGTTTAGCTGTTAAGAAAGAAAGGGGTGTACCATTGTGTAGTGCCCCTAAATCAACAGACAGCCCTAGCACACCAGCCTGACCAAAGAACTGAGACGGGCTTCCAGAGTTGCTGAGCGGAGATGGAAAAGATCCCACTCCAACGAGGACTTCGTCGCATTCAAACAGTCCCTCACTACTTTAAAGGCCACACTCACTGCAGCAAAACAAACATACTTCTCATTTCTCATATCCTCCCTGTCTCACAACCCTAAACAGCTGTTCAACACTTTCAATTCTTTTCGCCGTCCCCCAGCACCTCCTCCCTCCTCACTCATCTCAGCCGAACACTTTGTCTCATTTTTCAAGCAGAAGATTGATAACATCAGAGACAGTTTTGGTTGGCACCCCCAGAGCCCTTCCTCCTAACTGTTCAGCCCTCCTCCTACAAGATCAACGTCTGCACCATTACAGAAGATTTACTCTCCACTCTACTTTCAAGATCGCATCTCACCACCTCTGCACTTGACCCACTCCCATCCCACTTCATCCCAAACCTCACCACAGTCTTCATCCCAACCCTAAACCATCTCTTCAACATGTCACTAACAACTAGTGTTTTCCCCTCAATCTTTAAACATGCCTCAATCACACCTATCCTCAAAAAGCCCTCCCTCGACCCATCCTCTGTAGCTATCACCCTATATCACTTGTCTGCTGTGCCTCAAAACTACTGGAACAACATGCCCATCTTGAACTGTCCTCCCACCTCTCTTCTTACTCCCTCTTTGACCGCTTACAATCTGGCTTCCGGTCATACCACTACACTGAAACTGCCCTAACTAAGGTCACCAATGACCTATTAACCGCCAAGAGCAAGCGACACTACTCTGTCCTCCTCCTAGACCTGTCCTCTCCTTTGACACAGTGGATCATTCCCTATTATTACAGACCCTCTCATCTCTTGGCATCACTGACTTGGCCCTATCTTGGATCTTTTCATACCTAACAGACCGGACATTCAGAGTCTCCCACTCGCACACTACCTCCTCACCTCGCCCCCTGTTATGACCTGGTGGGTACGGAGCGGTACTGAGATGACCTGGTGGGCAAAACCAATAATGGACTCACTACGGAGCAGCACTGAAATGACCTGGTGGGTAAAACAAAAATAGGACTAGCTCTGAGGAGGTGGTAACTTTACTGACCGCAATCCCTACTCCTAACACCAACACTAGAAATAGCCGTGGAGCGTACCTAACTCTGCCTAGACGCCTCTGCACAGCCTAAGAACTAGCTACCCCTAAAGATGGAAACGGAAAGCTATCTCGCCTCAGAGAAACCCCCAAAGGAAGATAGCCCCCCACAAATATTGACGGTGAGTGGAGAGGGAAATGACAAACTCAGAAATGAAACTAGATTTTTTAGCAAAGGAGGCCAATACTATCTAAATAGACAGAGATAGGATAGGTTACTGTGCGGTCAGTATAAAAACTAAAAGTCCACGCAGAGTTTACAAAAATAACCACCACACCGACTCACGGTGTGGAGGGGCAAATCTGCGACCCCAGAGCTTCCAACTAGCCGGAATATTTCATAATGACAAGCTGGACAAAAGAGACATAAATTGAACTGAACAGAAGGTCATAAGCAGGGAAACACCCAAAAAGTAGCAGACTTATCTTAAGCTGAAAATGGACTGGCCAACAGAGAACTTCCAGGAAAGGACTGAATCCACAGGAAATACAATGACAGCTGGCATCCACTAAAGCCAAAAGCCCAGTTAAATAACAAGGCCAGGAAACCGATTAGTGGACGCAGCTGCTAAGTTCCACTTGAAACCACCAGAGGGAGCCCAAGAGCAGAACTCCCAAAAATACCATTCGCAACCACAGGATGGAGCCCAAGAACGGAATTCACAACAGTACCCCCCCTTGAGGAGGGGTCACCGAACCCTCACCAGAGCCCCCAGGCCGATCGGGACGAGCCAAATGAAAAGCACGTACCAAATCGGCAGCATGGACATCGGAGGCAAAAACCCAAGAGTTATCCTCCTGGCCATAACCCTTCCACTTGACCAAATACTGAAGTTTCCGCCTTGAAAGACGAGAATCCAAAATCTTCTCCACCACATATTCCAGCTCCCCCTCAACCAACACCGGAGCAGGAGGGTCAATGGAGGGAACCATGGGCACCACATATCTCCGCAACAAAGATCTATGGAACACATTATGAATGGAAAACGAAGCTGGAAAGGCCAAACGAAAAGACACCGGATTGATAATTTCCGAAATCCTATAAGGACCAATAAAACGAGGTTTGAATTAGGGGAAGAAACCTTCATAGGAACATGACGAGAAGACAACCAGACCAAATCCCCAACCCGAAGCAGGGGACCAATGCACCGACGGCGGTTAGCAAAACGTTCAGCCTTTTCCTGAGACAATGTTAAATTGTCCACCACATGAGTCCAAATCCGCTGCAACCTGTCCACCACAGAATCCACCCCAGGACAGTCCGAAGACTCAACCTGCCCTGAAGAAAAACGAGGATGAAAACCAAAATTGCCAAAAAAAGGCGAAACCAAAGTAGCCGAACTAGCCCGATTATTAAGGGCAAACTCGGCCAACGGCAAGAAGGTAACCCAATCATCCTGATCAGCAGACACAAAGCATCTCAAGTAGGTTTCCAAGGTCTGATTGGTTCGCTCCGTCTGTCCATTTGTCTGAGGGTGAAATGCAGAAGAAAAAGACAAATTAATGCCCATTCTACCACAAAAGGACCGCCAAAACCTCTGTCAGACACAATATTCTCCGGAATACCATGCAAACGAACCACATGCTGGAAAAACAAAGGAACCAAATCAGAGGAGGAAGGCAACTTAGGCAAAGGTACCAAATGGACCATTTTAGAAAACCGGTCACAAACCACCCAGATGACAGACATCTTCTGAGACACAGGAAGATCGGAAATAAAATCCATGGAAATATGCATCCAGGGCCTCTCAGGGATAGGCAAGGGCAAAAGCAACCCACTAGCACGAGGACAGCAGGGCTTAGCCCGGGCACAAATTCCACAGGACTGCACGAAGGAATGCACATCCCGTGACAAAGAAGGCCACCAAAAGGACCTGGCAACCAAATCTCTGGTTCCAAAGATCCCAGGATGACCAGCCAACACCGAACAATGGATCTCAGAAATCACCTCATTAGTCCATCTATCAGGAACAAACAATTTCCCCACAGGACAGCGGTCGGGTCTATCAGCCTGAAACTCCTGAAGCACCCGCCGCAAATCAGGGGAGATAGCAGAAAGAATCACCCCCTCTTTGAGAATACCAGCCGGCTCACGGACTCCAGGAGAATCAGGCAAAAAACTCCTAGACAAGGCATCAGCTTTCACATTCTTAGATCCCGGAAGATACGAGACCACAAAATCAAAACGGGAGAAAAACAAAGACCACTGAGCCTGTCTAGAATTCAAGCGCTTGGCCGACTCAAGGTAAATCAGATTCTTATGGTCGGTCAAGACCACAACACGATGCTTGGCTCCCTCAAGCCAATGTCGCCACTCCTCGAATGCCCACTTCATAGCCAACAACTCCCGATTGCCGACATCATAATTACGCTCAGCAGGCGAAAACTTTCTGGAGAAGAAAGCACACGGCTTCAACACAGAGCCATCAGAGCTTCTCTGAGACAGAACAGCTCCTGCCCCAATCTCAGAAGCGTCAACCTCAACCTGAAAAGGGAGAGAAACATCTGGCTGACGCAACACAGGGGCAGAAGTAAAACGACGCTTAAGCTCCTGAAAGGCCTCCACAGCCACAGAGGACCAATTCACCACATCTGCACCTTTCTTGGTCAAATCGGCCAGAGGTTTAACCACAGTAGAAAAATTAGCAATGAAGCGGCGATAAAAATTAGCAAAGCCCTAAAATTTCTGAAGACTCTTCACAGATGTGGGCTGAGTCCAATCATAAATAGCCTGGACCTTAACAGGGTCCATTTCAATAGCCGAGGGAGAAAAAATGAACCCCAGAAAAGAAACCTTCTGAACTCCAAAAAGGCACTTAGACCCCTTCACAAACAGTGTATTAGCATGAAGAATCTGAAATACCATCCTGACCTGCTTCACATGAGTCTCCCAATCATCGGAAAAAAACAAAATATCATCCAAATATACAATCATAAATTTATCCAAATACTCCCGGAAAATATCATGCATAAAGGACTGAAACACAGATGGAGCATTAGAGAGCCCGAAAGGCATCACAAGATATTCAAAATGGCCTTCGGGCGTATTAAATGCTGTTTTCCATTCATCACCCTGTTTGATGCGGACCAGATTATACGCCCCTCAAAGGTCAATCTTGGTAAACCAGCTAGCCCCCTTGATCCGAGCAAACAAATCAGAGAGCAAAGGCAAAGGGTACTGGAATTTGACCGTGGTCTTATTGAGAAGGCGATAATCTATACAGGGCCTCAAGGAGCCATCCTTCTTGGCAACAAAAAAGAACCCCGCTCCCAACGGTGACGAAGATGGGCGAATATGCCCCTTCTCCAAGGACTCTTTTACATAAGTCCGCATAGCGGTATGCTCTGGCACAGACAGATTGAAAAGTCGACCCTTAGGGAACTTACAGCCAGGAATCAAATTAATAGCGCAATCACAGTCCCTATGAGGAGGCAAAGGACTGGATTTAGGCTCCTCAAATATATCCTGGAAATCTGACAAAAACTCAGGAACTTCAGAAGAAGGGGACGAGGAAATTGACATCAGAGGAATGTCACTATGTATCCCCTGACAACCCCAACTAGTCACGGACATAGATTTCCAATCCAGCACTGGATTATGTACCTGTAACCATGGAAACCCCAGCACAACCACATCATGCAAATTATGCAACACCAAAAAGCGAATATTTTCCTGATGTGCTGGAGCCATGTTCATGACTAACTGTGTCCAGTACTGAGGTTTATTCTTGGCCAATGGCGTAGCATCAATCCCCCTCAAGGGAATAGGACTCTGCAACGGCTCCAAGGAAAAACCACAGCGCTTGGCAAATTCCAGGTCCACTAAGTTCAGGGCAGCGCCAGAATCCACAAATGCCATTACAGAAAAGGACGACAATGAGCAAATCAGGGTAATAGACAAGAGAAATTTAGGCTGTAAAGTACTGATGGTAACCGACTTAGCAACCCTCTTAGTTCGCTTTGGGCAGTCAGAGATAGCATGAGTAGCGTCACCACAGTAAAAACACAGCCCATTCTGACGTCTGAACTCCTGCCGTTCTGCTCTCGTCAAAACTCTATCGCATTGCATAGGCTCAGAACTCTGCCCAGAGGACACCGCCATATGGTGCACTTCCTTACGTTCACGTAAGCGCCGATCAATCTGAATGGCCAGAGACATTGATTCGTTCAAACCAGCAGGCGTGGGAAACCCCACCATAACATCTTTAAGAGCTTCAGAAAGACCCTTTCTGAAAATAGCCACCAGGGCATCCTCATTCCATTTTGTAAGCACAGACCACTTTCTAAATTTCTGACAATATATCTCTACTGCTTCCTGACCCTGACACAGAGCCAGCAAAATTTTTTCTGCCTGATCCACAGAATTGGGTTCGTCATAAAGCAGTCCAAGTGCTTGAAAAAACGAATCTATATTGAGCAATGCAGGATTCCCTGGCTCAAGAGAGAATGCCCAGTCCTGCGGGTCGCCACGCAACAGAGAAATAACAATCTTCACCTGCTGAATGGGGTCACCAGAGGAACGGGGTCTCAGAGCAAAAAATAATCTGCAATTATTTTTAAAATTCAAAAACCTAGATCTATCCCCAGAAAACAAATCAGGAATAGGAATTCTAGGCTCAGAAACAGGAGTTTGAACAACATAGTCTTGGATACTCTGTACCCTTGCAGCGAGATGATCAACACACGCAGACAGACCCTGAACCTCCATATCAGCACCAAGCTCCTGCACCATCCAAAAATCAAGGGGAAAAAAAAGGACAAAACAAGCAACACAAAAAAAAAAAAAAATGACTCAGAACTTTCTCTTCCCTCTTTTGAGATGCATTTAACACATTGTGGGCCAGCTGTACTGTTATGACCTGGTGGGTACGGAGCGGTACTGAGATGACCTGGTAGGCAAAACCAATAATGGACTCACTACGGAGCAGCACTGAAATGACCTGGTGGGTAAAACAAAAATAGGACTAACTCTGAGGAGGTGGTAACTTTACTGACCGCAATCCCTACTCCTAACACCAACACTAGAAATAGCCGTGGAGCGTACCTAACTCTGCCTAGACGCCTCTGCACAGCCTAAGAACTAGCTACCCCTAAAGATGGAAACGGAAAGCTATCTCGCCTCAGAGAAACCCCCAAAGGAAGATAGCCCCCCACAAATATTGACGGTGAGTGGAGAGGGAAATGACAAACTCAGAAATGAAACTAGATTTTTTAGCAAAGGAGGCCAATACTATCTAAATAGACAGAGATAGGATAGGTTGCTGTGCGGTCAGTATAAAAACTAAAAGTCCACGCAGAGTTTACAAAAATAACCACCACACCGACTCATGGTGTGGAGGGGCAAATCTGCGACCCCAGAGCTTCCAACTAGCCGGAATATTTCATAATGACAAGCTGGACAAAAGAGACATAAATTGAACTGAACAGAAGGTCATAAGCAGGGAAACACCCAAAAAGTAGCAGACTTATCTTAAGCTGAAAATGGACTGGCCAACAGAGAACTTCCAGGAAAGGACTGAATCCACAGGAAATACATTGACAGCTGGCATCCACTAAAGCCAAAAGCCCAGTTAAATAACAAGGCCAGGAAACCGATTAGTGAACGCAGCTGCTAAGTTCCACTTGAAACCACCAGAGGGAGCCCAAGAGCAGAACTCCCAAAAATACCATTCGCAACCACAGGATGGAGCCCAAGAACGGAATTCACAACAGCCCCCCATCTGTCGGAGTCCCGCAAGGTTCAGTCCTAGGGCCCCTGCTCTTCTCCATTTACACCTTCGGCCTCGGACAGCTCATAGAATCTCACAGCTTTCAGTATCACCTCTATGCTGATGACACACAGATCTACAGTGCCTTGCGAAAGTATTCGACTCCCTGGAACTTTTCAACCTATTCCCACATGTCATGCTTCAAACATAAAGATACCAAATGTAAATTTTTGGTGATGAATCAGAAACAAGTGGAACACAATTGTGAAGTTGAACGAAATTTATTGGTTATTTTACATTTTTGTGGAAAATCAAAAACTGAAACGTGGGGCGTGCAATATTATTCGGCCCCTTTACTTTCAGTGCAGCAAACTCACTCCAGAAGTTCATTGTGGATCTCTGAATGATCCAGTGTTGTCCTAAATGCCTAATGATTATAAATATAATCCACCTGTGTGTAATCAAGTCTCCGTATAAATGCACCTGCTCTGTGATAGTCTTAGGGTTCTGTTTGAAGCACAGAGAGCATCATGAAGACCAAGGAACACAACAGGCAGGTCAGTGATACTGTTGTAGAGAAGTTTGAAGCCGGACTTGGATACAAAATGATTTCCAAAACTTTAAACATTCCAAGGAGCACTGTGCAAGCGATCATATTGAAATGGAAGTTCCAGGGAGCCAAATACTTTCGCAAGGCACTGTACCTCTCTGGCTCCGGTATCACCTCCCTACTAACCAGAATCACACAATGTCTGTCCACTATTTCATCCTTCTTTTCCGCTAGATTTCTAAAACTTAATATGGACAAAACAGAATTCATAATCTTTCCTCCATGTCACTCGACCCCCCCAATGGACCTATCCATTAAAGTAAATGGCTGCCCACTCTCCCCACTCCCACAAGCTCGCTACCTTGGGGTAATCCTTGACACTGATTTCTCCTTCAAACCACATATCCAAGCCCTCTCCAACTCCTGCTGACGTCAACTCAAAAATATTTCATGGATCCGTACATTCCTAAACCAAGAATCTGCAAAAACCCTAGTACATGCCCTCATTATCTCCCGTTTTGACTACTGCAACCTCCTGCTCTGTTGCCTCCCCTCTAACACTCTCGCACCCCTCCAATCTATTCTAAACTTCCCAGCCTCTCCCTTCTATCAATCCCTGCACCGGCTCCCCATTACCCAAAGACTCCAGTTCAAAACCCTAACCATGGCATACAAAGCCATCCACAACCTGTCTCCTCCATACATCTGTGACCTCGTCTCCCGGTACCTACCAGCACGCAACCTCCGATCCTCACAAGATCTCCTTCTCTACTCACCTGTTATCTCCTCTTCCCACAATCGCATACAAGATTTCTCTCTGCGCATCCCCCAAACTCTGGAACTCTTCCCCAACACATCAGACTCTCGCCTATCATGGAAAGCTTCAAAAGGAACCTGAAGACCTACCTCTTCTGACAAACCTACAACCTGCAGTAACCACCGATCGACTAAGCCAGTGATTTTCAACCTTTTTTGAGCCGCGGCACATTTTTTATACTTAAAAAATCCCGAGGCACACCACCAACCAAAATGGCACAAAATGGTGCGTCCAGGTTTGAGATGAAAGTCTGCAGTCATTCTATGTGACTGCAGGCTTTTGAATTCTCACAGCGCAAGCACTGCACACTTTCAGGATTCTCCCTTGCCGGTGGCCAGAGTGGACGGTCATGACAGCACAAGTATGTGATTTGGATACTTCTGGTCACATTCTAACTAGACGTGTCCGGCCTCAGTCAATTCATTTTCATTGAATGAGGCCACACATGTCTAGTCAGCACGTGACCGCATGTATGTAAATCACCAACATCAGAGAATTATGATAGCAGTGTGCACTGTGAGAATTCAGAAGTCTGCAGTCACATAGTATGACTGCAGACTCATCACAACCTTGGACATCCCCTTTAATGTTCCTAACAAATAAAAATGAGAATTAGTATCACAAAAAAAACACATTTACATCCAGGTACCTGATAGATGACGTTGTTTGTGGAGTCGCCTCTTTCTTTTCATCTTCACCTTGTCCAGATGCCATGATGACTCTTCTCATCCACCGGCAGAGCTCGTTTCTGCAGACTTCCATCTTCTCCTGTCTTCTGCAGCACATCCCGACACAACACCCTTAAAGATAGCAGTGTTATTATAATGCTCCGGAATAACAATATCTGCCCTAGGCTGAGCCTCTGAGTAAATAATTGCCCCTCACTTTATTCCCAGCACATAATATGACCCTCACTGTCCCTCTTATGGTACATGCCATCCACACTACCCTCTCTCTCTTTTCCATACTTCACACTGCCTTCTCATACGGTGTCCCTCATAGAGAGCCCAGTCTCTCTACTGTGCCCCTTCATTACACTCCTCCTACTTGGCATACTGTCTCCTCCTGGCTGTTACCCTCATACTACTCAGTATCTATTATGTGTCCACTCACACTTTCATCCCCCCATACTGTCTGCACACATTTCTAATAGCCTCCTCCTGTACATCCCCCCCCTGCTAACATACCCCTTTGCTCTCTCCATATTTCCTCCTCACACATTCCCCCCTCACACATTCCCCCGACTCCCCATACTGTCCTCACACATCCCATCACCGTTGCTCCCAGTACTGTCAGCACACATTTTTCCCCTCGCTACTGTGTCCACCCCCATCTCCCCACTCACCCCCACAGAATATATCCACTGCCCTTCCGATAGAATAAATCCATCCCCTTCCACAGAATAAATGCACCCTGCCCCACACATGCTAAATAAATTCCAGCCCCCCCCCCCACGTACACACTGAATAAATCCCCCACACACACTGAATAAATCCCCCACACACACTGAATAAATCCCCCCACACACTGAATAAATCCCCCCACACACTTAATAAATCCCCCCACATACTCCCCATAAACCCACCCCACGCTGAATCTTCGGTGTCTTCAGCTCCACAGCACAGGAGCACTTACCACCAAGTCTCTTCTTTCTCCTGCGCGCCGGATAGTGACGTCAGCAGCGTGATCACATGACTTGATCACGCTGCTGGCGTCGCTCTGACCCGGCAGTCAGAGCCTCAATTGTACTCGCAGCTGGTAGATGTCTGCGAGTACAATTGATCTCCGGGAGCCGGCGCGCTGCAGCTTCTCTGTGCCGGCTGTCAGCTTGACAGTCGGCACAGAGAACAGCTGACTCCCGTTCCCCGCGGCACACCCGACCATGTGTCGCGGCACACTAGTGTGCCGCGGCACACTGGTTGAAAAACACTGGACTAAGCCACTGCACGACCAACTCTACCCTCACCTACTGTATCCTCACCCATCCCTTGTAGATTGTGAGCCCTCGTTGGCAGAGTCCTCTCTCCTCTTGTACCATTGTGACTTGTATTGTTTAAGATTATTGTACTTGTTTTTATTATGTATACCCCTCCTCACATGTAAAGCGCCATGGAATAAATGGCGCTATAATAATAATAACTCCAGTCCTGAAGGCCCACCAGCAGATCATGTTATCAGGATTTCCTTAGTATTGCAAAGATGATAATCCATCTCCTGTGCAATGGTAAGGAGTTCTTGAGAACGTGACCAGTTGGTGGACCTTCAGGACCGGAGTTGGGGAACACTGACCTCCTGGACAACTCTTTAACCCCTTTCTGACCTCGGACAGGATAGTACGTCCGAGGTCAGAAGCCCCGCTTTGATGCGGGCTCCGGCGGTGAGCCCTCATCAAAGCCGGGACATGTCAGCTGTTTTGAACAGCTGACATGTGCCCGCAATAGCGGCGGGTGAAATCGCGATTTCACCCGCCGCTATTAACTAGTTAAATGCCGCTGTCAAATGCAGACAGCGGTATTTAGCCGGCGCTTCTGGCCGGGCGGCCGGAAATGAGCGCATTGCTGACCCCCGTCACATGATCGGGGGTCAGCGATGCTTCTGTATAGTAATCATAGAGGTCCTTGAGACCTCTATGGTTACTGATCCCCGGTAGCTGTGAGCGCCACCCTGTGGTCGGCGCTCATAGCACACCTGCATTTCTGCTGCATAGCAGCGATCTGATGATTGCTGGTATGTAGCAGAGCCGATCGCGTTGTGCCAGCTTCTAGCCTCCTATGGAGGCTATTGAAGCATGGCAAAAGTAAAAAAAAAAGTTAAAAAAATGTGAAAAAAATAAAAAAAATATAAAAGTTTAAATCACCCCCCTTTCGTCCCATTCAAAATAAATCAATAAAAAAAAAAATCTAACCTACACATATTTGGTATCGCCGCGTTCAGAATCGCCCGATCTATCAATAAAAAAAAAGCATTAACCTGATCGCTAAACAGCGTAGCGAGAAAAAAATTCGAAACGCCAGAATTACTTTTTTTGGTCGCCGCGACATTGCATTAAAATGCAATAACGGGCGATCGAAAGAACGTATCTGCACCGAAATGGTATCATTAAAAATGCCAGCTCGGCACGCAAAAAATAAGCCCTCAAGCGACCCCAGATCATGAAAAATGGAGACGCTACAGGTATCGGAAAATGGCGCAATTTTTTTTTTTTTTTAGCAGTTTGGAATTTTTTTTCACCACTTAGATAAAAAATAACCTAGACATGTTAGGTGTCTATGAACTTGTAATGACCTGGAGAATCATAATGGTCAGTTTCAGCATTTAGTGAACCTAGCAAAAAAGCCAAACAAAAAACAAGTGTGCGATTGCACTTTTTTTGCAATTTCACCGCACTTGGAATTTTTTTCCCGCTTTCTAGTACACAACATGGTAAAACCAATGATGTTGTTCAAAAGTACAACTCGTCCCGCAAAAAATAAGCCCTCACATGGCCATATGGACGGAAAAATAAAAAAGTTATGGCTCTGGGAAGGAGGGGAGCGAAAAACGAACACGGAAAAACGGAAAATCCCAAGGTCATGAAGGGGTTAAACGTCTGACGCAAGTTACGCTGCTAAGCAATAGCAGAGTCACATTTCAATTGACTTCTATGGGATGAAAAATACAACATCACGTGAGACTTGTAGTCAGGTCGTGTTCATAGTTTGGGGTAGTTAATGAAATAGAAATTGGGATTAAGTTTTATATATATGCTATACAATATCTACACAAAGATCAAAACATAACAGCACTGACTTCAGTACAGGAAGCAAAAAATACGACCAGATGATTTGTAAAGTTCCTCTCAAGTATGAAAGTCAGAAAGCAGGGGCAGCACTCCAAAATAATAAAATAATTCTGGTGAAAAATAGTGATTTATTTCACCCTACTTCAGCTTCTGATCTGCAACCTTTATCAAGCATGTGCGTGTATGTATATATATATATATATATATATATATATATATATATATATATATATATATATTTTACACATACATACATAGATATATACACACACATTTACAGGTGTCCATTACCCCCATGGCAGTGGAGGATATCACATTTCTGTTCCTTCTGATATGACAAGGGTTAACGGAAACCAGTAATTTTTGTTGGAACCCAAAGCCATTGTACTCAGTGAGCGACACCTCCTGCTCTGTCTTCAATTATTCATGGGATAGACAGTCTATTCTTTCAGGAAGAAGCACCTAGGTGACATCCGAGGATCATTTCAACACCGTGACAGGTACGACAACGATTACACGGCCACAGACACACAACAATTCCTGTCAAGTCAAAACTACAGAATTTATTGCACCTTTCTGGACCCACAGGTAAATGTGTGACCACTAGGGGGCGGATCTGTCCGTATCTCCATTCAGGTAAATTGGTGGCTGCCCCCTACCTGTGGTGATAAGCAGCTGAGAGTTTTAGAGTCTCTACCATGGATTATACAGGTGTGTAAAAAAGTGTTTGCCGCCTCCTCCCTGATCAGGAAGGGGTCAATCACTTTTTTACACCACTGTTTTTACAGTTGCATATTAATAGAGTGCATACCTTTTCCCAAATCTTTTGGCATTAGTGGCCGCTGTTGAGAACTGCAGTTCATGTTCTTGTATATGATCTGAGCTGCTGTTTTTGGCACGGCCACAACACAGAGTATGGCGCTGTGGTGTTCGCCTCTGTTCCCTGATTACATCTGATGGTTTCTGATCACCACCGATTGATGACCTATCATAAAGGGTATTCTCACAATCACCTTATTTTTCACAACGCACAGTAGATGCATACAGACTAGGCACAACATAAAGTTTTTTATTTGTACCTTTGTGTCCTTTTTCATCTACTCTGGCTGCCCAGCTTCACATTACTGAATGGAAGATCCTAGTCTTCATCATCTAAAAGTAAATTTCCCAGCATTCCCCACTTTCTTCTCAGTGCTGCAGACCCCTCCCCGTCTCCTGTGTGCTCCAGTACAGACCCACTTCTCAGAATTATTATTAAGTTAATCTAAGTGTAGTATTCACCTTGCATTATCTGCTACTGTACAAATATAATAATAATAATAATCTTTATTTATATAGCGCCAACATATTCCGCAGCGCTTTACAGTTTAAGTAACTAATCTCAGCCCCTGTATAAAACCCCATCCTGCAATATATCTCTCCTTTCAGCCCTTCTGTATATAGGCCCATCCTGCTGTATATCTCACTTCTCAGGACCCTGAATACAGCCTCATCCTGCAGTATATATTGCATTTTTGTTCCCACCCTGCAGGATATCTTTCCTCTCGGTCCCCTGTGTACAGCCCCATCCTGCAGTATATCTCTCCTTAAAGCCCTTCTATACAGAGCCCCATTCTGCAGAACATCTCTCCTTTCAGGACCCTGTACCCAACCATATCCTGCAGCATAACTTTCCTTTCAGCACTTCTATACAGATCCCCATCCTTTAGTATATCTTTCCTTTAAGCACCTCTATAAAGAGACCCATTCTGCAGTATGTCTCTCCTCCCAGCCTTCTGTACAAAGCCCCATCCTAAAGAAGGATGGCCAATCATTTCATTAGAGCTGAAGAATCACTGTTATTGTCACGGGGATATCGCGACAGTGAGGAGCCAGAAAACAGCAGTGACTGGTTTCAGGCACTCTTGCACCGGTTAGAAGTACTTTACCATCGTATTAAACAGTGCAGGTTGTTTCCCTGCTAGCAGTGCAAGGGTTAATCTGTTCAATTGAAGCTCCTGGAGCTTTCCTTCTTGGATTGTATCAGCTGTTCAGTGTTGGCCACTCTCCTCTGCTATATATGCTCGCCTCTGACACCTCGGGATTGCCAGTGTTAGTTCTTACTGCCTGGTTTGGAGTTGCAGGTGTAGTTCATGGTTGAAGGTGGCATTTGCAGATTGTTGCTTGGAGTTTTATCTGTGTGCACATCCTAATCCTCTATTTGTTTTCTTCTTCCATTAACTCCTTTGTTTCCCACTCTGTTTGGTGTGAATATTTTGTATGGTTGTTATTTTCATTTATCCCTGGACGTCTTCCCTTATTTGTCTGGTTAGTGTATTTCTATACACTTCAGCTTCCCACTACCCTGGGTGGTGGAGAGGACAAATCAGGGTAGATATAGGACCATAGCAAGACACAAGAAACCGGTGTCTCCACCTTCAGGAGTAATCTGGGGGACACAGACTAGGGCGCCCCTAGTTCTAGGGACCTGGTTAGCACCCAAAGTCCCAATAGCAGCGTGACATTAATATGGCTAATACCTTTTTGATCCATTATGGATCTGGTGGCTGCTTTGGCAGGGCATCTGCAGCAACTCAGTTGGAGATGGCAGACTTACGCCCATTGTTTTGCAGCACCCAAACACCTCAGGTTTGGAGCCAGCAGTTCTCGGGTAACCCCTAGTGGAGCCCAAGATCCCTCTACCGGATTGTTTTTTGGGGGGTCGGGATAAGTTTGCTGTTTTCCAGGAGGCCAGTAAACTCTATTTAAATTATCTCCTCACTCCTCAGGTACCGAGGAGCAATGGGTGGGGATCGTAAGTTCTCTCCTACAGGGTGACCCCCAAGCTTGGGCATTTTATTCCCCATTTTTTCAGACTATGTCACATATATAATGATCCCCGACCTCACCTCTCTGGCTGAATCTACACTATATCAGCTTTGGCAGGGAGACTGGCCGGAGGAAGAATATTGTTCAGAGTTCTGTAGGTGGTCCACAGATACTAAGAGGCATGACCCTGCGCTCCGTAGTCAGTTCTGTTAGTGGGTTTCTGTGAGGATAAAGGATGATTTTGCCTTGCATGAGACCCTGGTTTCTCTGGAGGCGGCCAGGTCTTTGTGTATCCATGTGGACTGCTGTCTTCACCAGAGACAGAAAGAGACACCTCAAATTTCGAGGGGGGGGGGGGGGAAGGCCAGGATTAAGGGAACCTAGGATTGAGTGAACCGAGGAACCCATGCAGTTGGGAGGGACAAATCGATTTATTGGGTAGTTCTCAATTATTTTGCCGTCCGAGATCCATCTTGGCAAAAGTAAGGTAGTTATTTCAACCTTTCTGGACAGTGGGGCGGGGTTTAATCTTGTTGTTCCCCGGTTTGTCCAGGACCAGGTTCTCAAGCCACATAAACTATCTAGACCTATACCTATAATCACCATTGACTCTGCACCCTTGAGCCAGTAGTACCTTACTTAGCTCATTTCAATGATGCATCTGCAGGTAAGGGCCATGCACTCTGAATTAATTGATTGCACTGTGCTAGAGGACTTGCCCTCTCCTGTGGTTCTTGGATTACCTTCGTTTACATGGCACAATCCCATAGTGGACTGGCAGACTCGGGAAGTGCTACGATGGAGCGAATACTGTGATGAACACTGCTTGGGCACCCGGCTAGCTAGGGTGGATACCTAGTCTCTGCTTGAGTACCTGACTGACTTTGTGGATGTGTTTTCAGAACAGGGGTGTCAAGAACTCCCTGCTCATTTTCCTTATGATTGCGCCGTTAATCTTATTGCTGGGGACAAGCTGCCTAAGATCAGGATATACAATATTTCTGGTCCGGAGAGGCAGGCCACAAAGGACTATATCGCAGAGAGTCTGGCAAAAGGTCATGTCAGACCTTCCTTATCTTCCATTGCAGGAGGTTTTTTTTGTTAAGGAAAAAGATTGGGGGTTAAGGTACCTTCACACTAAGCGACGCTGCAGCGATATCGACAACGATGCCGATCGCTGCAGCGTCGTTGTGTGGTCGCTGGAGAGCTGTCACACAGACAGCTCTCCAGCGACCAACGATGCCGAGGTCCCCGGGTAACCAGGGTAAACATCGGGTTACTAAGCGCAGGGCTGCGCTTAGTAACCCGATGTTTACCCTGGTTACCAGTGTAAATGTAAAAAACCAAACACTATATACTTACATTCGCGTCCCCCGGCGTCCGCTTCCCTGCACTGTGTAAGCGCCGGCAGTAGCAGGGCACAGCGGTGACGTCACCGCTGTGCTTTGCTTTCCGGCCGGAACTGACACATTCAGTGCAGGAAGCTCTGAGCAGCAGCGCGGACGCCGGGGGACGTGACAGACATCAGAGGGTGAGTATGTACTGTTTTTTTTTTTAACTTTTACAATGGTACCAGGGTAAATATCGGGTTACTAAGCGCGGCCCTGCGCTTAGTAACCCGATATTTACCCTGGTTACCATTGTAAAACATCGCTGGCATCGTTGCTTTTGCTGTCAAACACAACGATACACGCCGATCTGACGACCAAATAAAGTTCTGAACTTTCAGCAACGACCAGCGATATCACAGCAGGATCCAGATCGCTGCTGCGTGTCAAACACAACGATATCGCTATCCAGGACGCTGCAACGTCACGGATCGCTATCGTTATCGCTGCAAAGTCGTTTAGTGTGAAGGTACCTTTACACTCTTGCCTAGATTTCTGCAAACTTAATCAGATCACAGTCCGGAATCCATATCCTCTCTCTCTTATCTTTAAACAGATCGTCGGGGCAAAATGGTTTTCTAAACTGGACCTCAGGGGGGTATATAATCTCATTCGAATTAAGGAGGGGGGATGAGAAGAAGACTGCCTTTAATACACCTGAGGGACACTATGAAAACCTTGTGATGCCATTTGGGTTGACTAATGCCATCTTTCAGCACTTTGTAAATAACATTTTTAGTCACCTAGCAGGTACATTTGTGGTGGTCTATCTTAACGACATGTTGATTTATTCTCCTGACAAGTCACATCAGGTACATGTCAGGCAGTTCTTACAGATACTCGGAGACAATAAATTATTTGTCAAACCAGAGAAATGTATGTTCTCTGTTCAGGAGATTTTTGCATTTGCATTGATCCGGCAAAAGTCCGGGCGGTACTGGATTGGGATCGTCCTGAAGATTTAAAAACTTTGCATAGGTTTGTAGGTTGTGCCAACTACTACCGTAAGTTCATCAAACACTTTTCGATAGTGGCCAAAGCTTTGATGGCTATGACCAGGAAAGGGACGGATGTTTCTAAGTGGTCCAGTCTGGCCAGTAAAGCATTTGATACCTTAAATAAATGTTTTGCTTCTGTGCCAATTCTTATAGAGCCTGACATCACTCAGCCATTCATTGTAGTGGTTGAACCGTCTGAAGTGGGGGTAGGGGCTGTATGCATTGCGCATCTCAAAGTAAATGGCATCTGTATGCATACTTTTCAAAGAAACTGGCATCCGATGAGAAAAATTATGACACTGGTAACAGGGGACTCTTGGCAATCAAGTGGGCTTTTGGAAAGTGGCGGCAATTTTTGGAGGGGGCAGTACATCCAGTCATGGCAATCACCGATCATAAAAATATTTTGTATTTGGAATCTGCTAAGTGCCTGACACCTAGACAGGCAAAATTGTCATTGTTCTTAACCAGATTTAACATTATGGGGTATATGAACATTAAGGCGGATGCCTTATTTTGTTGTTTTCCTGGGGGTGGAAATAATTGTGAACCGGTACCTATATTACAGAAAGAAGTAGTTATTGCATCTATATGTTCTGATCTGGAGAGGTAAGTTGTAGAGGAGCAGGGGGACACTGCTGCTGCCTGTCTGTTCCTGTGAATCTACGTCTTAAAGTTTTAAGAGAACATCATGATTCGGTCTTGGCTAGGCATCCTGGTAGTAAAGCCACCAAAGATCTCCTTACTCAGTATTTTTGGTGGTCTGGGGAGCACCAGGATGTTTGGGAGTATGAAGATGCCTGCAGTGTTTGTGTTCATTCTAAGACCCCTCATACTCTTCGTCTTGGTCTCTCCAACCATTGGCGATTCCCAGTAGACCTTGGACTTATTTGTCGGTAGATTTCATCATGGATCTACCTGTATCTCCAGGTAGTACAGTAGTATTGGTGGTGGTGGACAGATTCAGCAAGATGAAGGGGAACAATTTTGGTTATCTATTATATCAGTATGGCAAGGTGTTCTTGATAATTTGAAAAAGATGAGGTCCAAATATAACAGTGTGGCTGATCGCAGATGTTTGGTGGGTCCAGACCTGTGTGTTGATGTGGTTGTCCTCGAGGAACATTAAGTTGAAGAATCCTTCTAGGAAATTGGGACCCAGGTTCATCGGTCTCTATGTCATCAATCCTGTAGCATTTCGCCTTACTTTGCCACCCACTTTTAGGATTCATAACGTGTTTCACTGATCTCTACTCAGAAAATACATTGCGTCCTCTGAACCATCCCGCCACCTCCTTCCCTGGTCATTGTTAATGGGAATCTGGAAGTTCAGATACTGAAGATTACTGATTATCCATTGGTTAGTTTATATCTTCAGTATCTGGTACACGGGGAGGGTTAATGTCCTGAAGAGACAATGTGGGTACCAGCATCTGACGTCCATGCTGTCAGGTTGGTTCCGGTCTTTCACGCAGCACACCCTGATAAACGCAGTCCTGAGGTTCCAGAGGTCCCTCTTAGAAGAGGGGGTACTTCTCACAGGGATACTGCGACAGAGAGGAGCCAGAAGACCGCAGCATCTGGTTTTACGTACTCCTGCTCCAAGGGGAAAAACATTTTAAAAAGTCGCAGTTGATGAATCAACAGCAAACATCTGGAAAACAAAACCTGTGCCCAAATTGGTGAACATAACCCCCCCCCCCAAAAAAACAACAACAATAAAACACATAAAATAGATATAAAAAAGGCACATATTAAAAGAAGAATTTAGCATAAACCAATAACAGGCTAAAAATACCAAAAGTTAGAAAAAAAAGGGGCAAATGCAATTATAAATCGGACTTGTAATAATTGTGTTACATGGCATGTAGGCCATTCTGTTTACTGTTATTTGAGTCAGAATTCTGGAGAATTTTCCTTACTAAATCTCAACTATTCATTACTACAGTAACCGCCTTGGGAAGTTTAGGTATACAATGGTAGTGTTGTCATGTTGCCTAGAACTGGTCTTCTCAAACTTTTTCTAAGTTCACGCTGACATGTGACCCTCATCACATGTGTAGTGGAAGTACAGCTTATGTCCCCTTCTGTAAATACTGCCTCCCCATCTGCCCCTCACCAACTACTAGGGGGTTCCTCACAATTTGAGAATCAATAGCCTAGATCGTTGAAGTGAACGTGAGTTGATCTGCAGTACCTGGGAACGGCCACTACACAGTCCACGGAGCGGAGCTATGCCACCTCTGTACATTGTACTGTATACATGCAGGAAGTGCAAACAGCTGATCCATGTTGGTAATAATAATCTTTATTTTTATATAGCGCTAACATATTCCGCAGCGCTTTACAGTTTGCACACATTAGCATTGCTGTCCCATAGATATTAGGCACTGATCTCATACTGATGCTGTATCTGAAGGCTAGGTCATCAATGTAGAAGTCCTATAAAGCAGTATTCTGGTAATAATTAGTTTTCAACTATTGCGCAGATAGGTGATGATAACTTATTTTCATCAGTATAAAACTTTAAGGCTGGAGTCACACTACCATAGAATACGGCCGAGTGCTATGCGAGAAAACATCGCATAGCACTCGGCCCAGTGTTAATCTATGGGGCAGCTCAAATCAGCGTTTATTTTCTCAGCCAAATTCGGCATGCTTGTAAAATCGCAGCATGCTGTGATTGTCACCGAGACTTGGCAATGCAAGCCTATGGGTGCTAGAAAAAAAAATAATTGCACAGCACTCGGACCATGCGAGTGCTGTCCAAGTTTTACGCACCAGTGTCCTTTGAAAAGCCGGCAATTCATGTGCCGCATACAGTAAAATCACATTGACAGGTTATAATAGAATAGATATATACACATAGAATACATAGATATGTAGATGTCAGTGACACACATATATATATGTACATATATTACATAGATAGATAGAAGAAAAGCCGGCAATTCAGCAGCCACGTAATGTAAAATCAGTGCAGGAGCCGACAGGATAGAAGAGATGGATTACATACAGTAAAAACACATAGAATAGACAGATATATAAATGTTAAAAAACACACAGACGGACACACCAATATAAAATAAAATAATATATAAATAGATAATAATATACATCTAAGATCAATAATATCGGTGCTCTGTGAAGAAATAGTGAATGAACACTGAAATGTGAAAACAAACACTACAACCAAGACCTGGAACGTCCAGACAGGACAGACAGGACACTAAAAAGTTAAAAAATGTGTAAAAAAATAAAAAATAAGAAATCCCAAAAAAAAATATATAATAATATCTGTGTATTGAAGCAAAATGTGCAAAATTGAAAAAATAATTACGTCAAACAGCAAAAAATATATTATTTATCCGAAGAGGCCCACTAAATAGTGATGTTTATAAAATACAATATACCCTGTGTAAAAATATATGTACTACATAAATAAGAGTCAAATTATCGGCTCAAAGGCACTGGATAAAGTGCATACGTGCAAACAAAAAAATATATAAAAAAATGCAGGAGGTGAACAAAATATCCACAAAAATATAGCAGCACACAACCAATGTATTGAAATATAGTGCAAAGAAAAGAAAAATCTATCCACGTGCCACATATATTAATGTGCAGACACATAAAAAACACACAGCCATAATATATAATGTGCCATGAGTATTTTCTCAATAAATGCAAAGCCACAAGTGAAGGCAGTGCGCAGCTATGAACAAAGTGAGCACACCGGCAAAGTGCAAGGTGCAAATAAGTAAATAAAATAAAATCACTGTCTGTAAATTACCTCTCGGGAGAATCACCAAGTCCTGACACCGCGCACCCCGACGCGCGTTTCGGAAATCACTTTCCTTCGTCAGGGGGTGTCAGTAAGTACACAAAAAGGGCTTTATATATCGTATCAATTTCCATTGTTGTGACCTGGGTGGGACCGGCGCATGCGCCACCAGGAGGACCCGGAAGTCCGAGCGCCCGAGTCACGTGCCAGCCCGCACAGGGACGGAGTACCCGGCGTTGCTAAGACACAGAGACTCGGACGCCAGGGCTCCAGGACACAGGCAGCGCAGGCGCACTCCCAGGAACACCGCAAGGGAAACAGGATTACATGCCGGAAACCCTAAAATCACATAATGTCTATAAGTAAGACTGGAAAATAAGGAAAAAAATAAATGTACACTAAATTAATACTTATCTAAGCCATAATATGGGCTAAATCTCAAAATCTATATGGATAACGCAAATTGCTGATAGATATAGTAGAAAAAAGAAGAATATATTAATTAAAAAATATATATATATATAAATATATTACTTATTAAATGTACCAAACAGGACTAATGATGGAGAATTAGAAATAAAATAAACAAATACAAGAAAATTACAAAAAAATAAATAAAAAATCATAAATAATAAATAATACTACTGCTGACAAATAATAAAACTTATTATATATGTATCCATAATAACATCAGTTCAATTTTTCAGAGATCATATCCTTCAGGAATGGCGAGAAATACGGCACTCCATCCCAGTTGTTCTCCACCAAAAGGCAACCAGTCCAACTCGACATTTTCAACAGAAAGAAGAGGCCGGCCACAATATGTGAGTATAATAGACTAAAAAATACATAAATAATGATTATTCATAAAAAGCCATAAATATTTAAAAACTACATAGCATATATAACTAAAAGGTGGAGTAAAAGACATAAAAATAAAATGAGATAAAATATATTATAAAAACGGGGCAAAACTAAGATTTTCATTCAATCCATATGGGGACACAGAATTCAAAGTCCATATCCATTTGGTTTCTATCTGTGCGAGTATAGTACTTATTTTTCCTCCTCTCTCATTAAGTGTTATCTTATCAATACCTTTGACCCTCAACAACGATGCCTCACAGTTATGTTTCAATTTAAAATGCTTGGGGATGGTTTTTAATGAGGATATATCTTCAACCTCCTTTGCTGCTTCTATCCCCAAGACATGCTCGCGAACCCTTATTTTCAGTTGGCGCGTAGTCATACCCACGTAGATTAGCGAGCATGGACATGTGGCGTAGTAAATAACGGCTGTAGTTGTACATGTTATAGCCTGTTTAATATCATAATTTATTGTCCCATCAAAATTGCAAAAAGTCTGTGCTTTATCAATATTGGGACACGCCACACATTTACCACATGACTTGCAACCAGTGGCCTGTTTACTATTAGTTAAAAATGATGGTAAAACTGGATTATAGGCATAGTGGCTCTTCACCAAATAGTCTTTTAGGTTCAAGGATCTTCTATAGGTGATGTTTGGTTCTTTACCAATATATCGAGCTAAAATGGGGTCGGCCTTAAGAATTCCCCATGCCTTAGCTAAACATGATCTCATTAGATCATTTTGTCCATGATATCTGGTGATATACCTAACTACTTGATTAGATTTAGGAGTCTTTTGACCATACAGCGCTTGATGTCTGGTAATATTTTTGGCACGATTATATCCCTTCTTAATAGAGCGTTTACTGTATCCTCTTTCAAGAAATCTTTCCCTAAGATCCTGGGCTTGTTTTTCGAAATCGATATCACTGGAGCAAATTCTCCTTAATCTGAGGAATTGTCCTATTGGGATAGAGCATACCATCGCAGGGGGGTGTGAGGAAGTAGCATGTAATAATGCGTTGACTGCTGTAGATTTCCTATAAATATTGGTATATAAGCAGTCATCTTCTCCCTTAGAAACACATACGTCAAGGAAGTCCAAGGATTTAGAATTGCATTTATATGTAAGATGTATATTGGAGTTATTGTGGTTCAAATCGATCATAAAAGACTGTAACGAATCCTCCGATCCCTGCCAGATAAAAAATACATCATCAATGAATCGTACCCATAATAAGATACGATTCATCCATGTCTCAGACATAAAAAGGTCCCTCTCCCACAGCCCCAGGAATAGGTTGGCATAAGCGGGCGCAAATGCAGCCCCCATTGCTGTGCCCTGGAGCTGTAGGTAGAGGGACCCCTTAAAAAGAAAAAAATTATGCGATAATGAGAACTCAAGTAAACGTATGGTAAATTGTCTCATTGGGCTAGGCATAATTGAAGACCCCATAAAGTGTGTAACTGCTCGGACCCCATCACTATGGCGGATATTTGTATATAGACTTTCCACGTCACAAGACACTAGAAGTGTGTCATTCCCTATATGTAATCCATCAATCCTTTTGAGGAACTCATTAGTATCTTTAATATAGGACGGTAGTTCCTCAACTAGTGGTTTTAATCTAGAGTCTATAAATTTATTGACATTTTCCAGAAAGTTCCCACATCCTGAAATTATAGGTCTGCCTGGTGGCGTTGTTGGATTTTTATGCACTTTAGGGAGTAAATAAAGTGTAGAAATTATTGGTTCGGATACTTGAAGAGCAGTAAATAAATCTTTATTAATGACATCTGAATCCAACGCTTCCCGAAGAAGGCCAAGTAATTCTGATTTAAATTTAATCAAGGGGTTAAATGTCATTTTTTTGTAGTAAACCTCATCTTTTAACTGACGGAATACTTCACTTTCATAGAGTTTTTTGGGCCAAATAACTACATTTCCCCCTTTGTCAGCTGGTTTAAATATCACATCAGGTAAATTTTTGAGCCTTTCAAGTGCCAATTTTTCATGTTTGTTTAGATTTTCACAATCAGAGAACCGAGGAATTCTATCAAATTCCCTACTCACAGTCTTAACAAAGACATCAATAGTTGAACAGCCTGACAAAGGGGGAAATTTCTTTGATTTTGGTCGAATGCATTCAGGGATCTTACCTCCTATTGGGTCATTATGCTCTTGGGCCAGTTCATCCAATATACCTAGTGCCTCCTGCTCCGCCTCTGTAGGGAATAATTGTAATGTAGTTTCGTTATGAAAGTGTCGTTTAAACAATAACTTTCTTGCAAAAAGGTGTAAGTCCTTTACCGCCTCAAATTTGTCAAATTGGGCTGTAGGACAAAACATAAATCCCCTTTTTAAGACATCAACCTCAATATCAGATAAACTATGTGTACTTAAATTAATCACCTTTAAATTTGTTCTGGATTCTTCAGAGAAGTTCGTAAAACCACGTTTAACCGGCACATAGCGTGGTTCACGCTTACGTTTAGGTGTAGATATAGTAGAGATCGAGGTAGAGGCAGAGGAAGAGGCACCAGAGACATCCCCCAGTCCAAGGTTTGATGAGGTCGAATCAGTTCTATTTCTTGAAGTATCCGTAGGGTTATGCTTACGCCATCTGTATACCCTTCCATTAATAAAGTCCTTCTGGTCTCTTGACAGCTTGTTAGTCTGATTGATTCTAATATCCTTTATCCATTGTTCAATCTGCTTTTCCAATTGGTTATCAATGGATCCAAGTTGCTCTGGAGATAAGCACTCCTTAGCTTTGATAAATAATTCATCTAGGGATTTGTCAATCTCGATCAATATTTGTGAATTATATTTCACTAAAAGTTCCATGAGCTGTCTGGAGGCTATGTTACACACTTTTTCCCAATCCTTGACAAATTCCTCATCATTAATAGGGAATGATGGAGCTAATTGTATCCTAAGCCCCCTTGGAATCAATTGCCGTTCCAGAGGTCCCTCTTAGAAGAGGGGGTACTTCTCACAGGGATACTGCGACAGAGAGGAGCCAGAAGACCGCAGCATCTGGTTTTACGTACTCCTGCTCCAAGGGGAAAAACATTTTAAAAAGTCGCAGTTGATGAATCAACAGCAAACATCTGGAAAACAAAACCTGTGCCCAAATTGGTGAACATAACCCCCCCCCCCCAAAAAAAAACAACAACAATAAAACACATAAAATAGATATAAAAAAGGCACATATTAAAAGAAGAATTTAGCATAAACCAATAACAGGCTAAAAATACCAAAAGTTAGAAAAAAAAGGGGCAAATGCAATTATAAATCGGACTTGTAATAATTGTGTTACATGGCATGTAGGCCATTCTGTTTACTGTTATTTGAGTCAGAATTCTGGAGAATTTTCCTTAGTAAATCTCAACTATTCATTACTACAGTAACCGCCTTGGGAAGTTTAGGTATACAATGGTAGTGTTGTCATGTTGCCTAGAACTGGTCTTCTCAAACTTTTTCTAAGTTCACGCTGACATGTGACCCTCATCACATGTGTAGTGGAAGTACAGCTTATGTAAATACTGCCTCCCCATCTGCCCCTCACCAACTACTAGGGGGTTCCTCACAATTTGAGAATCAATAGCCTAGATCGTTGAAGTGAACGTGAGTTGATCTACAGTACCTGGGAACGGCCACTACACAGTCCACGGAGCGGAGCTATGCCACCTCTGTACATTGTACTGTATACATGCAGGAAGGTGCAAACAGCTGATCCATGTTGGTAATAATAATCTTTATTTTTATATAGCGCTAACATATTCCGCAGCGCTTTACAGTTTGCACACATTAGCATTGCTGTCCCATAGACATAGAGATAGGCACTGATCTCATACTGATGCTGTATCTGAAGGCTAGGTCATCAATGTAGAAGTCCTATAAAGCAGTATTCTGGTAATAATTAGTTTTCAACTATTGCGCAGATAGGTGATGATAACTTCTTTTCATCAGTATAAAACTTTAAGGCTGGAGTCACACTACCGTAGAATACTGCCGAGTGCTATGCGAGAAAACATCGCATAGCACTCGGCCCAGTGTTAATCTATAGGGCAGCTCAAATCAGCGTTTATTTTCTCAGCCAAATTCGGCATGCTTGTAAAATCGCAGCATGCTGTGATTGTCACTGAGACTTGGCAATGCAAGCCTATGGGTGCTAGAAAAAAAATAATCGCACAGCACTCGGACCATGCGAGTGCTGTCCGATTTTTATGCACCAGTGTCCTTTGAAAAGCCGGCAATTCATGTGCCGCATACAGTAAAATCACATTGACAGGTTATAATAGAATAGATATATACACATAGAATACATAGATATGTAGATGTCAGTGACACACATATATATATGTACATATATTACATAGATAGAAGAAAAGCCGGCAATTCAGCAGCCACGTAATGGAAAATCAGTGGAGGAGCCGACAGGATAGAAGAGATGGATTACATACAGTAAAAACACATAGAATAGACAGATATATAAATGTCAGTGTCAAATACAATTAGTACAGTGTGTATGCAGCTTACTGTACATGTATTTAATTAATAAAAGATCATTTTTCTGAAAAAAATGGCATGGGCTCCCCTGTAATTTTTGTAGCCAGCAGAAGGAAAGCCGACGGCTGGGGGCTGATGTTTATAGCCTGGGAAGGTGTAATACCCATTAAGCTTCCCAGGCTATTAATATCAGCTCACAACTGTATAATTGGCCTTTACTAGCTATTAAAATGGGGGACCCTAAAAAAATAACGTAGGGTCTCTCTATAATTAATAACCAGCAAAAGCTATGCAGACAGCTGTGGGCTGACATTAATAACTTATGAAGGGGCCACGGATACTGCCCCCTCCAAGCTAAAAAATCAGCTCTCAGCCACCCCAGAAAAGGCACATCTCTAAGATGCACCAATTCTGGCACTTAGCCTCGCTCTTCCCACTTGCCCTGTAGCGGTGGCAAGTGGGGTGATAGTTGGGGGGGATTGATGTCACCTTTGTATTGTCAGGTGACATCAAGCTCCGAGGTTAGTAATGGAGAGGCGTCAATAAGACCCCCCCATTACTAACCCCATAGTCACATTGTATGAAAACACGGGCACCCAGAATAAAGTCCCTTAATTGAAAGAATGACACAGACTCCTTTAATAACTCTTAATTAAACTATAATTATGAGCTCACCCATTCCACCGACGCCCTTGTCATCTTCAAAGAGTTAAAAATAAACAATATTCCTCACCTTTCCGCAGTGATGCTGCTAATCCATTTGCCCCACAACGGGTTTAGCTCTGCTACATCTAGATGGCAGACTGCATGGTTGCATGATGCGACCATACAGCCTGTCATCCAGTAGACACTGAGCACCGCGTGCGCAGTGTCTCCCTGTGAACTCACATTCCCTGTCTGAGGGCACCGCGAGCATGAGAAAGTTCTCCTGCTCACGGTGCCATCAGACTGGTCCTGGGAGTTCACCACCAATTAACTCACTTCATCTTTCTGATATCAGCGTGAGTGCAGTGGGAAAATAGGAATGAATGCAAGCACAAAACACAAACAGCATAGATGATGGCGAACACCTAACATAGGACTAGAGTCTTAATTGCATGACACAGCTGTGTGTGTCAGTGGGCCATAAATAGGTCTAGGGAGATTATGTAATTGATTAATGCCGGGCAACTTGCAAAACCCAATGTGGAGTACAACAGAGGGCAGAGGACACAGAGGAAGGATGCGGAGCCCAGGATACCCTGGACAGCTCAGATGGGAAGCAAAAACTTAGTGATATATTCCCTTTAAATGCTTGTGTGATTGCTAACTATTTCATACTTACCAACATTTACGACTTCAAATTTGTGATTTAAGCCCAAACCCCTGATATTATCTAGAAACACACCCGCAAACACCCAGGAGCACACCCAAATTGCTAAATTTCCTAAGCCCACCTTTTCTGTGGCCTGATCTGTGGTATTATTGAGTCATCCACCAGGGCCGTGGGGTACCCGGTACCGGGTCCGGTATTCACAGGGGGATGTCACGGTGGCGACCCGGTCTGTGGCCCTGGGCACCCATGTAAAAGGGAAATTGAATAAAGTTTATGTTCGTGACACCACCTGTGGTATTTGGTCAGTGGGGACCGACACTGCTTTAAGGGGTCCTCTGAGGTGATGTTATGGCAGCTAGATGGTATAACTTCCCACAGGTGAAGTATATCCCCAGGGCTCCCGGTGTGCAGATGGAAGATGGTTAGAGGTGCAGTGAAGAACGAGGACAAAGGTTTGCAGTCTTTTACCTGGTTTACTGTAGCTTCAGGCAACAGCAGTGCAGAGTACCAGATCACAGGACAGGCAGGGTCCGGCCGGCATGGAAGCGAATTCAGAGTCCCCTTTACCAGGTGGAATTAAAAGCCTTCCTCAAAACTCGGTGGTGTTTTAGTCCCTTACTGCCTATGGCTTCTGATAAGGTCCTCACAGTTCTCTCTGTCCTCCAGAAAGGTGGGACATAAACCCGTATGGCAAGTGACTCGAGCCTTTTTACAGAATCTCTATCATGACCCGGGCTCTATGTGTCACTTTGCCTCCTGGGTATTAGGGAGGACAGGTGATGTGTAATCCAGCCGTCCTGCCGGTTTCTGCTGTCAGTCTTAGAGTCCCTCACAACCTCGGTGTTCTGGCTACCGGTAATCTGCGCCAGCCAAGGAGGTAGCTAATTCACTGCTCTGCTCCACTGGTGTCCCTTCTCCTGTGCTTCGCTCTCACACACGCTCACTACAATTTGTTCGGCTTTCTTTCGGTGTTATCTCTGTCCAGGAGCTGCAGCACTTTCTCGTGGTTGCACGGCTCCTCATACGTTCTTCCTGCCTCAGACTGCTCCAGTCTGCTCTCCAGCACTATCTGACTAACTTTCCCTCCAAACCACAATATATCTCTATATGCAGGGGAGTCACCTAGAAATAGGATCACAAGCTCCCCCTTGTGGCCTGGAGTGTGAACATGTTGCATGTTTGTGTTACCTGGTGAGAGTTATCCTTCATTGCTTCCAAGCGTAACATCACTCTCCCCGTGAGGAAAGCAATGCCACTGTGACGACCAGGACCCTGGGGCGTCACATTATTGGAGAGCCCACTAGGACTGTGGGGTACTCAGTACCAGGCCGGTTCTGTTCTTAAAGGGGTGGTCATGGCGGGAGTGACCTGGTCCATGGCCCTGGGTGTCCAATAAAAGGGGTTGAAGTAAATGGAAATAAAGTTTATAAAGTTTGTTTGTGGCACCACCTGTAGTATTCGGAAATAAAGGTGTTAGCCGATGCAGCTTCAGAGTCCACTGGGGCTGATGGTGATGCAGCAGAGTTGGTACAGCTCTCCACAGGTAGAGCTTTACCCCAGGGCAGCGGTAGTGTTAAGGGTGAGGATGGTGCTTGTGGTAGTTGTAGTAGCTGTGGTGCAGCGTGGATGGCGCAGTAAAAAAATGTGAGGACACAGCGTGGTGCCTTTTCCAATGCTTTACTCACAGTTCTCAGTTGCCCCAGCCGGGGTGCTGTGTCCTCCAGGTTTGTGGTCCAGCCAACTCTCAAGCAATGGGTGCACTTTCCAGAACCCTCTTTCTTAGGTTCCTTTCTCTGGCCATCTTTCTGAGCTAGCTCTCGCCCTCCTGCCCTGCGCCTCCCACACAGTGTCCCAAGCCAGCAGCCACGGATCCTGCCGGGCGGTGAGTCCTAAGTCTTCCCTGAATCCTATACGGCTGCCTTTTCAGCGAATGTGTGCAGATGTGACTATGCCTCTTGCAAAAGCCACAGCCTCCGGTTAGCTAGCTGAGTTCTTAGTTTCTCCACTACTTTGAGGGCCGATCCCTCACTGCGACCTGGGCCCTCCACCCGACAATGGTCAGCGTGGATACAAGCCCCACAGGTGGACTTCTCACTACCCGTGCCTCTAGGACCCCTTCCATCAGTTTTTTCTGTAGTTTCACTTTCCTTCAGCTCTCTCTCTCTCTCTGGGAGCACCTTTCTGTCTGTTTCAGTCTTTCCGTCTGCCAGGAGCTGCAGACCCCCACGTCTGCTCAGCTCCACTTCTCTCTCAATCTCCGCCTAAGCTGATGTTTCTAACAAGCTCATCCCCTACTCTATCTACCCCACCCACTCCTCCAACACCCTCTCCTATCCAGCCTGGCCCTGACTGAATTGTCTGTGTTGGATGTAGGTGTAGGGTTCTGTGCTGTGCCCCCTCCTTACCTGAAAGCGGAGTCCCACACCTCTGGGTGAGGTGCAGTACTCTGTGGCGACTGGACCCTCAGGGGCACCACATTATCACAGCAAAACAGGGCAGTATGCTGTTTCTGATGACCTCCCTATTGACACTGGACCAAATGTGCAGGTTTTTTGTATGCAAAGATTGGAGGCGTCAGCTTATCTCAGAACAAAGCAGCCATGATTCTCTTTATTTTTACCCTTGCACAACCGCACTTTAAATATGTCTTAGATGATCCACCAATCTCAGCTGGTTTAGTCAATGTCAGTCTGAAGTGTATAGCTACCTTTTGCCATGTTGTTTCAAAGCATAAGATACAATCATTCTGTTATATGTTTAGAAGAGGGAATATCAGACGTTACCAAGCAAAAAATTGTTTTCTTACACAATAAAAGAGGAAATTCCATAATCACGTGCTCGTCTGCACATGCTACAGGGTTGTAAGCCGGGTGAGAAGCTTACTATGGACAACGTCTTTTGGTTCCTCTTGTTCTCTGTAATGAGGAACATGTCGTCTGTACACACTGGTACTGAACTTTCACATTAATCAGGAAATCATGGTGGTCGGTCCATGAAAATAACCATGCTAGATATGTCCCAGCTAGAAGCTAGTCCTGAAATGTCATCACATTAATGACTAGTGTTGAGCATTCCGATACCGCAAGTATCGGGTATCGGCCGATATTTGCTGTATCGGAATTCCGATACCGAGATCCGATACTTTTGTGGTATCGGGTATCGGTATCGAAACAACATTAATGTGTAAAATAAAGAATTAAAATAAAAAATATTGCTATACTCACCTCTCCGACGCAGCCTGCACCTTACCGAGGGAACCGGCAGCGTTGTTTGCTTAAAATTCGCGCTTTAACTTCCTTACGCGAAGTCCCGGCTTGTGATTGGTCGCGCGCCGCCCATGTGACCGCGACGCAACCAATCACAGCAAGCCGTGACGTAATTTCAGGTCCTTCAGGATTTTAAAATTACGTTCCGGCGTTGTGATTGGTTGCGTCGCGGTCACATGGGCGACGCGACCAATCACAAGCCGTGACGTCACGGGAGGCTGGACACGCGCGCATTTTAAAATATTTTTTATTTTAATTCTTTATTTTACACATTAATATGGTTCCCAGGGCCTGAAGGAGAGTTTCCTCTCCTTCAGACCCTGGGAACCATCAGGAATACCGTCCGATACATGAGTCCCATTGATTTGCATTGGTATCGGGTATCGGTATCGGATTAGATCCGATACTTTGCCGGTATCGGCCGATACTTTCCGATACCGATACTTTCAAGTATCGGACGGTATCGCTCAACACTATTAATGACATGCCTTTTATAACACCCTTGACCAGCGATTGCCTACAGGAGAGCTCTGGAATTTCATAGAACCTGGTCATGGTTTCTATACCTCCTAATATGTATAAGTAAATATTGGAAACGTTAAAGTACCGTATTTTCGCGTATAAGACGACTTTTTAACCCCTGAAAATCATCTCAAAAGTCGGGGGTTGTTTTATACGCCGGGTACGGGTGCACAGAGCGATCCTGTATGGTTCCCAGGGTCTGAAGGAGAGGGGACTCTCCTTCAGGCCCTGAGATCCATATTCATGTAAAATATTGCGGTCTCGTGACTGGTTGCGTGACCTCGACGTCATCGAAGGTCCTTCACTCACTGCATCCTTAGGAACGGAGGCCGACGCTTTCACCGCTGAGAGCCGGGGCCATCGAAGGGTAAGTATATCCCAGATTTTTTATTTTTATTCTTTTTTTTACATGAATATGGATCCCAGGGCCTGAAGGAGAGGCTCCTCTCCTCCAGACCCTGGGAACCATCCGCACCTCACACGCCGTATAAGATGACTGGGCGTATAAGATAAACCCCCGTCTTATACGGCGGGTATATCCCAAACTCCATATTATATATGGAAAAGTTGGGGGTCGTCTTATACGCCCAGTCGTCTTATACACCAGAAAATACGGTACCACCTCTGATCCAGCTAGGAGTCTACTGAAAACTCCCATTTCTATGCATAATACCATAAGCCCCACCACATTTGAGATCTGAACACCAGATGGTCCTACAAAAAAATGTAAGGTTGCTAAGTATTCCCCAGTGTACAGAACTACAACTGCAATGACTTGACATATGAATGGGCTAAGAAAATCTGCAAACTCGGCCTTCTCATAGATTCTCCGCATGCACATGGGTACAGTCAAATCCAGGCCAAATTATAATATAGATCCTCCTATTTATTGAACCTGTTTTTTTTTTTTTTTCAAATAGGAGTGATATTAAAGGGTTCAGGAACGTGCGGTTCTCTTGTGGTATTATCACTACTTAAAGCCTCATTCAGACATTTTTTTTCTTGGACGCAAATAAAAGGTCCAATTTCCCTCAGATTGTTATTGTGTTTGGTCCATGCGTCAGTTTCACCATCAGTGTTCCATACGTTCTTCAGAAAATAATCTAGAAAAAAGGAAATGCACACCCAGAATAGGCACAGAACAGAATGTTTGTTTTTTAATCATTTAATTTTCTACCTTCATATCTAAAAAAAAACAAACTTCTACACGGCAGATGGAGGGATAACAACGTTTCGGGTACCCTTCATCTGGCTATGTGTAGTGTATGTCTGGGATGTCTTTCTTGGACAATAAAAATGAAAAATATTCACTTGTACCCATTTATAAAGGGAAGGAACCACTGGGATGTCTGGAAGACATATGTGGAAGAGTGTGGAAATTACTATTGCCCAGGAGAAGGAACCCAGTGATACAACATGCAGTGGATACATAGAAATGTGGTGTGTACCATCCCTTATATACTGTACTTCTCACAAAATCTACTATATAATTGTCTAAGGGTCACTTCCGTCTGTCCTTCTGTCTGTCGCGGATATTCATTGGTCGCGGCCTCTGTCTGTCATGGAAATCCAAGTCGCTGATTGGTCGCGGCAAAACAGCCACGACCAATCAGCAATGTGCACAGTCCGGCGGCAAAATGGCTGCTCCTTCCTCCCTGCAGTCAGTGCCCGCTCCATAATCCCCTCCAGTCAGCCCTCACACAGGGTTAATGGCAGTGTTAACGGACCATGTTATGCCGCGGTGTAATGCACTCCGTTAATGCTGCTATTAACCCTGTGTGACCAACTTTTTACTATTGATGCTGCCTATGCGCCATCAATAGTTAAAAGATCTAATGTTACAAATAATAATAATAATAATAAAAAAAGGTTATTCTCACCTTCCGACGTCGCCGCTGTCCTCGGCAGTGCAAGCGGCAGGTTCCGGTGCCAAGGATGCTATGCGAGAAGGACCTGCCATGACGCCACGGTCATGTGATCGCAACGTCATCACAGGTCCTGCGCTCATACCAACCCCTGGGACCGGAAGCTGCCGCATGCACCGTACACAGGCGCCAGGACGGTGAGTATATGTTTATTTTTTATTTTAAGTCTTTTTTAACCATGCATATAGTGGCCACATTGCTATATACTACGTGGGCTGTTTTACATACTGCATGGGCTCTGTTATATACTACATCTCTGTGCTATCTACTATGTAGCTGGGCAATATACAACGTGACTGTCCAATATGCAACGTGGTTGTGCAATATACTATGTGCTCTGTGTTATATACTACGTAGCTGTGCAATATACTATGTGGCTGTGTCGGTTCTGTTGTATACTACGTCGACTGTGCAATATACTGCGTAGCTATGCAATATACTACGTGCCTCTACAATATACTACGTGGCTATGTTATATACTACGTGGCTCTGCTATATACTACGTGGCTGACCAATATACTACATATCTGTGCAATACACTACGTAACTCTGCTATATACTACGTAACTCTGCTATATACTACGTAACTCTGCTATATACTACGTATGCTGTGTTACATACTACGTAGCTCTGTTATATACTACGTAGCTCTGTTATATACTACGTCGGTTGTGTTATATACTATGTCACTGTGCAATATAGTACATAGCCTGTGCTATATACTACCTACATATTCTAGAATACCCAATACGTTAGAATCGGGCCACCATCTAGTTAGAATATAATAAAAAAGTTAATTTTTTTCAGTTCTTCAATACAAAAAGTGAAACTCATATTATATAGAGTCATTACAGAGTGATCTATTTCTCATGTTTATTTCTGTTAATGTTGATAATTATGGCTTACAGCCATTGAAAACACAAAAGTCATTATCTCAGTAAATTATAATACTTTATAACACCAGCTTGAAAAATGATTTTAAAATCCGAAATGTTGGCCTACTGAAATGTATGTTCAGTAAATGCACTCAATACTTAGTCAGGGTTCCTTTTTCATCAATTACTACATCAATGTGGCGTGGCATGGAGGCGATCAGCCTGTGGCACTGCTGAGGGGTTATGGAAGCCCAGTGTTGTGAACTCTATTTTTGGGCTCCCTCTAGTGGTCACAAGCGGTACTGTGTAGTGTTGTCTTTCTGCAGGTTGGCAGCATCAGCTGGTTCGTTATCCTTGGTTGGTTTCCTATTTAGCTCACCTGGATACTCAGTTCCTTGCCTGCTCTCAATGTATTCAGTGCTCTTCAGATTCCTTGTGACTACCTTGCTCCCAGTCTCTCCAAGACAAGCTAAGTTTTTGTTTGTTTATTTTTTGATTCTCAGCATTCATCATGTTTCTTGTCCAGCTTGCTAAAATGTGATTTCCTCGCTTGCTGGTTGCTCTAGGGGACTGAGTTTCTCCCCCCACACCGTTAGTTGGTGCGGGGGTTCTTGAAATCTCAGTGTGGATATTTTGTAAGGGTTTTTTACTGACCGCACAGACCCGTTTTCTATTTTCTGCTATCTAGTATTAGTGGACCTCATTTGCTGAATCTGCTTTCACCCCTGTGTATGTGCCTTCCTCTTACCTCACCGTTATTATTTGTTGGGGGCTTCTATATCTTTGGGGATTATTTCTCTGGAGGCAAGTGAGGTCTTTCTTTCTCTCTAGGGGTAGTTAGTTCCTCAGGCTGGCTCGAGACGTCTAGGATTTTAGACACGTTCACCGGCTACCTTTAGTGTGTTGGATAGGTTCAGATTTGCGGTCAGTCCAGTTTGCCACCTCTCTAGAGCTTGTCCTATGTTTTGTTACTTAGCTGGAGTATTTTGTGATCCTCAACCACTAAGGATCATAACAGTAGAGCAGTGTTATGGTTTCCAATGGCAAGGAAACATCAGAAGCACAGAATAAACGGACAAGCTCTCGTGTGATGGAAACTAGAGCTGACCGCGATGCTAAACCTACACACCACACTAGAAGTAGCCAGGGGGCATTCCTGCGTTGTCTCTAGATGCCGCGCGCCAGCCGGAGAACTAACTACCCCTGGTAGAAGAAAACACAGTCCTGGCTTGCCTCCAGAGAATGTCCCCACAGGAGATAGCAGCCCCCCACATATAATAACGGTGAGAGCAGATGAAAAGACACACGTAGTATGAAAGCAGATTTAGCACAGAGAGGCCCGCTAACTAAATAGCAGAAAGATACAACAGAGGACTTCGCGGTCAGCTGCAAAACCCTTCAAAACACCATCCTGAAATTACCTTAACTCATGTGACAACTCATGACACCGGAGTGGCAATTTCAGCCCAACAAGAGCTTCCAGCTGCAGAGATTCACATAAGTGCAAACTGGACAAAACATACAAAAATAGACTTAAGGACTAAAGTGTCCAACTTAGCTGAGCAGAAAACTGGGAGCAGGAACATGCAACAGAATCACTCTGGATACATTGATGGCCAGCATTAGAATGACTGAGGAGCGAGGTTAAATAGGATACTCCCACATCCTGATAGGAACAGGTGAACTGAGAAGGCAAAGCTTGCAGGACACCAGTACCACAAGAGACCACCGGGGGAGCCCACGAACCGAATCACAACAGAGCAGGCCCAAAAAGTGTTTAATGCATCGCAGAAGTGGGATAAAAAGAAGACCTGAGTACATTTTTTTTTTTTTCTTCCCGCTTTTCCTTTGCTGCAGTCTGTTTAGCTTCTTTCATCCCCTTGAACTCTGGGTGGTTTTTAGCTCAGCTGCAGACATGAATGTTCAGACTCTGGCTTCTAGTGTGGATCATCTTGCTGCACGGGTGCAAAGTATTCAGGATTTTGTTATTCATAACCCTATGTCTGAACCAAAAATACCCATCCCTGAGTTGTTTTCTGGAGATAGATCTAGGTTTCTAAATTTTAAGAATAATTGTAAGTTATTTCTATCTCTGAGACCTCGTTCCTCTGGTGATTCCGCTCAGCAAGATAAAATTGTTATCTCCTTGTTACGAGGCGACCCTCAAGATTGGGCTTTCTCTCTGGCGCCAGGAGATCCTGCATTGCTTAATGTAGATGCATTTTTTCTGGCTCTTGGACTGCTTTATGAGGAGCCTAATCTTGAGAATCAGGCAGAAAAAGCGTTGCTGGCTATCTCTCAAGGTCAGGATGAAGCAGAGGTGTATTGTCAAAAATTTCGGAAATGGTCGGTGCTTACTCAATGGAATGAGTGTGCCCTGGCTGCAAATTTCAGAGAAGGTCTTTCTGAGGCCGTTAAGAATGTTATGGTGGGGTTTCCCACCCCTACAAGTCTGAGTGATTCTATGGCTTTAGCCATTCAGGTTGATCGGCGTTTGCGGGAGCGCAAATCTGCTCATCCTTTGGCGGTATTTTCTGAACAGAGACCTGAGTCTATGCAATGTGACCGAACTCTGACCAGAATTGAGCGACAAAGTCGTAGACATCAAAATGGGTTGTGCTTTTACTGTGGTGATTCTACTCATGTTTCTCAGCATGCTCTAAACGCTTAAAAAAAATCGCTAAACCTGTCACCATTGGTACTATGCAGCCTAAATTTATTTTGTCTGTTACTTTGATTTGTTCTTTGTCGTCCTACCCGGTTATGGCTTTTGTGGATTTGGGTGCTGCCCTGAATCTGATGGCTTTGTCGTTTGCCAGGCGCTGTGGTTTTGTCCTGGAGCCTTTGGAATTTCCCATTCCTCTGAGGGGAATTGATGCTACGCCATTGGCTGAGAATAAGCCTCAGTATTGGACGCAAATGACCATGTGCATGACTCCCGTACATCAGGAGGTGATTCGCTTTCTTGTTCTGCATAATTTGCATGATGTTGTCGTTTTGGGTCTGCCATGGCTGCAGGCTCATAATCCAGTTTTAGATTGGAAAGCTATGTCTGTGTCAAGTTGGGGTTGTCAGGGAATTCATGGCGATGCTCCGTTGGTGTCTATTGCTTCTTCCACTCCTTCTGAGGTCCCTGAGTTTTTGTCTGACTACCAGGATGTATTTGATGAGCCCAGGTCCAGTGCCCTGCCCCCTCATAGGGATTGTGACTGTGCTATAAATTTAATTCCTGGTAGTAAATTCCCTAAGGGACAACTTTTTAATCTGTCTATACCAGAGCATGCCGCGATGCGGAGTTATATAAAGGAGTCTTTGGAGAAGGGACATATTCGCCCATCCTCTTCCCCTCTTGGTGCAGGATTTTTTTTTTGTGGCCAAGAAGGACGGTTCTTTGAGACCTTGTATAGATTATCGTCTTCTGAATAAAATCACAGTCAAATTTCAGTATCCTTTACCACTATTGTCTGATTTGTTTGCTCGGATTAAGGGTGCCAGTTGGTTCACCAAGATAGATCTCCGTGGTGCGTATAACCTTGTGCGCATTAAGCAGGGAGATGAATGGAAAACAGCATTTAGTACGCCTGAAGGCCATTTTGAGTACTTGGTGATGCCTTTTGGACTCTCTAATTCTCCTTCTGTGTTTCAGTCCTTCATGCATGACATCTTCCGAGAATATCTGGATAAATTTATGATTGTTTATCTGGATGACATTTTGGTCTTTTCTGATGATTGGGAGTCCCATGTGAAGCAGGTCAGGATGGTGTTTCAGGTCCTGCGTGCTAATGCTTTATTTGTGAAGGGCTCAAAATGCCTCTTCGGAGTACAGAAGGTCTCCTTTTTTGGTTTTATTTTTTCTCCTTCTACTGTGGAGATGGACCCAGTCAAGGTCCAGGCTATTCATGACTGGACTCAGCCCACGTCTGTTAAGAGTCTTCAGAAGTTCTTGGGTTTTGCTAATTTTTACCATCGTTTCATCGCTAATTTTTCTAGCGTGGTTAAACCTTTGACGGATTTGACCAAGAAGGGTTCTGATGTTACTAATTGGTCTCCTGCGGCCATGGAGGCCTTTCGGGAGCTGAAGCACCGGTTTTCTTCAGCTCCAGTCTTATGTCAGCCAAATGTCTCTCTCCCCTTCCAGGTCGAGGTTGATGCTTCTGAGATTGGAGCAGGGGCTGTTTTGTCGCAGAGAAGCTCTGATGGCTCTGTGATGAAGCCATGTGCTTTCTTTTCAAGAAAGTTTTCGCCTGCCGAGCGGAATTATGATGTTGGTAATCGGGAGTTGTTGGCTATGAAGTGGGCATTTGAGGAGTGGCGACTGTCATGATTCTCAATGGCGAGAGAACATAGCCCAGCATATATAAGAACTAGCTCTTGGAAGATGGAATCTAAACTGACCATGAACTAAACCTGCCGCACAATTAACAGTGGCCGGGTAGCGTGCCTACGTTTTATCCCTAGACGCCCAGCGCCAGCCGGAGGACTAACTAATCCTAGCAGAGGAAAATACAGTCCTGGCTCACCTCTAGAGAAATTTCCCCAAAAGGCAGACAGAGGCCCCCACATATATTGGCGGTGATTTTAGATGAAATGACAAACGTAGTATGAAAATAGGTTTAGCAAAATCGAGGTCCGCTTACTAGATAGCAGGAAGACAGAAAGGGCACTTTCATGGTCAGCTGAAAACCCTATCAAAACACCATCCAGAAATTACTTTAAGACTCTAGTATTAACTCATAACACCAGAGTGGCAATTTCAGATCACAAGAGCTTTCCAGACACAGTAACGAAACAGCAGCTGTGAACTGGAACAAAATGCAAAAACAAACAAGGACGAAAGTCCAACTTAGCTGGGAGTTGTCTAGTAGCAGGAACATGCAAAGAAAGGCTTCTGATTACATTGTTGACCGGCATGAAACTGACAGAGGAGCAAGGTTATATAGAGACTCCCACATCCTGATGGGAACAGGTGAACAGAGAGGATGATGCACACAAGTTCAATTCCACCAGTGGCCACCGGGGGAGCCCAGAATCCAATTTCACAACAGTACCCCCCCCTCAAGGAGGGGGCACCGAACCCTCACCAGAACCACCAGGGCGATCAGGATGAGCCCTATGAAAGGCACGGACAAGATCGGAGGCATGAACATCAGAGGCAGTCACCCAAGAATTATCCTCCTGACCGTATCCCTTCCATTTGACCAGATACTGGAGTTTCCGTCTGGAAACACGGGAGTCTAAGATCTTTTCCACAACGTACTCCAACTCACCCTCAACCAACACCGGAGCAGGAGGCTCAACGGAAGGCACAACCGGTACCTCATACCTGCGCAATAATGACCGATGAAAAACATTATGAATAGAAAAAGATGCAGGGAGGTCCAAACGGAAGGACACAGGGTTAAGAATCTCCAATATCTTGTACGGGCCGATGAACCGAGGCTTAAACTTAGGAGAAGAAACCCTCATAGGGACAAAACGAGAAGACAACCACACCAAGTCCCCAACACAAAGCCGAGGACCAACACGACGACGGCGGTTGGCAAAAAGCTGAGTCTTCTCCTGGGACAACTTCAAATTGTCCACTACCTGCCCCCAAATCTGATGCAACCTCTCCACCACAGCATCCACTCCAGGACAATCCGAAGATTCCACCTGACCGGAGGAAAATCGAGGATGAAACCCCGAATTACAGAAAAACGGGGACACCAAGGTGGCAGAGCTGGCCCGATTATTGAGGGCGAACTCCGCCAATGGCAAAAAAGCAACCCAATCATCCTGATCCGCAGACACAAAACACCTCAAATATGTCTCCAAGGTCTGATTAGTCCGCTCGGTCTGGCCATTAGTCTGAGGATGGAAAGCAGACGAAAAAGACAAATCTATGCCCATCCTAGCACAGAATGCCCGCCAAAATCTAGACACGAATTGGGTCCCTCTGTCAGAAACGATATTCTCCGGAATACCATGCAAACGAACAACATTTTGAAAAAACAGAGGAACCAACTCGGAAGAAGAAGGCAACTTAGGCAAGGGAACCAAATGGACCATCTTAGAGAAACGGTCACACACCACCCAGATGACAGACATCTTCTGAGAAACAGGCAGATCCGAAATAAAATCCATCGAGATGTGCGTCCAAGGCCTCTTCGGAATAGGCAAGGGCAACATCAATCCACTAGCCCGAGAACAACAAGGCTTGGCCCGAGCACAAACGTCACAAGACTGCACAAAGCCTCGCACATCTCGTGACAGGGAAGGCCACCAGAAGGACCTTGCCACCAAATCCCTGGTACCAAAGATTCCAGGATGACCTGCCAACGCAGAAGAATGAACCTCAGAGATGACTCTACTGGTCCAATCATCAGGAACAAACAGTCTACCAGGTGGGCAACGATCCGGTCTATCCGCCTGAAACTCCTGCAAGGCCCGCCGCAGGTCTGGAGAAACGGCAGACAATATCACTCCATCCTTAAGGATACCTGTGGGCTCAGAATTACCAGGGGAGTCAGGCTCAAAACTCCTAGAAAGGGCATCCGCCTTAACATTCTTAGAACCCGGTAGGTATGACACCACAAAATTAAACCGAGAGAAAAACAACGACCAGCGCGCCTGTCTAGGATTCAGGCGCCTGGCAGACTCAAGGTAAATTAAATTTTTGTGGTCAGTCAATACCACCACCTGATGTCTGGCCCCCTCAAGCCAGTGACGCCACTCCTCAAAAGCCCACTTCATGGCCAAAAGCTCCCGATTCCCAATATCATAATTCCGCTCGGCGGGCGAAAATTTACGGGAAAAAAAAGCACAAGGTCTCATCACGGGGCAGTCGGAACTTCTCTGCGACAACACCGCCCCAGCTCCGATTTCAGAAGCGTCGACCTCAACCTGAAAAGGAAGAGCAACATCAGGCTGACGCAACACAGGGGCGGAAGAAAAGCGGCGCTTAAGCTCCCGAAAGGCCTCCACAGCATCAGGGGACCAATCAGCAACATCAGCACCCTTCTTAGTCAAATCACTCAATGGTTTAACAACATCAGAAAAACCAGCAATAAATCGACGATAAAAGTTAGCAAAGCCCAAAAATTTCTGAAGACTCTTAAGAGAAGAGGGTTGCGTCCAATCACAAATAGCCTGAACCTTGACAGGATCCATCTCGATGGAAGAGGGGGAAAAAATGTATCCCAAGAAGGAAATCTTTTGAACCCCAAAAACGCACTTAGAACCCTTCACACACAAGGAATTAGACCGCAAAACCTGAAAAACCCTCCTGACCTGCTGGACATGAGAGTCCCAGTCATCCGAAAAAATCAGAATATCATCCAGATACACAATCATAAATTTATCCAAATAATCGCGGAAAATGTCATGCATAAAGGACTGGAAGACTGAAGGGGCATTTGAAAGACCAAAAGGCATCACCAAATACTCAAAGTGGCCCTCGGGCGTATTAAATGCGGTTTTCCACTCATCCCCCTGCTTGATTCGCACCAAATTATACGCCCCACGGAGATCAATCTTAGAGAACCACTTGGCCCCCTTTATACGAGCAAACAAATCAGTCAGCAGTGGTAACGGATATTGATATTTAACCGTGATTTTATTAAAAAGCCGATAATCAATACACGGCCTCAAAGAGCCATCTTTCTTAGACACAAAGAAAAAACCGGCTCCTAAGGGAGATGACGAAGGACGAATATGTCCCTTTTCCAAGGACTCCTTTATATATTCTCGCATAGCAGCGTGTTCAGGCACAGACAGATTAAATAAACGACCCTTAGGGTATTTACTACCCGGGATCAAATCTATGGCACAATCGCACTCCCGGTGCGGAGGTAGTGAACCAAGCTTGGGTTCTTCAAAAACGTCACGATAGTCAGACAAGAATTCAGGAATCTCAGAGGGAATAGATGATGAAATGGAAACCAAAGGTACGTCCCCATGAGTCCCCTTACATCCCCAGCTTAACACAGACATAGCTTTCCAGTCGAGGACTGGGTTATGAGATTGCAGCCATGGCAATCCTAGCACCAAAACATCATGTAGATTATACAGCACCAGAAAGCGAATAATCTCCTGGTGATCCGGATTAATACGCATAGTTACTTGTGTCCAGTATTGTGGTTTATTACTAGCCAATGGGGTGGAGTCAATCCCCTTCAGAGGTATAGGAGCTTCCAAAGGCTCCAAATCATACCCACAGCGTTTGGCAAAGGACCAATCCATAAGACTCAAAGCGGCGCCAGAGTCGACATAGGCGTCCGCGGTAATAGATGATAAAGAACAAATCAGGGTCACAGATAGAATAAACTTAGACTGTAAAGTGCTAATTGAAACAGACTTGTCAAGCTTCTTAGTACGCTTAGAGCATGCTGATATAACATGAGTTGAATCACCACAATAGAAGCACAACCCATTTTTTCGTCTAAAATTCTGCCGCTCGCTTCTGGACAGAATTCTATCACATTGCATATTTTCTGGCGTCTTCTCAGTAGACACCGCCAAATGGTGCACAGGTTTGCGCTCCCGCAGACGCCTATCGATCTGAATAGCCATTGTCATGGACTCATTCAGACCCGCAGGCACAGGGAACCCCACCATAACATCCTTAATGGCATCAGAGAGACATTCTCTGAAAATCGCCGCCAGGGCGCACTCATTCCACTGAGTAAGCACAGACCATTTTCGGAATTTTTGGCAGTATATTTCAGCTTCATCTTGCCCCTGAGATAGGGACATCAAAGCTTTTTCCGCCTGAAGCTCTAAATGAGGTTCCTCATAAAGCAACCCCAAGGCCAGAAAAAACGCATCCACATTGAGCAACGCAGGATCCCCTGGTGTCAATGCAAAAGCCCAATCTTGAGGGTCGCCCCGGAGCAAGGAAATTACAATCCTGACCTGCTGTGCAGGATCTCCGGCAGAGCGAGACTTCAGGGACAAAAACAATTTGCAATTATTTTTAAAATTTTGAAAGCAAGATCTATTCCCTGAAAAAAATTCAGGCAAAGGAATTCTAGGTTCAGACATAGGTGCATGAACAACAAAATCTTGCAAATTTTGTACCTTCGTGGCGAGATTATTCAAACCTGTAGCTACACTCTGAAGATCCATTTCAAACAGGTGAACACAGAGCCATTCAAGGATTAGAAGGAGAGAAAGAGAGGAAGGCTGCAGTATAGGCAGACTAGCAAGTGATTCAATTATGAGCACACTCAGAACTAGAGAAAAAAAAAAAAAAAAAAATTTCAGCAGACTTCTTTTTTCTCTCCTTTCTCAGCCAATAATTTAACCCTTTTGGGCCGGTCAAACTGTCATGATTCTCAATGGCGAGAGAACATAGCCCAGCATATATAAGAACTAGCTCTTGGAAGATGGAATCTAAACTGACCATGAACTAAACCTGCCGCACAATTAACAGTGGCCGGGTAGCGTGCCTACGTTTTATCCCTAGACGCCCAGCGCCAGCCGGAGGACTAACTAATCCTAGCAGAGGAAAATACAGTCCTGGCTCACCTCTAGAGAAATTTCCCCAAAAGGCAGACAGAGGCCCCCACATATATTGGCGGTGATTTTAGATGAAATGACAAACGTAGTATGAAAATAGGTTTAGCAAAATCGAGGTCCGCTTACTAGATAGCAGGAAGACAGAAAGGGCACTTTCATGGTCAGCTGAAAACCCTATCAAAACACCATCCAGAAATTACTTTAAGACTCTAGTATTAACTCATAACACCAGAGTGGCAATTTCAGATCACAAGAGCTTTCCAGACACAGTAACGAAACAGCAGCTGTGAACTGGAACAAAATGCAAAAACAAACAAGGACGAAAGTCCAACTTAGCTGGGAGTTGTCTAGTAGCAGGAACATGCAAAGAAAGGCTTCTGATTACATTGTTGACCGGCATGAAACTGACAGAGGAGCAAGGTTATATAGAGACTCCCACATCCTGATGGGAACAGGTGAACAGAGAGGATGATGCACACAAGTTCAATTCCACCAGTGGCCACCGGGGGAGCCCAGAATCCAATTTCACAACAGGCGACATTGGCTCGAAGGAGCTAAACATCGCGTGGTGGTCTTGACTGATCACAAAAATCTGATTTACCTTGAATCTGCCAAGCGCCTGAATCCTAGACAGGCTCGTTGGTCGTTGTTTTTCTCCCGTTTCAACTTCGTGGTCTCATACCTGCCTGGTTCGAAGAACGTGAAAGCTGATGCACTTTCTAGGAGTTTTGTGCCTGACTCTCCGGGAATTTCTGAGCCGGCTGGTATTCTCAGAGAGGGAGTGATTTTGTCTGCTATTTCCCCAGATTTGCGACGAGTGCTGCAGAAATTTCAGGCGGATAGACCTGACCGTTGTCCACCAGAGAGACTGTTTGTCCCGGAGAGATGGACCAGCAGAGTTATTTCCGAGGTTCATTCTTCGGTGTTGGCGGGTCATCCTGGGATTTTTGGTACCAGAGATTTGGTGGCTAGGTCCTTCTGGTGGCCTTCCTTGTTGCGGGATGTGCGTTTCTTTGTGCAGTCTTGTGGGATTTGTGCTTGGGCTAAGCCTTGCTGTTCTCGTGCCAGCGGTTTGCTTTTGCCTTTGCCTATTCCGAAAAGGCCTTGGACGCACATTTCCATGGATTTTATTTCGGATCTTCCAGTATCTCAGAAAATGTCTGTCATCTGGGTGGTGTGTGATCGTTTTTCCAAGATGGTCCATTTGGTGCCCTTGCCTAAGTTGCCTTCTTCCTCCGATTTGGTTCCTCTATTTTTTCAGAATGTGGTTTGCTTGCACGGCATTCCTGAAAATATTGTGTCTGATAGAGGATCCCAGTTTGTGTCCAGGTTTTGGCGGACTTTTTGTGCTAAGATGGGCATTGATTTGTCTTTTTCGTCGGCCTTCCATCCTCAGACTAATGGCCAAACCGAGCGAACTAATCAGACGTTGGAAACTTATTTGAGATGTTTTGTTTCTGCTGATCAGGATGATTGGGTGACTTTTTTGCCATTGGCCGAGTTTGCCCTTAATAATCGGGCTAGTTCTGCTACTTTGGTTTCGCCTTTTTTCTGCAATTCTGGTTTCCATCCTCGTTTTTCCTCGGGTCAGGTTGAGCCTTCTGACTGTCCTGGGGTGGATTCTGTGGTGGATAGGTTGCAGCAGATTTGGAACCATGTGGTGGACAATTTGAGGTTGTCACAGGAGAAGGCTCAGCGCTTTGCCAACCGCCACCGCGGTGTGGGTCCCCGACTTCGTGTAGGGGATTTGGTGTGGCTGTCTTCTCGGTATGTTCCTATGAAGGTCTCCTCTCCTAAATTCAAGCCTCGCTTCATCGGTCCTTATAAGATCTTGGAAATCCTTAACTCGGTGTCTTTTCGTTTGGATCTCCCAGCATCGTTTGCCATTCATAATGTGTTCCATAGGTCTTTGTTGCGGAGGTATGTGGTACCTGTGGTTCCTTCTGTTGAGCCTCCTGCTCCGGTGCTGGTCGAGGGCGAATTGGAGTACGTGGTGGAGAAGATTTTGGATTCTCGTATCTCTAGACGGAGGCTTCAGTATTTGGTTAAGTGGAAGGGCTATGGTCAGGAGGATAATTCCTGGGTTGTCACCTCTGATGTTCATGCGGCCGATTTGGTTCGTGCCTTCCACGCGGCTCATCCTGATCGCCCTGGGGGTCTTGATGAGGGTTCGGTGACCCCTCCTCAAGGGGGGGGTACTGTTGTGAACTCTATTTTTGGGCTCCCTCTAGTGGTCACAAGCGGTACTGTGTAGTGTTGTCTTTCTGCAGGTTGGCAGTATCAGCTGGTTCGTTATCCTTGGTTGGTTTCCTATTTAGCTCACCTGGATACTCAGTTCCTTGCCTGCTCTCAATGTATTCAGTGCTCTTCAGATTCCTTGTGACTACCTTGCTCCCAGTCTCTCCAAGACAAGCTAAGTTTTTGTTTGTTTATTTTTTGATTATCAGCATTCACCATGTTTCTTGTCCAGCTTGCTAAAGTGTGATTTCCTCGCTTGCTGGTTGCTCTAGGGGACTGAGTTTCTCCTCCCACACCGTTAGTTGGTGCGGGGGTTCTTGAAATCTCAGTGTGGATATTTTGTAAGGGTTTTTTACTGACCGCACAGACCCGTTTTCTATTTTCTGCTATCTAGTATTAGTGGGCCTCATTTGCTGAATCTGCTTTCACCCCTGTGTATGTGCCTTCCTCTTACCTCACCGTTATTATTTGTTGGGGGCTTCTATATCTTTGGGGATTATTTCTCTGGAGGCAAGTGAGGTCTTTCTTTCTCTCTAGGGGTAGTTAGTTCCTCAGGCTGGCTCGAGACGTCTAGGATTTTAGACACGTTCACCGGCTACCTTTAGTGTGTTGGATAGGTTCAGATTTGCGGTCAGTCCAGTTTGCCACCTCTCTAGAGCTTGTCCTATGTTTTGTTACTTAGCTGGAGTATTTTGTGATCCTCAACCACTAAGGATCATAACAGCCCAGGTTGCTTTGATAGCAGCCTTCAGCTCATCTGCATTGTTGGATCTGGTGTCTTATCTTCCTCTTGACAATACCCCATAGATTCTCTATGGGGTTAAGGTCAGGTGAGCTTGCTGCCAGGTATTGGTACTTTTGGCAGTGTGGACAGGTGCCAAGTCCTGCTGGAGAATGAAATTTCTATCTCCAAAAAGCTTGTCGGCAGAGGGAAGCATGAAGTGCTCAAAAATTTCCTTGTAGACGGCTGCGCTGACTTTGGTCTTGATAAAGCACAGTGGACCTACACCATCAGATGACATAGCTCCCCAAACCATCACTGATTGTGGAAACCTCACACTAGACCTCCAGCAGCTTGGATTGTGGCCTCTCTACTCTTCATCCAGACTGTGAGACCTTGATTTCCAAATGAAATGCAAAATGTACAGTACTTTAATCTGAAAACAACACCTTGGACCACTGAGCAACAGTCCAGTTCTATTTCTCCTTGGCCCAGGTAAGACGCTTCTGGCATTGTCTATTGGTCATGAGTGTCTTGACACAAGGAATGCGACACTTGTAGCCCATGTCCTGGATATGTCTGTGTGTGATGGCTCTTGAAGCAATGACTCCAGCAGCGGTCCAGTCCTTGTGAATCTCCCCCAAATCTTTGAATGGTCTTTTTTAAACAATCCTTTCAAGGCTGTGGTTATCCCGGTTGCTTGTGCACCTTTTTCTACCACACTTTTACCTGCCATTCCACTTTCCATTAATACGCTTGGATACAGCACTCTGTGAACAGCCAGCCTCTTTACCAATGACCTTTTGTGGCTTACCCTCCTTGTAGAGTGTGTCAATGACTGCCTTCTGGACATCTGTCAAGTCAGCAGTCTTCCCCATGATTGTGGATCTACTGAAACAGACTAAGGGACCTTTATAAATGTTTAAGAAGCATTTGCAGGTGTTTTTTGTTAATTATTCTAATTTACTGAGATGACTTTTGGGTTTTCATTGACTGTAAGCCATAATCGTCAACATTAACAGAAATAAACACTTGAAATGGATCACTGCTTGTAATGACTATATATGAGATTCACTTTTTATTTTGAGGAACTGAAATACATTAACTTTTTGATGATATTCTAATTTTGTGAGAAGCACCTGTACATATATAGTAGTGCAGCGGTGTTCACACAGTGAGGCAGATAGGCAGGGACCCTGGAAAGTTCATCACAAAACATCTTTATTCCAAAAAACTCACAAAACAAGTAAGCCGTATTCTCAGATTCGCAGCCGGGTCATTCAAACAGTCCGTGTCCAACCCTGTTGCCGTAGGCCTCTGTAAGGGGGAGAAACTAACCAGGTTTGCCTCATCCGTAACGGGTCCGGAACTGTCGGGTCTGTCACCTAGGATACAGGGGGGAGAGCTTGGGGTGTCCCTGTGCTTGAGAGAAGGGGGCGTGGCTAAGCAGACAGTTAATGCGCGTCCAGAAATTCAAACAGTTCAGGCGGGAACAGCACGGGCGCGAGAGTCCTGTCAAAGTAGATCAGCTGCGAGGCGACGGGGCGGCGCTGACTGGAGCCGGGGATGAGCGGACACGCTGACAGGAAATGACCTACGGGGACCCGCTGAGACACCACAGATAACGCTGTCCTCGCTAACACTGCTGTCCTCGCTTACATTGCGGACTGCTGACTCAGCCGACGACGCTGACAAGACCGCCCCGGCCGGGAGTACTGACCAGGAGAGGCAAGATCTGTGTACAGGATACAGGCGCTGATCGGTACAGCACAGCGGACCGTGCTGGCCATTATAGAGTGTGTCAGGACAGTGTCACAGGGTCCAGAATTGTAGGGACTCTCATCGCTGAGGGAAGAGACTATTCCTCCTTAATCCCTTCATCCGTTGGGGCCTGTGTCCGTGATAATACCACAGACTATCACCGCCATCGCCAGGTTCACCAGAGGACATCGCCACCGCCTGGATCACCAGAGAACACCGCCATCATCAGGACCACAGGGGGGCACCGTTAACACCAGGGAAGTTTCCCCCATTTTTTTTCACAGAACTGTGACAGATCCTTTTTTTTGTCACATAATGTAAACTTCCTCAGTCACGGGAAGGAGCACACCCGTGGCTGATGCCCAAAGTGTTAACAGTATTATTTGTATTATTCTCCCCTGTTCGTTAAAAAACCTTCCCCCTATTAGTTCTCTCTGTATTAGGTATAACCTTGCTCCTTGTGTACATATCTCCCTGCTAGGAGTAACTACTGGTTATTAAACCCCTTGTTAACCCTTCGTCTGCCTCCTGTCCGTCACTGCATCCTGCAGCCTGCTTATACCTCTTGGGTGCATCAGTAGCTTTGTTGTCCCAGGTTCTGCGTTCAACCTCACACAGTCCTGGATGCACAGAGCCTCCGGCTCTGCAGCTTGCAAACAAAACACTGACGCCTAATACAAAACTGAGAGTTTAAATGTGAATCGTGGACACAGAGCCAGTCCCAAAACCCAGAGTGAAGGGAGGGATTCGTCCCACTACCAAACCTTCGAATTCCTCCAAAAAAAAAGCCCATGTCATGTTTTCCCAAAATTTGTTGTAATACTTTTGTCCATATTGATATGTAAAGGGTGTGGACTGTTGCATTCCTAACCCCTGAAGACACAAACCGCGCATGTGCATTGTATAATGGGGATAGTGTCATGCGGCTTTTATATATATTCTGTCATGTTTGCCTATGTAATTTATTATTTATTATGCTTTGCTTATATAGCGCTATCCTATTCCGCAGCACTTTACATACATTATCATCGCTGTCCGCAAAGGAGCTCACAGTCTAAATTCCCTATCAGTATGTCTTTGAAATGTGGGAGGAAACCGGAGAACCCGGAGGAAACCAATGTGAATATAGGGAGAATATACAAACTCCTTGCAGATGTTGTCCTTGGTGGGAATTGAACCCAGGACCTCAGCACTGCAAGGCTGCAGTGCTAACCACTGATCATGTAATGGGGACTTACTAAAAAGAATGAAGAAAAGGAATAAATAAAAAGAATGAACATAATAACGTATAGGTCCAAAGATATGGAGAGGGATTAGAGTTTTCTTATGCATCTTGGACATGAACTGAATATGAATTATATGTAGACAATTAGGAAATCAACACATATCCCATATAAACAGGAGTATATTATGGACATGAACTGTGCCTTGGCAAGTGACACTGCCGCAGTGCCTTATGGGATTCGGGGACAGCGGCCAGGGCTGTATTTGCCACTAGGCACTCGAGGGCACGTGCCTAGGGCGGCGACATTGCGGGGGGCGGCACCTGAGCAAGGTTTTTTTTTTTTTTTTAGTCCTGGGTCACAAACGCGACCGACCGCCCCGCCGCCCCCCGCCTCCCCGCCTCCCCGCCTCCGAGAAACAACCCACCCACCCTCCTTGAAGACGATACTCACCAGGCTCCAGCGATGCCTGGCCTCAGCGTCTGTAGCGCGTCCTGAGTGAGCGGTCACGTGGTACCGCTCATTAAGGTCATGAATATGCGCATATTCATGACCTTTAATGAGCGGTACCACGTGACCGCTCACTCAGGAAGAAGGCGCTGCGGCGGGACAGAGCCAGAGGGAGGATGTCGGCACAGCCGCGCGGTGTGTGGGACAGCTGACAGGTGAGTATGAGGGACGGGGGACGGGGGGCAGGGGGATGAAGGAGGAAGGTAAGCCGCCCGAGCCATGCAAGATGGGAGAAGGAGCGGGGGAGTGGGTGGAGAGATGAGCCATGCATACCGGGGAGTATGAGCCATCAGCCATGCATATGGGGGGGGAATTATGAGCCATGCATACAGGGGAATATGAGCCATCAGCCATGCATACGGGGGGGGAATTATGAGCCATCAGCCATGCATACAGGGGGGGGGGAATTATGAGCCATGCATACAGGGGAATATGAGCCATCAGCCATGCATATGGGGGGGGGGAATTATGAGCCATGCATACAGGGGAATATGAGCCATCAGCCATGCGTATGGGGGGGGGGAATTATGAGCCATGCATACAGGGGAATATGAGCCATCAGCCATACATACAGGGGGGGAATTATGAGCCATGCATACATGGGGAATTATGAGCCATCAGCCATACATACAGGGGGGGAAATTATGAGCCATGCATACAGGGGAATATGAGCCATCAGCCATGCATATGGGGGGGGGGATTATGAGCCATGCATACAGAGGAATATGAGCCATCAGCCATGCATACAGGGGAATTATGAGCCATCAGCCATGCATATTGGGGGGGGGGGGAATTATGAGCCATCAGCCATGCATACAGGGGGGGAATTATGAGCCATGCATACAGGGGAATATGAGCCATCAGCCATTCATATGGGGGGGGGGATTATGAGCCATGCATACAGAGGAATATGAGCCATCAGCCATGCGTACAGGGGGGGGGGAATTATGAGCCATCAGCCATGCATACGGGGGGGGGGAATTATGAGCCATGCATACGGGGGGAATATGAGCCATCAGCCATACATACAGGGGGGGGGGGAATTATGAGCCATGCATACATACGGGGGAATATGAGCCATCAGCCATACATACAGGGGGGGGAATTATGAGCCATGCATACAGGGGGGGGGTGGGTGGAGAGATGAGCCATGCATACGGGGGAATATGAGCCATCAGCCATACATACAGGGGGGGGAATTATGAGCCATGCATACAGGGGGGGGGGTGGAGAGATGAGCCAAACATACGGGGGGGTGGGTGGAGAGATGAGCCACGCATACAGGGGGGGAGGTGGAATATGAGCCATGCATACGAGGGTGTGTGAATATGAGCCATGCATACGGGGGGGGGAGTATGAGCCATGCATACAGGGGGGGGGAATATGAGCCATGCATACGGGGGGGAATATGAGCCATGCATACGGGGGGGGGGGAGTATGAGCCATGCATACAGGAGGGGGGGTCATTATACAGTATTGAGCATCATGTGTGGCCATTATACAGTATTGAACATCATGTGTGACCATTATACAGTATGGAGCATCATGTGTGGTCATTATACAGTATGGAGCATCATGTGTGGCCATTATACAGTATGGAGCACTGTGGCCATATTGTTTTGGTTATAGTTATTGTATATAAAACAGTGTGATCAGCAGTGCTAAATGGCTGTGGTTGGGACGTGGATATGGGTGTGACTAGTTGTGAAATGGGTGTGGTCAGAGGCGTGGCCTAAAATTTGCAGCGGCGCGCTAAGTGCGCCGCACACTTTATGCCTCCTTCCCTTCTTCAAAAGTTGGGAGGTATAGTACCGCATTTGCCAGATCACGGCAAGTGCCGCAAATCCCATAGGGAATGAATGAGGCCGACCGCAGTGTTGCTGTAAGTGATCCGTTACGCGGCACATGCAGAAAAACTGCCCAATCTGCTGCAAAAGGCGCCTTTCACATCAGCGAGTCTTGCTAAAGTCACTACCGATAGTGTCATACTCACCAAAGGGGGAGGCAGCACTAAAAGTGCCTAGGGCAGCAGAAACTCTAAATACGGCCCTGACAGCGGCTGGAAGTCCCAACTGGCGATTATATATATAGATGAGCTGTTTGCCCACTTTGATGCCAGTTCTGTTGCCCAGAACCCATTTGGGCCAGGCTGGAGGGACCTGGGTTTGATGTGGTGCATCATTACCTGTGTATTACTTTTCAGGAGAAAATTGAGTCAAAAGAATTTACCAACAACATATAATTGAATCAAACAGATATTTTTATTTAGTAACAAAGAACATAACCATTTTTAAGTTACACGGGTCTCAAGCAGTATTTTGTGAATCACACCAAAAGTGTTTAAACATGACCCAGAAAGGAACGTGCGGGACTGAAACAATGAACACATTTACTCTATTTTGCAAAGTATACCAGGTGATATCTCCGCTCTAAATTACTATGTAATGGGCTGCAAATGCAGTTCATCTTACTCGCACAACTGCGACACCTATATATTATGTGCTCATAGTTCCTACATATATACAATTGGACAGCGGCAATAATTACCCATGATTTGGTCCCAGTCACATTCCGTCCTGCATCAAATTATACCCTAACGCGCGTTTCGCGTACTCGTAGTGTCGCTTCCTCAGGGGGCGTGGCTAAAGTGATGTATCAGTCCAGTATAAATAGTGAGCCGTTCCGGTCACCTGACCGCACGGCTGCCTATCAGTGCCAAGCTAAAGTGCGCATGCGCACCACGTCCCGTCGTCATACCGACCAAGTCCATGAAAAAACCCTCCCCCGTGATCACATGGGCGGGCTGGCGCGGCCTGTGCGCCCTCCTTTGCTAATCTCTTCCTCGGATTTGGGGAGAGGGAGATATTTGGCGGGGGGGGGGCGCCCGGGCCGTGGACCATGTGCAGTGCTGGCTGCGTTATATTGATGATCTGTATTGTGTGAGTAGGACTGAGGTTGACTTCCTGGATGTCAAGGTGGAAGTGGATGAACATCGTTACTTACAGACAGATGTATACAGGAAGTCCACCTCAGTTAACTCATTGCTGCATGCAAGTTCAAGTCACCCATATAGCACTATTAGGGCCATCCCGGTTGGACAGCACCTCAGGATGAGGCGGATCTGCTCCTCTGAATCTAAATTTGAAAATCAAGCCTTGGATCTCCGAGAGAGATTCAAGGAACGGGGTTACAGCAACAGATGCATAAAAATGGGATATTTGAGGGCTAAATCACAATCCCAAGATACTTTGCTGTACCCCCGAAAGAGGAACAAAAATAGGAAGGATGAGGCGATCCGGTTTATCTCAACGTTTATTGGAGAGTGGACATCAATGAGAGACTGTCTCCATAGACATTGGAGTGTTCTAAAGACAGATCCAACATTGTCAAAAATTTTGTTGGAAAACCCACTGATGACATCGAGAAGGAGCAAAAATCTAAAAGATATTTTAGTGTCCAGTCACTATGTTCCTTTAGCCAGTAAGAACATATTTGGCTCAAGTGGTCCAACCATAGGATGCTTTCCATGTGGCAGCTGCATTTCTTGCAAAAATATATGTCGTGCAGTGGATTTTCAATCAACTGATGGAAGGAGGAACTTCTCCATAAGACAACACATTACCTGTAATACGACACAGGTCATATATTATGCAAGATGCAGTTGCCCTAAGGTATACGTAGGGTTAACATCAAGACGTTTGGGCACACGTATACGGGAACATGTTCGAGACATCATGGCGGCAGAAACAGAGGATGACTGCTCTCAATTAAAAACGGTTCCACGCCATTTTAAACAGTACTACAAATGTAATCCCAAATCCTTTTTGGTGAGAGGTATAGAACATGTGCAATGTGGGATTAGGGGAGGCAATATTCAACGTCTCCTTGCACAAAGAGAATGTAGGTGGATAACTCTTCTTGGCACCATGACCCCGGAAGGGCTAAATGAGAGTCAGGGATTTTCATCTTTCCTTTGAAATTACCAACATGGCTGAAATAGATAGGTTTATGACCCTTCAAAGTCATTTAGATATGGCGATTCGCAAATTCTTCTAATCTTTCCAAAGATCTCTGTCCAACACCATCCAGAGTTTTTAAAGTGTTTGTTCAGTTTATGTGATTTTAACATCATTCATGTTTAAGTTTAGTGTATTAGGGTATGTTTCCACGGTAAGTAAACGCTGCTTGTTTGACGCTGCAGCGTCAAACAAGCAGCGTCCAGATGTTCCAGCATAGTGGAGGGGATTTTATGAAATCCCGTCTCCACTATGCGTGGAAACCCGCACGCGGCGGCCCTGCGACTCCGGACATGCTGCGCGTCTTTTCAGATCGCAGCATGTCCGTACACCTTGCGGGGACGCAGCGTCCCCGCAAGGCATATCACAGGGCCCTATGGCGAGGGGTGCGATGATCCCGGATGTGTACTGTACACATCCGGCACCATCGTGTCCCAGAAAGGGGGCGGGGCTTAGCACCGAGCGGCTTCGCCGCTGCGGCGATACCGCCGGCCATCCTGAGCGTGGAGACATAGCCTTAATCGTGTTCGTGATGGGGGGAGAAGACGGGATAGAGCTGCCAAACAGGATATACCTGGACCGTATGGAAGAACTGATGGAACATATCTGGCGGAAAAATAAATAATTATCCATCTGGGAATGGAAATATAGACAATATTGGAGGCCTGATATATGTGTGAGACATGACCAATTAATAACAGCATTGATGGAACCTATATGTAGATTCATGTGTTGCTATATTGTAATTATGTATAGTTACTTGAGATTTTGGTTATGTCAAGGCATTCGCTCTCCCCCTTGTTTTCATTTGTTTGATATTGTATGGTTTTTAAAATATTGTTAGAATATCCATTAATTGGCTACTTTGGGTCTTTTTATAATTGGGGATATTTTAAACAAATTGAATATATGCACATGAGCACTTTTTCTGATTATAATTATGTAATTATTGTTTTTATATGTGAGTAAAATGTATTTTATAAATGGCACGAATTTGTAAATGATAAGAATCACAGTTTAATATATAATTCTTGCACTCACTAAGTGCTGACATAGCGCACCCTGTCCCATGCTGGTTTCCTTCCAGTCTTGATTTGCCGACCTTTCCGTGTGATCATGGTGCGTGGCTAGGCGCCAGCCCGCCCATGTGATCACGGGGGAGGGTTTTTTCATGGACTTGGTCGGTATGACGACGGGACGCGGTGCGCATGCGCACTTTAGCTTGGCACTGATAGGCAGCCGTGCGGTCAGGTGACCGGAACGGCTCACTATTTATACTGGACTGATACATCACTTTAGCCACGCCCCCTGAGGAAGCGACACTACGAGTACGCGAAACGCGCGTTGGGGTATAATTTGACGCAGGACGGAACGTGACTGGGACCAAATCATGGGTAATTATTGCCGCTGTCCGATTGTATATATGTAGGAACTATGAGCACATAATATATAGGTGTCGCAGTTGTGCGAGTAAGATGAACTGCATTTGCAGCCCATTACATAGTAATTTAGAGCGGAGATATCACCTGGTATACTTTGCAAAATAGAGTAAATGTGTTCATTGTTTCAGTCCCGCACGTTCCTTTCTGGGTCATGTTTAAACACTTTTGGTGTGATTCACAAAATACTGCTTGAGACCCGTGTAACTTAAAAATGGTTATGTTCTTTGTTACTAAATAAAAATATTTGTTTGATTCAATTATATGTTGTTGGTAAATTCTTTTGACTCAATTTTCTCCTGAAAAGTAATTTATTGATGAGTTATTATACCTACATGGGTTTACAATATAATTTGACTGGTGCCGTATAGAATTACCTGTGTATTGTTTGTGTGAGATCAGTGGCCCAAAGTCATTTAACCCCTTAAAAACATCACTTATTCAAATCTGTAAAAAATGTCTGTTTGCCCACTTTGATGCCAGTTCTGATGCCCAGAACCCATTTGGGCCAGGCTGAAGAGACATGGTTGGATGTGGGGCTCCCTGTTCTATATGTCTGCAGTGTGAGATCAGTGGCCCAAAGGCATTTAACCCTTTCTTCAACACTCTTTGGTGCCCATTTTTGTGCCAGTTTTATTGTTTTTGTAGCTGTTTTTCAGTGTATTCACATCAGGGCTCCTCACTGTATTGTATGTTATTATTGTGATGATTATTTTTTTGTTGTTAAACCTATAAAAAACAGAAAAGAAAAAATTGCCGAATAAGAAACTGACGAATTAGAAACCAACTTCAGCCTCGTGCTGAAGAGCGCTGCTGTCCTTGTAGCCAGAAGTGTCCTGGTCCTCAGGGGCCCCAGTGCTGGCGGAGCCTGCAGTCAGCCTGTCTGTGGGATAATGGCTCATTACCGGCAGCTACACAGGAGCTCCACACTCTCCGCCAGCCCAGGGGGACTGTAAACATTACTACTGCTCGTAACCCAGGTAACCAGGCGCACAGCCAGCTAACCAATCAAAGTGCAGCATTTACAACGCGCCTTCCTATTGGCCATCGGACGTCCAATGGTAACGTTACTGTTCTGGACGCGTCCGCTCGTCGTTCCTTCTCTCTGTTTTCTGATTGGCTGGCGCAAGTGACAGAGAGAAGAGTAGCAAGATGGCGGCGGCGGTTAGACGGTGTGTCCCAGTCAGGGGCCGGTCGGAGCGGCTGTGGACTTGGATAATTCCGCTGCTGCTGCTGGCGGCATGGCTGTGTGCTGTGGCTGCCGATCAGACGGAGGAGTATCTGAAGAGGGAACACTCGCTGAGCAAGCCGTACCAGGGTGAGTTATCAGGTGGAGCACTGGGGCAGAGGGAACGATACACCCGAGAGATCACAGGGCAGCGGTGTGGGCGAGGAGGGAGAAAGCAGGTGACTAGAAGTTATACAGAGTGCAGTGGGACTCATAGGGATCCTCCTGTAATGGGGGAGATGAGCAGAGCCGGAGACCACTGCTGGGGGGCGCCGTATACACCAGGGGTGGTCCGAGCCAGAGACCACCGCTGGGGGGGGCGCTGTTTACACCGGAGGTGGTCAGAGCCGGAGACCACCGCTGGGGGGCGCCGTATACACCGGGGGTGGTCAGAGCCAGAGACCACCGCTGGGGGGCGCCAGATACACCAGGGGTGGTCAGAGCCAGAGACCACCGCTGGGGGGCGCCGTATACACCAGGGGTGGTCAGAGCCGGAGACCACCGCTGGGGGGCGCCGTATACACATCGGCTTTATTAGTGCATACAGTATGATAGATTTTGTGACACCGATGATGTCAGTATTTCCACCCATAATGTTAAGTCGTGTTATTTACTAACTGTTCTTTTTCGTTGTGTCAACCATTTTGAAGTGCGTCCCCACTAATCACAAGATTGGAGGTCCTGGACAGGATGATTGCTGCCGCGCTATATTACCACATGTAGGGTACTTGCCTTCCTCGCTCAGTCCAGTAGACACTTGTGGCGACCATCCTCTGTGACCATACTTTCCAGTCTGTGTACTGAAGGGAGGAGGAAGGAGGATCAGGACCCTCAATCTTGTGATCAATGCGAGCCCCACAGATCAGATATCTTCTATCAGATGTTTAAGTAACTGAAATATTTCTTTCATGAGAAATTCGCTTTAAGGTGTTCTTCCCTACTTTGTCCTTAGGACAGGTCAGATGAGTGGGTGTCTTGACAGCTCCAGCGATCAGCTGTTAGCTGCAGTGACGGGAAGCTGGATGTTTTCAGAGACAGAACACCACAGCTCCCTCCGCTGTGTAGTGGCCATTCTCTGGTACTGCAGATCAGCTTGTGTTAAAGTGAAGAAGAGCTGAGCTGCAGTCCCCGAGAATGGTCAGTGCACAGTCTATGAAGCTTGCTCCGTGCCGTGTTAGCATCAAATCGCTGCTGGGGGTGTCATACAACTGATGGCTGCTGGTGCCGGGCGTCGTACAACGGATGGCCGCTGGTGCGGTGTGTCGTAGAACAGATGGCCGCTGGTGCAGGGCGTCGTACAACGGATGGCCGCTGGTGCGGGGTGTCGTACAACAGTTGGCGACCAGCGCATCTGCAGAACAGACATTAGAGGTTTCCAGGACTTGTACCCATCATTCAGGGCCCCATACATAGAAGAGTAACGTCTGCTGAACCTGATGGTATCTTCTGCCAGTCTGCTGTGTATGGGGTCTCCTGCCTGATAACGTCGGTAGAGATGAGGGTCGGGCATGTTGAATTTGAACATCTGACTCTTTTGTTATGCAGACGATAAGCCAATATCTCAGGCATCTGGCAGAGGCTTTCTCAACTCTTCCCTTTGAAGACACGTGAAAATTAGGCCAAAGGTTATGATGTATTGGGGGTCCGGGAGAGCTAGCTGTTTAATGTGAACGAGCACCCTCAGGATAGGTCATCAAAGTGACATTAGTGGTGGCCCCCACCATCACTAAGAAGCTGTGATTAGCTCCAGAGGCGGCCTCATGTAAATGTGTAATTCTGCTCCGTACACTTTTGTGGGGGTGTTGGACTCTCGCTAATCTTGTGTGTTGGACTCTCGCTGGTCTTGGGTGTTGGACTCTTGCTGATCTTGGGTGTTGGACTCTCGCTGACCTCGGGTGTTGGACCCTCCCTGATCTTGGGGGTGTTGGACCCTCCCTGATCTTGGGAGGTTTGGACCCTCCCTGATCTTGGGAGCTTTGGACCCTCCCTGATCTTGGGAGCTTTGGACCCTCCCTGATCTTGGGAGCTTTGGACCCTCCCTGATCTTGGGAGCTTTGGACCCTCCCTGATCTTGGGAGCTTTGGACCCTCCCTGATCTTGGGAGCTTTGGACCCTCCCTGATCTTGGGAGCTTTGGACCCTCCCTGATCTTGGGAGCTTTGGACCCTCTCTGATCTGGATATGTCATCAATGTAAAGTTAGTGGAAAACCCTTTAGTTCTCTGCCCACCCAAGAGAGCAGAACATGGGCAAGAGTGGCTTTGTTTTTGAATAGTTAAGCTGTGTTTAATTAATTTTATAAAACCAGGCCGGAAACCTGTTCTAGACAACCCATCAACGTATCTATAGGCCTGCAGTGACTGAACCCAGGGGGCAAATTTTGGACATGTGGAAGGAAATTGGAGGAAATTAACTAAGAAACTTTTATCCCCGGAGCCTCTTTACAGATGATGATTTCTTGTCTTTCAGGTGTGGGCTCTTCTTCTTCATCCCTATGGGACTTAATGGGCAGTGTGCTGGTTACTCCTCAATATGTCCGCCTCACTCCAGATTCACAGAGCAAGCAAGGAGCTGTGTGGAATCGTATGGTAAGGCATGATGCAGTATTTGCCCCATTGTTTCTGTTTTGCTATCTATTAATGACCTGTGATATATTTATTGGTCACAGTTTGGGTGCAGGATCAGGAACTGAGCATGACCCACCCAGGGTAGGATGTGGTTGTGTTGTACAGGCAGCACCTTCTTCTAACAGCAGAGACAGGAGCCAACTCTGATCGCTGCTGTTAAACCACATACTTAACCAAAAAAAAAGTGAACTGGGGTATAAGTTGGTATTCAAAATAGGAGCATGTTCACACTGGCCATTACACAGACTAAACCCAAGACCGAAAGAAAATGACATATACCTTGCTATAAGTAAATAAGTAACAGGAATAGTATGTATAAATAATGTGAGGTATTGATTAAAAAAAAGCGTAAAAGCCATCGCACCAGCGTTGATGTCACTTTTACTTATGGTAAGGTTTTAATACTAGAGGTCAGGGCCATCCCGATTGTGGTACACCTTGTCGCTGGTGGGATGGGCTTTATGCTTTTTTGTTTGCTAAGTGCTTTTTACTTACACCAGGGTATATGTTAATTTTGTTTCTGTCTTGGGTTTTGTTTAACCACATAGATGTCTGTGGTTTGAAATGGCGCAGCCTTACATCTTGGCACACATCTCTGGCCCCTCGGGCAACACATTCACAGTGTGCCGATGGGTTATCATGGCAGCTAGCTGGAAGCCTGCTGAATGGCCAATCATCACCATCTTGGTTCTACTTTTTAGGAGGTTGTTATTCTTAGTATATACTCTGTAATATGGGCTCCTGATCAGTAGACGATAAGTACCACAGTGTATTTAGTATTCGTATGTGACGATGGGAATGTGTTCATTATGTGTATATGCCGGATAGAAGGTTGTAAGTCCGACTCCATAAATGACAGTCAACGGCCATTCTAAGCTCAATGTGCTTACTCTTGTCAGATCGCAGTCCCTCCATAAATGACAGACTATACATTCGTTTTTCCAGCCCTGCTACCTACGGGATTGGGAGCTACAAGTTTATTTCAAAGTCCACGGACAGGGCAAGAAAAACCTAAACGGTGATGGCTTTGCCCTCTGGTTCACCAAGGATCGAATGCAAGAAGGTGAGAAGTTGTTCCTCTGCTTTCTAGGCTGCGCGGATTCATGTCTTGATGTGATAATGTTTTTTTTTTTTTTTTAACCGATCTGATGTTTCAGGTTCTGTGTTCGGAAGTAAAGATAAGTTTGTAGGTCTGGGAGTGTTTGTGGACACGTATCCGAATGAGGAGAAGCAGCATGAGGTAAGTGTGCCATTACTTTACTGGCGGGTCTCATTTCTGGTTTTTATCTTGAATTCATTGCCATTTGCTTTAGAAGTTACTGTATTATTAGTAACGGATTCATCGCCAAAGCTTCCGATTTCACTGGGACTTTCTCATGTGTATAAGCAGGAAGAAGGATCGGACATGTTGAATCGCCCGATGCCTTTTTTCCACTAGAACAAGGCCAGAATGTGTTGAATGGAGAAGATGGCCGTTTAAGCTCCCTCTACTCCATTGAAAGGCAATGATAACGACAGCAGAGTGCAGCATTTAAAGAAGCATGGAAATATTAACTCATTAATAGATCCACACTTCTGTGCTGTGGGAATGTATCTTCAGTGCTTATTTAGGCTGCACACTCCGCCTGGCAGGACCTGTGGTCACGTGATCATACCATCACAGGTGCTTCTGCACTTCTATGTTGCTGCCTGCTTATGATTGGTCAGCCTTATACAGGGAGACGAAGTGCACACCCCCAGTGAAAACTTTGTGATACTACACAGCTACTTTTACTTTAATACAGTTAAATCATTAGGTGCCAAATATTTCAATGCTAATATCTTAGCAACGAAAAGGTGAAATAATAATAAAAAGACAGTTTATTCCGCTCTGCAGCCGATATTACATCATCTGTTCAGTTTAACATGAAAACATTGGTGAAATGTCCTTTTTAACTATCGTAGTGACTCCCATTAGTCTTTGGAACAGATGGGCGTATGTGAACCATCCACTTTATTTAAAGGGAACCTGTCACCCCCAAAATCAAGGGTGAGCTAAGCCCACCGGCATCACGGGCTTATCTGCAGCATTCTGTAATGCTGTAGATAAGCCCCCGATGTATCCAAAAAAATGAGAAAAAGAGGTTAGATTATACTCACTCGGGCGGTCCGATCCGGTGGGCGTCGCGGTCCGGTCCGGGACCTCCCATCTTCTTACGATGACGTCCACTTCTGGTCTTCACGCTTCGGCTCTGGCGCAGGCGTACTTTGTCTGCCCTGTTGAGGACAGAGCAAAGTACTGCAGTGCGCAGGCACCGGGAAAGGTGAGAGAGGCCCGGCGCCTGCGCACTAAAGTACTTTGCTCTGTCCTCAACAGGGCAGACAAAGTACGCCTGCGCCAGAGCCGCAGCGTGAAGACCAGAAGAGGACGTCATCTGATGAAGATGGGAGGCGCCGGAACGCGACACCCATCGGACCGGACCGGGACCGCCCCTGGGTGAGTATAATATAACCTCTTTTTCTCATCTTTCAGGATACATCGGGGGCTTATCTACAGCATTCCAGAATACTGTAGATAAGCCCCTGATGCTGGTGGGCTTACCTCACCCCCGATTTTCGGGGTGACAGGTTCCCTTTAACGCCTCCAGGCCGCCACCTTACAAACAGAGAAAAATGAGGGATGTGAGTCCTAGTTGGGGGTCTCCGCAGTGGGATCTTCATCAATCTAACAGTTATCACCAATCAAATAGAGGGGATAATTTTTGTAGACTGTGAAACTTCTTCATTGGGGTTGTCTCATCTTAAATTAGTAAAATTGCAAAGTTCTTTTAAAAACAGGTAACTTTGCAATTTAGCTCTTATTAAAAATCTTGTCCGTTCTCAAGAATGGAGGGATTTTACTGCCTAGTATTGTCCAACACTGCGGTCTATCTGAGGTGTGTGGTTTCCTATGCAAGGAACGCAGTACTTACAAGCTCTCTGCTATACAGTTTGCAAACGTCCCACTGAAGCTGAGTGGATCACTGGATCCGAATGGCTTCAGTCCCCCTGCGCACTCTATTTGGGCCAGTGGCTCCTTCCCCGACCAGCAGTTAGCCGGCAGGCAGAGGAGCGGTACACAGTGCTCCTGAAGAGGGAAGAAGCTGACAATCAATGATAATTTTAATCAATAGATCTTGGAATAATAATAATTTCCACAATTGGATGTGTTTAAAATGTTCCTGTGCTGAGATAATCTTATAAATGTGCCCCTGCTGTGTGCTGTGTAATGGCTGTTTCTGACGTGCAGGAACATTTGAAATCGATGGTTATCTTAAGTTATGGTAGACGAGACCTCCAGATGTGAACAGGCCCACCAAAGTCAGAGCAGAGCATGTCCTGTTCTGCACCCACAGTCTGGCTGATAACTGAGAACTATAACGGCTTCCTGGCATGTTTAGCGGATATTCTGTACTGTCTCTGCTCTTCCCTGGATGTTACTAGTTGCAATGTTTGTGTGTTGTTGCCTTTGCTTTCTCCTCTGCTTCTGGACTGCCATCTCAGAAGAAAAGGTACTCCGCAGGGAATCAGGTATATTAAGCTCCTCTATTAATACACTTGCCTTTCTTTGTCTTAATGCATGCAATGTTTGGTATAATAATGATTTATTAGTCATCTGTATGTATCCCCTGTGATATCTGCACACCTTCACGTTTTCTGCACATCGCAGAAATCCGCGCACTTACACATCCTTGGCTGCTATCAGTGAGGTTATTAATGGTTGTCTGAGGAAGGTTTTGCTGCACTGAATGCACTTGGGCAAATCATCAATCTCCTCTGCTGGCAGCTGCCTTTGCAGTTACCAATTAATGATGTCCCAAATGTGCTTGATGGGAGACACTGCAGGCCATGGTAGCACGTTTAGGCCACACAAGCTGCTCACAGTAGCCTGAAAAACATGTGACCTGGTGACAATTTGTGAAATAGCTGTACAACTGGTTGCACTACTGAATAAACGTAACGCCGAGCTGTTTGTGTACCTGGAATGAAGACTAAAGGGGTCCCCACACCATAATACTGAGAGTAGAACTGAAGTGAGATTCCTTTGTGAAGACCCTTCATAGAGCTGCCCCTGTGGTCTTCAGCTGGAGACAGGCGACTGGAATGGAGCAATGGAGGTCTGTCCTCATCACCGATGAATCCCACTTGAGTCTTGGATGCAACAATAGCTGTAGATTTCTCTGGAGACCACGTGACCAACGCCATGGAGAGGCCTTCACAAGGGAACATCACACCAGTGGATTATCATTTTTCACAGGATGATTGCTTCTGCAGCATGGGGATGTAGCAGCATCCCCATGCTGTAGAAACTATCAGCTCTGTACTGACAAAGAAACTTACTGATCATGCACTGCACATTATCAGCATGTTTCCTAGCTCTGGTGACCCGGATGTAGTCATGACGACATCGGGTCAACATGGCAACGATCTCCGATCCAAAGGCAGAGGGTCTGTCAGCGTTCTATCGCGGCATTTCGGGGGAACTGATAAAGGTAAGGGGCGGTCACACCGGATATTGATTTTGTTTAAGACATCTCTTTTTGCTCATTCACTTGGCATTATGTTAACCCCTTAACGACCGCCGATACGCCTTTTAACGGCGGCCGCTAAGGGTACTTAAACCACAGCGCCGTTAATTAACGGCGCTGTGGAAAAAGTGAATAGCGCCCCCCAGAGTCGGATTTTCTCTGGGGTCTCGGTTGCCGAGGGTAGCCGAGACCCCAGAGAACATGATTCGGGGGGTTTTTACCGACCCCCGAGTTGCGATCGCCGGTAATTAACCGTTTACCGGCGGTCGCAACAAAAAAAAAAAAAACGCGATTTGCCGTTTAATTTCTCTGTCCTCCGATGTGATCGCACATCGGAGGACAGAGAAATGTGGTCCCCGATGGCCCCCAATAGCCCCCCAATACTTACCTACCTCCCCCGGTGCTCCTCGTGTCTCCCCATGGGCGCCGCCATCTTTTTTCCGGGAAAAAATGGCGGGCGCACGCGCAGTGCGCCCGGCACCCGGATGTTCTTTGGGGTCTCGGCTGCCGGGGGTAGCCGAGACCCCAAAGAACATGATCGGGGTCGATTTGCACCGACCCCTGCTTTGCGATCGCCGGTAATTAACAGTTTACCGGCGACCGCAAAAAAAAAAAAAAAAAAAAGCGATCAGTTATTTCTCTGTCCTCTGATGTGATCGCACATCAGAGGACAGAGAAATAGGGGGATTCGGGGACCCTATCATACTCACCCGGGGTCCCTGGGTCCTCTTCTGTCTTCTCCTGCCAGCCGGCTTTTTCATCATGGCGGGCGCATGCGCAGTGCGCCCGCCATCTGCTGCCATCTGCCGGCCGGCAGGAGAAGACAAGTTGGGGCTAAAATTAGGGTTAGGGTTAGGGTTAGAGTTAGGGTTAGGGTTGGGGCTAAATTTAGGGTTAGGGTTAGGGCTAGGGTTAGGGTTAGGCTACTTTCACACTAGCGTTTTTTGGCTTCCGTCGCAATGCGTCGTTGGAGAAAAAACGCATCCTGCAAAAGTGCTTGCAGGATGCGTTTTTTCTCCATTGGCTTGCATTAGCGACGCATTGCGACGGATTGCCACATGTCGCATCCGTCGTGCGACGGATGCGTCGTGCTTCGGCGGACCGTCGACACAAAAAAAACTACATGTAACTTTTTTGTGCGACGTGTCCCACATATTTCAGTGCCACGTGCCACGTGCCACGTATTTAAGTGACACGTGCCACGTATCAAAGTGCCACGTGCCACATATTTCAGTGCCACGTATCAAAGTGCCACGTGCCACGTATCAAAGTGCCACGTGCCACGTATCAAAGTGCCACGTGCCACATATTTCAGTGCCACGTGCCACGTATCAAAGTGCCACGTGCCACGTATCAAAGTGCCACGTGCCACATCTTTCAGTGCCACGTGCCACGTATTTAAGAGACACGTGCCACGTATCAAAGTGCCACGTGCCACATATTTCAGTGCCACGTGCCACGTATTTAAGTGACACGTGCCACGTATCAAAGTGCCACGTATCACGTATTTCAGTGCCACGTATTTAAGTGACACGTATCACGTATAAGTGCCACGTGTCACGTATTTAATTGCCACATATTTAAGTGCCACGTATCAAGATTTTCCATGGAGAACAGACACATCCAGAGATATGTCTGCTCTCCACGGCTGCAGCAACACACTGACAGGAGCCATAGTTCCTGTCGGTGTGTCACTGCGCATGCGCGAGCGAGTTTACCGGCGGTCATTGACCCCGGCACTCTCGCTTAACGGCAGTGCTGCGTGGGAAAGTTCAACGCAGCTGTACTGCTGTTAACCGAGACGCCGGAGTCATTGAACTCCGGAACAGTACGCGATACACTGCTAGGAGCTTCGCTCCTGGCAGTGTATCGCCGGAGAGCAGCCGATCGGCGTGGGACACTCGTTTTATGGATTCTGCGGACAGGGAGTATGAATTTGGTTTATTATTTTTGGATTTTTTCCTGGAGGATCGAGGGCTTCGCCTACAAGTGTGCTGTTGGTGAGTATATACTCTGTGTTATATGTACTGTGTGTCATGTATGTGTATTGTGTGTAGGTGTTTTGTGTAACTTTACAATTGTGCTAAGTCGCCGGACACAGGGACAACTCTCCCATCCTAATACCGGATGGGAGTAGTAGTCCCATACGGCGACTTAGCACAATGGTGGCACTAACGTCGCATGGGGACACGCACACACACACACACACACACACACACACACACACACACAGAAGGACTCCATGCTGCTTCACTGGGGGGCGGGGGCTTCCCTCTTCCTGTCCGACGTCACGTCCGGTCCTGGGTGTCAACCCCTCCGTACAAAGACGCCGACACCCAGGACAAAGGCGCTGTGTGTGGAAGGTAATATGGGGCCCTAGGGGGATACGCAGACACGCCGCTGCGTAAAGAATTGACATGTCAATTCTTTTTACGCCGGCGTGTTTGCAGACAAAAGCGCCGCGTTTTTTTGCGGTGTGTCTGAACGGCAAAGTGAATTTCTCATTCACTTTGCCGGCAGACGAAAATGACATTGCGCATTTTTGAAAAGCGCCCGCAAAATAGCGCTCAAAAATGCGCTATGTCTGAAAGTAGCCTAAGGCTTCTTTCACACTTGCGTCGGTACGGGGCGGTCGCAATGTGTCGGCCCGATGTACCGACGCACGTTGTGAAAATTGTGCACAACGTGGGCAGCGGATGCAGTTTTTCAACGCATCCGCTGCCCAGTCTATGTCCTGGGGAGGAGGGGGCAGAGTTACGGCCACGCATCCGCGGAAATGGCGGACGCGACGTACAAAAAAAAGGTTACATTGAACTTTTTTTGTGACGACGGGGGCTAAAGTTATGGTTAGGGTTGGGGCTAAAGTTAGGGTTGGGGCTAAAGTTAGGGTTAGAGTTGGGATTAGGGTTTGGATTAGGGTTGGGATTAGTGTTACGTTTGGGATTAGGGTTGGGATTAGGGTTAGGGTTGGGATTAGGGTTAGGGGTGTGTTGGATTTAGGGTTTTGATTAGGGTTATGGTTAGGGTTGAGATTAGGGCTGTTTTGGGGTTAGGGTTGTGATTATCGTTAGGGTTGTGATTAGGATTATGGATCGGGTTGAGATTAGGGTTAGGGCTGTGTTGGGGTTAGGGTTGGAGTTAGAATTGGGGGGTTTCCACTGTTTAGGTACATCAGGGGGTCTCCAAACACGACAGCCAATTTTGCGCTAAAAAAGTCAAATGGTACTCCCTCCCTTCTGAGCTCTGCCGTGCGCTCAAACAGTGGTTTACCCCCACATATGGGGCATCAGCGTACTCGGGATAAATTGGACAACAACTTTTGGGGTCCAATTTCTCCTGTTACCCTTGTGAAAATAAAAACTTGGGGGCTAAAAATCTTTTTTGTTGGAAAAAAATATTTTTTTTTATTTTCACTACTCTGCATTATAAATTTCTGTGAAGCACTTGAGCTTTCAAAGTTCTCACCACATATCTAGATAAGTTCCTTAGGGGGTCTAGTTTCCAAAATTTGGTCACTTGTGGGGGTTTCTACTGTTTAGGTACATTAGGGGTCTGCAAACGCAACATAACGCCCGCAGACAATTCTATCAAAGTCTGCATTGCAAAATGGCGCTCCTTCCCTTCCGAGCTCTGCCGTGCGCCCAAACAGTGGTTTACCCCCACATATGGGGTACCAGCATACTCAGGACAAATTGGACAACAACTTTTGGGGTCCAATTTCTCTTGTTACCCTTGTGAAAATAAAAACTTGGGGGCTAAAAAATCTTTATTGTTAAAAAATATATATTTTTTATTTTCACGACTCTGCATTATAAATTTCTGTGAAGCACTTGAGCTTTCAAAGTTCTCACCACATATCTAGATAAGTTCCTTAGGGGGTCTAGTTTCCAAAATTTGGTCACTTGTGGGGGTTTCTACTGTTTAGGTACATTAGGGGTCTGCAAACGCAACATAACGCCCGCAGACAATTCTATCAAAGTCTGCATTGCAAAATGGCGCTCCTTCCCTTCCGAGCTCTGCCGTGCGCCCAAACAGTGGTTTACCCCCACATATGGGGTACCAGCATACTCAGGACAAATTGGACAACAACTTTTGGGGTCCAATTTCTCTTGTTACCCTTGTGAAAATAAAAACTTGGGGGCTAAAAAATCTTTATTGTTAAAAAATATATATTTTTTATTTTCACGACTCTGCATTATAAACTTCTGTGATGCACTTGGGCATTCAAAGTTCTCACTACACATCTAGATAAGTTCCATGGGGGGTCTAGTTTCCAAAATGGGGTCACTTTTGGGGGGTTTCTGCTGTTTAGGCACATCAGGGGCTCTCCAAACGCGACATGGCGTCCGATCTCAATTCCAGTCAATTTTGCATTGAAAAGTCAAATGGCGCTCCTTTGCTTCCGAGCTCAGCCATGCGCCCAAACAGTGGTTTACCCCCACATATGGGGTGTCGGCGTACTCAAGACAAATTGTACAACAGCTTCTGGGGTCCAATTTCTCTTGTTACCCTTGGTAAAATAAAAATTTGGAGGCAAAAAGATCATTTTTGTAGAAAAAATGCGATTTTTTTTTATTTTCACGGCTCTACGTTATAAACTTCTGTGAAGCACTTGGGGGTTCAAAGTGCTCACCACACATCTAGATAAGTTCCTTGGGGGGTCTAGTTTCCAAAATGGTGTCACTTGTGGGGGGTTTCCACTGTTTAGGCACATTAGGGGCTCTCCAAACGCGACATGGCGTCCGATCTCAATTCCAGCCAATTCTGCATTGAAACAGTCAAACGGTGCTCCTTCACTTCCAAGCTCTGCGGTGTGCCCAAACAGTGGTTTACCTCCACATATGGGGTATCGGCGTACTCAGGAAAAATTGCACAACAAAATTTGTGGTTAAATTTCTGTTTTTACACTTGTGAAAATTAAAAAAAATGGTTCTGAAGTAAAATGTTTGCAAAAAAAAGTTAAATGTTCATTTTTTTCTTCCACATTGTTTTAGTTCCTGTGAAGTACGTAAAGGGTTAATAAACTTCTTGAATGTGGTTTTGAGCAGCTTGAGGGGTGCAGTTTTTAGAATGGTGTCACACTTGGTTATTTTCTATCATATAGACCCCTCAAAATCACTTCAAAGGTGATGTGGTCCCTAAAAAAAAACATGGTGTTGTAAAAATGAGAAATTGCTGGTCAACTTTTAACCCTTATAACTCCCTAACAAAAAAAAAAAATTGTTTCCAAAATTGTGCTGATGTAAAGTAGACATGTGAGAAATGTTATTTATTAACTATTTTTTGTGACATATCTCTCTGATTTAAGGGCATAAAAATACAAAGTTTGAAAATTGCAAAATTTTAAAAATTTTCGCCATATTTCCATTTTTTTCATAAATAATTGCAAGTAATATCGAAGAAATGTTACCACTAACTTGAAGTACAACATGTCACGAAAAAACAATCTCAGAATCAGCGGGATCCGATAAAGCGTTCCAGAGTTATAACCTCTTAAAGTGACAGTGGTCAGAATTGTAAAAATTGGCTCGGTCATTAAGTACCAAATTGGCTCTGTCACTAAGGGGTTAATTGATAAAAATATCAACAATTTCGTTTTCTAAAACATCCTTATTCAGCAGCATTTTTTCACATCCACACCTGCCTAAAGCTTTTGCATAGCAATTTGTATGTATGTATGTATGTATGTGTGTATAAATATATTATGCGTAGTGTTGGTGAATGAGACCTGCAGACAATAATCCGTCTTATACAGTCATTTCCTTCTGTTTGTCTTCTGCACGGATTAGTCTCCAGTCTTTATTGGATGTAGGCAGCTCCTTGAGTTGTTTGCTAAGATGAGCTCGGCCTCCTAAACTAAACACATTGTGAAGTGCTCATCAGCCATAGCTTACAGCACTGAGCAAACCATATGTTCTCCCGCGTTACTGGAAAATAACGTACAACTGAAGAACCAGACAGTTTACAAGAAGGATGAAAAAATTGTAGGTCATGTGTAGAACGCTCACAAGCAGGGAGAAAAATAAACCATGTTGGATTATTCCCCACTGTCTCCCACAAATCCCTAAAACCGCTACTAGAGGTGTATAGAACGACCCTGCCCGCCCACCTCTACAGGGATTACTGTGCATGTTAAGGCTAATGAGTGCGGTCAGTATTAGTCGTCTCCTCTGTATATAACAGTAACTAGCTATTGAACCCGTTCTACGCCCGGGTGGCGAACATTTATGTTGGTATATGGTCTCCATCCTGGTATGTGCTGCTCCCATCATGCGCCCGCTTCCTGTCATGTGCAGCCCCCATCCTGTGCCCTCATCCTGTTTTGTGCGCCTCCATCTTGTCATGTGCTACTCTCTTCCTTTGCCCTCATCCTGTCATGTAGTGCTCCCATCCTGCGCTGAGTGCGGCTGTGCTGCCTGAGTGCGGCTGTGCTGCCTGAGTGCGGCTGTGCTGCCTGAGTGCGGCTGTGCTGCCTGAGTGCGGCTGTGCTGCCTGAGTGCGGCTGTGCTGCCTGAGTGCGGCTGTGCTGCCTGAGTGCGGCTGTGCTGCCTGAGTGCGGCTGTGCTGCCTGAGTGCGGCTGTGCTGCCTGAGTGCGGCTGTGCTGCCTGAGTGCGGCTGTGCTGCCTGAGTGCGGCTGTGCTGCCTGAGTGCGGCTGTGCTGCCTGAGTGCGGCTGTGCTGCCTGAGTGCGGCTGTGCTGCCTGAGTGCGGCTGTGCTGCCTGAGTGCGGCTGTGCTGCCTGAGTGCGGCTGTGCTGCCTGAGTGCGGCTGTGCTGCCTGAGTGCGGCTGTACATATTGGATACAGCACCCCTGCAGCCAGCACAGCAGAGAGCTGACTCCGCCCACACGCGTCCCTGGTCACATGGTGGTGACATCATCAAAGGTCCTGGAGCTCCGCTGGGATCTACATGTACCCTGACCTGAGCTGCAGAGCACGGAGCCCCCATGGCCGGTATATTGGGGGGAGGATAAGTAAGTTGTTGTGCCGGGTCCCCGGCTGCGTCACTCTGTCTGTGGAGTCCCGATTGCGCAGGTGCATCACGCTTGCACAGTCTATAAAGGGTTCGGACAGAGTGATGCTCCTACCGATATATTATAGATGAGTGCGGTCAGTATTAGTCGTCTCCTCTGTATATAATGTAATGAGTGTTGTCGGTATTTGTTAATTATGACTGTCAGATGATTTATCTAATATGGAAAGTATGATAAGGGAATGTATAAATCTCATCCTCCTTTTGTCTTCCTCTCTTTTACCAGCGCATATTTCCCTATGTGTCGGCAATGGTGAGCAATGGATCCCTGACCTACGATCACACCCGGGACGGTCGTCCTACAGAGCTCGGGGGATGCACAGCGATGGTTAGGAATCTGAACCATGACACTTTCCTGGTCATACGCTATGTAAAGCGCAGGCTCACGGTAAGAATGTATTTTTTATTCTCTTGTATGGACACCTGCACACAGCGGTCGGCACATACGCAGATTGAGAACTATGTATGAAGTGATTTATCGAACATTCATCTTTTGCCACTCACTTGTCCTCTCTTCGTCCTCTATATCACGGACAGATCATGATTGACATTGATGGGAAGCAGGAATGGAGGGATTGCCTCGATGTTCCCGGCGTACGTTTGCCCCGGGGATATTACTTTGGGGCTTCAGCAGCTACGGGAGATCTTACAGGTAAGATGAAATCCATTCTTGCTGCTGCCAATTTTTGTGTTTGCCTCTTTTTTTGTTTTCGTTTCTCCTTCTTCCAAGAGCCATAACGTTTTTTGGTTTTTTTCTTTTAACCTGTGTTTTTGTTAACAATATCTTTTTTTATTTTTTTTTTAAAATAACAACAAACAGTGTATACAATACTTTAGACTGACAAACATTGAAGTCTACATAGGGATTAAACCTACAGAAAATAAAATACAACATAACATAACATACAGGGCTGTATTCACCAGATTACAATCATTAATGACTACTATTAAATTAGAACAATATTTTCTGGATGATTTAACCAACTATCCCAATCAACATTGAAAACGTGTAACTTATTATTTTTGTGTGCTATCATTTTTTCAAAAGCACAAAGTTTTATTTATTGATTGTATTATCTCTTTGTTAGCAGGATTTCCAATATCTTGTAATCACTACTTTTGTAGCTAGAATATGTGAGGCAATATTAACTTGTAGTTTTAATTGACACCCTTCAGCTTTATTTTTATATAATTTACAGAAAAATGGGGCTAAATTTGAATTGCAGTGAAATAGTGAAAAAAAAAAAAAAAAAGTATGCAATGTCACCATTGTTTTTTGTATTTATGGCCGCCTTTGTGCTGTAAAAATGACCTGCCACTATGGTTCTCCAGGTCATTTCAATTATGGCAATACTGAATTTGTATGTTGTGTTTTTTTTTTTTGTTTTTTTTCCTATTTTGGCGTTTAAAGGAAAATTCAGACCTGTATCTTTATTATTTTTTACTTTAATAGAGAAGTGCAAGGAGTGAGGGCTTGTGTTTTGCATGACCAGTAGATTTTTTTTGTAATGTTGGTGTATATATGACATTTTTTAATGTATTATATTCAATTTTTTGCCATGTTAGGAAGAGCCTTAGGCTACCAGTCTGCAGTCACTCTGTGACTACAGATTCCTTAATCCTCATTGCTCGCACTGCGCTCTGGACGGTCATGTCACCACAAGCATGCGATTTGAATACTTCCGGCAACATTCCTACTAGACTGTATCCGACATCACTCAATAAACTTGCATTGAGCGGAGCCACGCACATCTAGTCGGCATGTGACCGCATGTATGCAAATCACATACTTGTGGTTATGGACCCAGTGCACAAGGCGCCAGCACCGGAGAATCCTCACAGGGCGCAGAGCGAGAAAAGAGGATTTTATAAATCAGTAGTCACATAGTCTGCAGTCACTCTAAGGCTATGTGCACACGTTGTGGATTAGGCTTAGGAATTTCTGGTGCGGATTCTGCCTCTCCTGGCAGAAAACGCACCTGTGTTTTTTTTGTGCGGTTCCGCAGCGATTTTTTTTGTGCATTTTTGCTGCGGTTTTCTTGCGGATTTGCTGCGTTTTTTACCCCTGCGGTTTTCTATAATGGAATGGGTACAAAAACGCTGCAGATTCACAAAAAAGAAGTGACATTGCTACTTCTTTTAAACCGCAGCGGATTTTCCGCAACGTGTGCACAGCATTTTTTTTTTTCTCAGTGATTTACATTGTACTGTAAATCAATTGCGGATCTGCAGCGTTTCTGCACTGCAAAAAACGCTGCGGATCCGCAGAGAATCCGCAATGTGTGCACATACCCTAAGACCGAACAACCCTTTTAAATATGTAGCAAATATAATAATCTATTATGAAGCCCAGCCACAGACTGAGCTTCATGGGAATAAAAAGATGGCGGTGATAGGGTCCTTCATCTGGCTGCTATGGTGATCAGCCAACTGAAATCTCCTTGTGTGAAGAAGATGGGCACGCAGGCCAGTTGCAGCCATTTAAATGCCACTGTCAGACAGCAGCAAGTGGCGCCAGCTCTGGTCTCTGGTGTTAGCGGCAGGTGTGGAGTTTTATTATTCACACTGAACCCTTCCTACGACAGGAAGGGGTAAAAGGGTTTCTCCTCTTTGGTCCATGCCTACTTGTTAGAAAGGCCTTGACAACAATCTGATCACAAAGAGTTCTCCTGCTGGGATCTCCTTTAGTCTGTAGGGAAACATGGCAGAAAGTGTTTAATTTGCCTACAGCGCCACCACAGGAGAAGGTAAGCATTACAGAGCGTGCATTCACATCTCTGGATTGTGTGCGTAATGGAGGACTGGACGGGTCCTCCAGTACGAGATACTCTCTGTAATGGCTCTATTTTCTGGCCAAGAGATGAGGATCCTGAACCCAACTACTGCCTCCCTAATAGGAGATATGAAAATGTGTTTTCTAAGTTAACGATCCCTTTTTATGTGAGTTATGGGATTTCAGGCTTAAAGGGAACCTATCCTGTGCAAAACAATAAAACAAAACGCTATTTAACTGCAGTTATAGGGTTAATTTGTGCCTGGTTGCCTTAATTTTGTCCCGGTAGCGACATTTTCACTAGCTTCTATGCTCCTAAGAGCTTTCAGTAATTGGGGCGCGCACGGAGCGGCTGCAGTCACCACTCACTAGATTTTGAGCGGCGGCTGTATTGGCCCCGAGCACTTTGATTGACAGCTCGCTCTGCACATACACGCTGCGATGCGGCCCGTCAATCACAGTGATGGCAGCTATTTCATGCATGCCCCATTACTAATAGCGAGGTTATTTCCTCCCGGTCGCTGGGCTTTCAGTAAGGCTTCCCACCATGAGTATTTGATGTTTTAGAGTTTCTGCACCTTTTACCGTATGTAAATTGGGCTACTATTTTATTTTTCATGCGTTTTTATAACGTATTTTTGTCTATTTTTGAGATGTCATTTTTTACATAAAGCTGCTTTGTTCTTGAAACTTCATAGTATTCGACTGTGATAAAACTTTCAGTCCTGTGTGGATTACATGCATTTTTTAATTGCATATTTTCTTCATTTCATTCAAGCCTATGGGGAAAATCTGCAAATAAAACATATATTTAGCTCAAGAGGAATTGACATGTTGCGGATGTCGGCTGCGCAACAAGAAGATGGCAAAGTTGGCAGGAGATCGCTATAAATCCCGTCCACTTTGAAAGACACTGAAAATATCCTGTGCCAAAAACTCCTCTTGGCAACGTAACCTAAGGCAGCCAGGCCTCATTTTCATCTTTTTAACCCTATATCTCCAGGTGATTTAACTCTTTTGCACATGACCGGTTCCCTTTAAACAGTGAGATCAGTCTGGGGTATGAGATAGGTGGACCGCCCCGTGCCTCATACAGATATTGTCCTGTCTTCTGTTCAGACAACCACGACATCATCTCTCTGAAAGTGTACCAGATCAGCGTGGAGCGCACCCCTGCAGAGGAGAAGATGGACAAGGAGGTCTTCATCCCGAGTGTAGACAACATGAAGCTGCCTGGAGGTGGGTCGCCAGGTACCACGTCCTCTCCTGTCTAACATGTATATGCCATGATCTAAACTTCCTCTGGTTGCTCTTCCAGTGGATGACCCAGATGAGTCCATGAGCGGCTTTGCAGTCTTCCTCATCGTGTTCTTCACGCTGATCGGTCTGGTCTTCGCTGGCGTCATTCTGCTCATTGTGTACAACAAGTGGCAGGAGAGAAGCCGGAAGCATTTCTATTAAGTCCATGACGCGCCCGTCTGCCACGTTCTTCGCCAATGGCGCACTGATGAGACTTGCAGACAACGTCCCTGGTGGAGAGTCATTCTGTGAATGGGTCGGAGGATGAATCCTTCCAGCTGGAGATGTAGCAGATGCCGCTCCTGTTGGGTTTTTAACACTGGTTTGTTATTTTATTCGCTGCTACCGGAGTCTATCTGTAACAGATCCATGACGTTTTCATATTTGTCTGCGCCTGACTTTGTACATTTCACCTACACACAGTGGTGTCCGCCGTGATATCGGGCGAGCCAGCTGTCTATGCGTTTATGATGGCGGTAAGTGGCAGCCCGCAGGTGAACACTGCTCGAGTCTCTGCTGTCTGTAGGTGAGGCAACTATTGAAGAACAAGCAGGAAGGACGTGGTCTTCTCCGCTGCAATCTCTATACACTGTGGGGGGTTTTGTTATACAATTGTATGTTCTGTTGATTAGTGATGAGCGAGTGTGTAATTAGTGATAAGGTGTTATCCGATCATTATCGGGGGCTAACCGAGTGACTTCCGCATGCTCGGAAAATATGGTCGAGTCCCCCGGCTGTTCGACAGCTACAGTACACATGCAGAGATTTCCTGTTTGTTAGGCAATCCCTGCATGTGTGTGAACAGCCTGAGACATGCAGCTATGCAGACTCGACCATGTTTTTCGAGCACGCCAAAGACACCCGGTTAGCCCCCGAGCTTTCTCTAATAACACCTTATCCCTGCACGTTCGCTCATCGCTACTGTTAATGTTTCTCCACATCAGACAGAAAGGAGATCGGACCACGGCAGTAATAGATGTGAGCTCATGTGCCTTCAGGATGCAGAGCGCTCTCTCATCTTCTGACATGACTATTTTAATAAATGCTTGTATTTTCCACAAAATAACAATTCTGAAGCATCTTTCCTAGAATTTTACATGGTGCTGTTCATCTGTGAACCCTCCTGGAAATGTATAAATCAATTCCCAACTAGGTGCTGCCATTCCCCCTTGTCAGTGGAGTGTTTTTTGTTTTTTTTATACACTCTGTTTTAACACACGACTGTTTTAATAGGATGAGTGATTTCCATGTTCTTGACAGATGGCACTCGTACGTATGTTTTCTATGGGGCCGTGTACATGTACAATTTTTTTCCCCTCGGACCAAGAAATCGCGGCAACACCAATTTGTCTCCGAGAATCAAATGGCACTCGCCCATTCACATCTATGAAGAAAATCGGACTGCACTTGGATGATATCTGACGGCGATCTGATTTTCATGGGCTAACATAATGGAGAAGATGGAGAAACTTTTCTTTCTTATTTTTACTCTCCACTTCTCCAGGAGAAAATCAGGTCCTTCTCTGATCGGAGTCTGATTAGAAATCGGACTGGTTTTCTCGGCTGGAGAGAAGGCGGTTATCTGCACCTGCCCTTACACTGTACGATTAGTGCGGACTTTGTCAGGCCGGATTCACACATCTTTGTCTTTCAGTCCAAGTACAGACAGTGCTGCAGGTACTGATACACCCTTATACATGCCTATGAGGCTGTCGGGAGGCACGAAACTCATGGCCGGTGTGCAAAACCCTGATGTGTAAATCCGGCCATTGAGTAGGATAACCCCTCATTGAGAATAGTAATTTCTTCATACGTTTCCGGAGGAGATGACTGATGCGGCCCAACAATGACTACTAAGGAAAGATGCTCCAGTTGTGTTATTTCCTGGATAGCGCAAGATGTTTTACCTAGAAGGAGCAGACGGGTCTCCATCACTAGTTTTAGTTGAAAAGTTTAAATATATGTTTTATTTTAGAAAGAGGAATGAAGCTATCCATAACAGTACGAGGGTGAGCGCGGCATAGAGATCCGTCCTGAGAGCCGCGCACGATGTGAAACTCATGGCCGTCCTCCGGTCATAACCACTAGGAAATAACAGCTCTCTAAAAGGGTTTTTCAGGATGAAGGGGAACCTGACATCTGATACATACGGCCCAATCCACGAGATGATCGCAGCCGGGTATGTTGGACTCTCAAACACTGCGGTGTTTCAGAGAAAGACCCAGTTATATAGTCGTATAGTGTAGTCGTACCAGCGTGTCCTTGGCGGCTTCTCCCCACCCTCTGCCCTGGATTGACAGGTCTCTCCCTACGTGTGCATATCAGCACAGATTGGGCAGCTATCAGCTGACAGGTTCCCTTAAAAAAAACAAAATGCTGTTTTTTTTTTTTGTTTTAAATAATAGACATCTTCCCATAGCCAGTCTATAATTTCAATTCAGTCTCATGGAAGTAGAAGGATTCTGAGTAGTGATAAGCGAACGTGCTCGTATATTATGTTCGAGTCCCTGCGGCTGCATGATTTCCGGCTGTTAGACAGCTGTAACACACGGGGATTGTCTATTTGTTACGCAATCGTGTTCAGGCTGTCTAACAGCCGGAAATCATGCAGCCGCAGGGACGCGAACATATGAGAACGGCCAGATGCTCGGATAACGCCCGAGCATGCTTGGACGACATGTCTCCGAGCACGTCCGCTCGTCACAAATTATGAGCTATTCTGAGCTGCAGTACCACACATGACCTCTTGACAGAGGTGGCACTGGTTTTTGTTTTATTTTAGAAGAAAGTATATTCAAATGTATGTGTTCATTATAGGTTTGTCTAAATCCCAGGGAAGAGATTCTGTATCAAGAATTTGGAAATCCAACTGTCACCTGTATAACTATAGGACTTTTCTCATTTTATTTTTGGATTTTCTCTGATTGCCATTTTTTATCAGGTAGGGGGCTTGGGGCTGGGGTTACATTGTTACAGCCATCGATTTGTTGCATCAGCCAGTAACTTCCTGTACTTTGAGAGGACGTCATTGTCTGTCTGTGACATGTAGTCCGCACCTCATCTGGGAAAGCACACAAAGCCTGTGATATAAGGCAAGCATGGCGGCGGGGCGGCTCTCGGGGACGGCAGCAGGGCTCTTGGTGCTGGCGAATACTTGATCTATAACATGACTGCTTGTTGGGGGCATTTAATCTCTTTGATGCCTTTTTGCATCGTAGTAGCTGCCTATTATTTGCCCTCAGCCTAGAAGTAACAGTCTGTATGATCAAGCTGTCTCTCGTGGGGATGTCTGGGACTAAATAATCAGCTTATACTGCGGCACAATAACCCTGGGATGAGCCACTGTGTCTGATGGATATTAAAGGGGTCGAGGCTCAGCCCCCCACAATCGGCAGTGCTTGGGCAGTGTTGTGTCCACGGTTGCCCTGTTCCTGCTTTTCACTGTGAGTAGCTTTTCTGAACGCACATAACCCTGTAGATACACTGGGCCCCAGATCAAGCGTCTTCAGCCCCTCGTCTTCTCCGCTCGCACAACTACATATATTTTTACACCTTTGATGTTTTGTACGCCGGTCAATTTTTTTTTTTTAAATCTGTGTGAAGTATAAGAATATAGTAAATTTTCCTAGTATATTTGGGGGTCTACACAGTTATTATTTAAGTTATATCGGCTCCTTTTTCAAGTTTATTTAAAGCATCACACTTTTCTTTACTGTCCCCGTTGGAGTGGTGCTACTAATCAACCATCTCTGCCCCTAGCCTTACACTGATCAGCCACTTCTGCTCTTCAGACGCCACTCCGACATTGTAACTGACCGGAAGTCAGAGGTAACGGTCCTGAGCGCTCAGTGTAGGTCTATGAGGGTCTCGTTCTGGCTCTCATAGACTTACATTGAGTTGTGACGGACTGATCACCCAGCAACCACTGGAGCGACCCAGCAGGTCACAACCTGCAGGAGACCGACCGGAGCGGCGCTGAGAGAAGACGGCTGCGGCCGGTAGGTATGAGACTAGGGGCAGGGAACTTAGATTAGTTGCACCACTCCAGTGGTGAAATAAAAAAAACAACACATGAGTGGCGCTTTAAAGGACTATTATAGTTTTTTTTTTTTCTAAGAAAACAAATTTTATTCATAAGTTTTACAATTTTCCTATATACTTACTGTTTTCATGATTGCAGCTTGCACACCTTTAACGAGGTACAATTTAAAAAAAAAAAAAAACAAAATCCACTACCTGTGACTCGGGACCCCCATTCTGCTGTCCTGTTGGTAGATCCCACCTGGTCGTGTCCTGAATACATAATATATTGGTTGGCCAGTTCCCTCCCTGCCCGCTGTAAACTTCTGCTCATGAGAGGGACTGGTCTCCTTACAAGACCCCGCTCTCACAATACAGTTCTACAATGAAGGTTTCATTTAATTGACAGTAAGCAGAGATCCTGAAAGTGGTGAGGAATAATGATAGAAACCGGTGTTCCTTAATAATACCAATAAGCCATGCCCCCTTTAATGGAAATCAGGGGCATTTGCTTCTACTGCGAAGCTGTGTGCTGCCAGTATTGTATGTGCCGTACGGACATCCGCCTGGAGATGAACTACAAAAGGAAGGAGGGCTAGCTGTCACTGTGGCTCATGTATTCATTCCGTAGCTCTGCACTGGTTTTTGGGATGATGGGTTTTACTCTCTGCTCCTTGTACAATGCTATCGGATGTCCTATGGGAGGGAGCCTGGACTAACTGGGTTTTTCGCGTCCCCTTGTGTATAGAGGTGTCTCCTTTTATAGTCCAATCAGCGCTGATGGTGTCAGGCTCTATATGCGCCATATTGACAATTTGCTCTTATGTTTCCAGGAGGAATAACAGAGGGATGTCATGATGAACTGCTCAGTCATTTTATGATGAATTAGAGGGGTATTCCCATCTCTAAGATCCTATCCCAATATGTAGTATGTGTAATAATTATATTAACAAATACCTCCAATTAGACATGTAGTATAGTTCTTCTGCTTCGCTATGTCGCTTTCCCCATGTGCAGGGCATTGCAGTAGCTTCGGTATCCATGGTTATGACTATTCATATAGCGACAGTTAGCGGCTAGCCATCGTAACCATGGATACCTAAGCTACTGCAATGCCCTGCACATGGGGAAAGCGACATAGCGAATCAGAAAAAAACTATACTATATTTCTAATTGCAGGCATTTTCTTATTTTATTGTTATTACACCTACTACATATTGGGATAGGATATTGGAGATGGGAATACCCCTTTAAAGGTATTTACTTAAAGGGGTATTCTTAAGTTTGAACGTTCTATCCTCTCCATGGGAATTTCCTGATCACTGGGGTCTGACCTCTTGGATCCCCGCCGATCCTGAGAAACAGGGCTGGGACGAGCACCATGTGAACAGAGCTTTGGTTCATCATACACACAGCCACTCCATTCATTTCTATGGGACTACCAGAGACCAGTGGGGGTGGGACAGACAGCAATAGGGAAGTTAACCCCTATTCCACACACAGATTAGGGGATAACTTCCAAGCTTGAGAATTGCCCTTTAAACCTACATGTCATAAGAGTCGACAGATGCTGACTAAGTGAGATAGAAAACCTCCTGATTACCTCTGCTGCGTGCCGGTCTTGTCTGTCGGCTTCTGGTCGCCGTACATGATTCCCTTACACGATGTTCTGTATTCTGCATCACAAGTCAGAATGTCATCCATAGTGGCCGTCCATGAGGGCCATCTGCGGCCCATGCACTCTACAGGAGCTGGAGAGCATCTCATCGCCATGTCTATGGAAGATTGCTTCCACTTCTGGCTCAGGGAGAAAATCTATCTGGTGTAGCACGTTTGTTTTTACTGTGAATGTTCAATGCATTATATGCTGCCTTCATCTTATTTCTGCTTGTACAATTCAATAAACTATGTTCCAGGATGGTTCTCGTGTGATCGCTACGCTCTGAACATTGCACCTTAATTTATGTTGTGTAGACTATGGTACGGTGCACACCACGGAGGCCGCGCTCGTGTGCCTTGTCTTATAAGTTTCTTAGGTAGTCGGAGGTCCGTTATTTCCATGCGACGCTCCACAATTCCCACATGGATATGCCTTCACTTGCACTATAGAAAACTTGCTCCATATTGCTGTGGCTCAAGGAGAAGTCATTATTATGGGGGACTTCAACTACCCTGAAATAGATTGGGGAACAGAAACCTGCAGTTCCAGTAAAGGAAATCGGTTTTTGACAACTATGAGAGACAATTACCTTTCACAACTGGTTCAGGACCCAACAAGAAGGGGGGCACTGCTAGACCTAGTATTAACCAACAGGCCAGACCGCATATCAAATATAAGGGGCAGGGGTCACTTGGGGAATAGTGATCACAAAATAATAAGTTTTTGTGTATCCTTTAATAAGATGTGTAGTAGAGGGGTGACAAGGACACTAAACTTCAGGAGGGCAAATTTCCAACAGATGAGAGAGAGATGTAAAATATATATATATATATATATATATATATATATATATATATATATATATATATATATATATATATATATATATATTTTACAGGAGGATTTATGTAAACTAGAAGCTTGGGCTGATAAATGGCAAATGAGGATAAATGTAAGGTCGTGCACTTGGGCAGAAGTAATAAGATGTATAATTATGTGCTTAATTGTAAAACTCTGGGCAAAACAGTCAATGAAAAAGACCTGGGAGTATGGGTTGATGACAAACTCACATTTAGTGGCCAGTGTCAGGCAGCTGTTACAAAGGCAAATAAAATAATGGGATGCATTAAAAGAGGCATAGATGCTCATGAGGAGAACATAATTTTACCTCTATACAAGTCACTAGTTCGACCACACTTAAGCTACGTTCACATTTGCGCTGTTGGGCATTGCGTCGGCAACGCATGCAAAACGCATGCAAAAACGCATTGTTTTGTGACGCATGCATCCATTTTTGGCTTGATTTTGGACGCAAAAAAAATGCAACATGCAGCGTCCTCTGCGCCCTGACGCTTGCGCCAAAAATGACGCATGCGTCACAAAAGGCAAGACAATGCATGTCCATGCGCCCCCATGTTAAATATAGGGGCGCATGACGCATGCGTCGCCGAACCTGCGGCCGACGCAATGCAAATGTGAACATAGCCTTAGAATACTGTGTACAGTTCTGGTCTCCGGTGTATAAGAAAGACATAGCTGAACTAGAGCGAGTGCAGAGAAGAGCGACCAAGGTTATTAGAGGACTGGGGGGTCTGCAATACCAGGATAGGTTATTACACTTGGGGCTGTTTAGTTTGGAAAAACGAAGACTAAGGGGTGATCTTATGTTAATGTATAAATATATGAGGGGACAGAACAGAGACCTTTCTGATGATCTTTTTAATCATAGACCTGAGACAGGGACAAGGGGGCATCCTCTACGTCTGGAGGAAAGAAGGTTTAAGCATAATAACAGACGCGGATTCTTTACTGTAAGAGCAGTGAGACTATGGAACTCTCTGCCGTATGATGTTGTAATGAGTGATTCATTAATTAAATTTAAGAGGGGACTGGATGCCTTTCTTGAAAAGTATAATGTTACAGGTTATGTATACTAGATTCCTTGATAGGGCGTTGATCCAGGGAACTAGTCTGATTGCCGTATGTGGGGTCGGGAAGGAATTTTTTTTCCCCAATGTGGAGCTTACTTTTTTTTGCCTTCCTCTGGATCAACGTGTTAGGGCATGTTAGGTTAGGCTATGTGTTGAACTAGACGGAGGTTGAAGGAAGACTTTGTTACTATATAAGTTCAACAAAACCACAAATTGTTTACATTCAACCAATCCGAGTGCAGCTTTCATTTTAACAGAGCAGTCTGAAGTGAATAGCCGGATTACTTACGGTAATGCTCTTTTAATGAGTCCCAAGGAACAGGAAACCTACAGAGACATAAAAGGGGGCGGTCCCCCTCTCCTCCTCAGTTTAATTTCAGAGTACCCGGAGGACCGCCAGTATTAGTCAACGATAATGCATCATCAGAATATAAACTTCATAGAAGTAATTACATTGGCTTTTAATAGGGAGGGATGTGACTGGGTGCTGTCATGGACTCATTAAAAGAGCATTAACGTAAGTAATCCGGCTATTTACCCTTCGCCATGACAGCACCCACTGGAGAGATTTCCAGAGACCAACACCTAGGGGGGACCACCGTGCTGAGGATAGTCCTGCCAAAGTGTAGGTCAGAGTCGGATGACAGGTCAAGCCTGTAGTGATTATAGAAAGTGGAAGGAGCCAACCATGTTGCAGCCTTACATATATCCTCGATTGGCACGTTCCCTTTTTCGGCCCAGGAAGAAGCCATGGCTCTGGTGGAATGTGCTTTGATGCCCTCCGGAGGTTCTTCATTTTTCATGGAATAGGCCAACCGGATAGCGTCTCTTATCCACCTGGATAATGTTGCTCTTGTGACTCCATATCCTTTCTTTTTGCCCTGGAAGGATATGAACAGAGCCCTACTCTGCCTCCAACTACTAGTTTTCTCAATATATTGCAAAACTACTCTCCTGACGTCTAGAGTATGAAATTTTTGTTCGTCAGGAGTAGAGGGGTCTTTAAAGAAAGTAGGAAGATGTATTTCTTGTGACCTGTGGAACTTCCCTGCTACCTTAGGAAGGTATAAGGGGTCTGGTTTTAAGATTAGTCTGTCATGAAATGTGAGAAGGTAAGGTTGATCTATCGACAAGGCCTGAATGTCGCTGACTCTCCTAGCCGATGTTAAGGCTACCAAGAAGGCTGTTTTTAGCGACAAGTGTTTCAAAGATGCTGTGTCTATAGGCTCAAACGGAGATTCTGTTAGAGAGTCTAAGACTAGGTTTAGATCCCAAGGAGCTACCCTAGGTATGTGGACAGGAGTAACTCGTTCACAGGCCGTGATGAAGCGGGATACCCATTTATTACCAGCAATATTATGGCCATAGAGGGCACCCAGAGCGGACACCTGGACCTTTAGTGTATTAACCGACAGACCTAACTCTTTCCCTTTCTGTAGAAATTCTAGTATAGATTTTATTGGGACTTCAGAGGGGTTTGAACTAGTATGGAACTGAAGAAACTTCTTCCATATTTTGGTGTAAATTTTTGTTGTAGATGGTTTCCTGCTAAGCAGGAGTATATCAATTAGGCCTTTTGAAAACCCCCTGGAATTTAATATCTGCCTTTCAAATTCCAGGCCGTCAGGTGGAGGCTGTCCACCTGAGGGTGGAAGAAAGGTCCCTGAGAGAGAAGGTTTGGGATTGAGGGAAGGACCCAAGGATCCGTCACCGACATTGACCGCAGGCACGAGAACCATGGTCTCTTGGGCCAGAATGGTGCTATCAGTATTATCCTGGCCTGCTCTTCCCTGATCTTCCGTATTACTTGTGGAAGCAGAATTATCGGAGGGAAAGCATATGCTAGCTTGAATTGCCAGGGTGTTTGAAGAGCATCTAGAATGTCCGGGTGATCTGCACGGGACCGAGATGCGAATTTCTGGACTTGTTTGTTTTGTTCTGTAGCGAACAGGTCTATTTGGGGCTTGCCCCATAACAATGTTATTTTGTGGAAAATGTGAGGATTGAGACACCATTCTCCTTGATGAAGAGTGTGTCGACTTAGAAAGTCTGCTTGTTGATTGTTCTCTCCTTTGATGTGGACTGCCGAGAGGGACAACAGATGCTTTTCGGCCAGGATTAAGGTATTGTTTGCGGAAGACATTAGAGCGTCTGATCTTGTGCCGCCTTGTTTGTTTAAATACGCCACTGTCGTAGTGTTGTCTGAACAGATTCTGACGTGGCTTCCTCGTAGCTGTGGGAGAAATTGACGCAGTGCATAGTTTACCGCATTCAATTCTTTCAGGTTTGATGAATATAAATCCTCATTTTTATCCCAGGTTCCCTGGCAGAATCTATCTCCCATGTGTGCGCCCCACCCGTGGGGACTAGCGTCCGTAGTTATCGTGTGGGATGGTGATATTACCCAAGGGACACCCCCTGCTAGGTTGTTTTTATCTAACCACCACACTAAGGAAGATAAGACTTTCTCGGATAAAGTTATTTTTGATTCATGGTGCCCCAGAAATTTTCTCTGTTCCCGAAGTATCTGGTGTTGCAACGTTCGGGTATGAAGTTGTGCCCACTGAACGGCTGGAGTACAGGAGGAAAGGGATCCTAGTAAGGACATTCCTGCCCTCAGGGACATTTGAGGTTTGTGAATGGCCGCCACTACTTTCCCCTCTATAAGAGATTTTTTCTTGGGGAAGTAGACATTTTTGTTTTATGGAATCTAGATTGAAGCCTAAAAATGTCTGAAGAGAAAGTGGGATGAGTCTGGATTTTTTATAGTTGACGATCCAGCCCAGGTTTTCTAAGGACGAGACAGTGTCAGCTAATCGTTCCGCACACTGAAGGGACAAATTTACTACAACTGAAAAATCATCTAAGTAGGGAATGATTAAGGTGTCCCTCTGGCGAAGGTAGGCCATTACCTCTAACATTACCTTCGTGAAGATCCTAGGTGCCGTGGAGAGACCAAAGGGCATGGCTGTATACTGGAAATGATGAATCTCCCCCTCAAGAGTTACTGCCACTCTGAAGTATTTTTGATACCTGCTATGGATAGGGAGATGGTAGTAGGCATCTTTTAAATCAATGCCGCCCATTTTACAATTTGGAAAAAGGAGCTTAATGGCCGATCTAATAGACTCCATTTTAAACGTATAATTCTTAATAAACGTATTGAGTTTTCTAAGATGTATAATTGTTCGAAATGAACCATCGGGTTTAGGGATTAAAAATAACGGAGAGTAGAACCCTCTACCCTCTTGTCCCTTTGACACCCTAACTAAAACATTTTTAACTATGAGACTTCGAATTTCCAGTTCCAGGGCCCTCTGTTGCACTGGTGAGGAAAGGGCTGTTAAAATAAAAGAGTCATGAGGAATTTGGAGGAATTCTATCTTCATTCCTTCCTTAACAATATTTAGAACCCAGGAACTTGACGTAATTTTTTGCCATTGGGGAAAGAAAAATTTTAACCTACCCCCTACTGGGGTGTCTGGTGTTTTAAAATGTATTGTCTCTACGGAAGGGGGGCCTTTAAACATAGTGCCACCCTGTTTTCCCTCTCTTGTGGCCCATCGTGACGATCTTTCATTTTGTGTTCTTTTCCCGAACGGTCTCTTCCTAAAGGTCTTCCTATAGAAAGGAATTGAGGGGTCAGCGAGGATCTCGTCTAATGCTTTCCCAAACAAAAACTCACCCTCACATGGAATAGCACAGATCTTAGCCTTTGACTGCGTATCCCCCTTCCAGCTCTTCATCCATAACGCACGTCTGGCATTATTAATCAGACCCGCTGATCTTGCTGCAAGGTGAAGAGAGTCAGCTGAAGCATCGGCCATGAATGCTGCTGCACCTCTAATTAGTGGTATCGCATCCCGCAATTTTTGTCTGGAGACCCCCTGTTTGATCTGTTGATCCAACTGATCAATCCAAACAAGCATGGATCTAGCTGTGCACGTGCTGGCAATTGATGGCTTAAATATGCCCGTGGAAGCTTCCCATGATCGTTTTAGTGACGATTCTGCCTTCTGATCTAGAGGATCAGAAAGTAGGCCCGCGTCCTCGACTGGTAGAGCTGACTGTTTTGAAGTGGAGGCGACTGCAGCGTCCACCTTAGGAATTTTAGTCCATGAAATTAACTCCTTATCATTAAAGGGGTACTTCCTTTTGGAGGCTGACGGGAGAAAACCTCTCTGGTCCTGTTTCTCCCATTCCCTCTTAATCAGTGCCTTAACCGCAGGAATTACTGGAAAGGCTCTTCTCTTCCTCTCTGCCAACCCTGCAAACATGATGTCTTGTGCAGTTTGGTCGTCTTTTGCATCCTCACAACCTATTGTATTCCTGATGGATTTTACCAAGTTGTCCACCCCATCAAGGGGAAAACAAGCTCGACCCTCGATGTCCGATTGTGTCGAGGAAGAGGATGACGCCTGCGAGGAGTCTGAGTGGATAACGCCTTCCTCCTCGGACTCAGCGCTGGATACTGCCTTTTCTTTACCGGATTTTTTAGGGGGGGTACTGGCTTGTGAGATGGCCTGTAATTCTTCTCTAATTATGGCCCGTATATCTGTGACCGACATAGATGCATTGTTTCAGTCATACATTGATTGCAGAGTTTTTTGGGGTGGGAATCTGGGAGAGGCTCGTCACATAACGCACACTGTTTGTGCTTAGATTTTTGTCTCTTTTTGGCCTGGGTGAAGAAGACATTTGTGGAAAAGAGTGTCAGCTTTATAGGCAGAGGGGAATTACACTCACCCAGTGAAGCTGTACGGTACCGAAACAGGAGGTTGCGTCTTCCTGGATCTTGAATCCTTGGTCTCGCTCCTGTGGCTGGCATCTGAGGACCTTCTGCTGGTTGGCTCACCTGCTGGGTCCACTGTTTTGCCTGGGGAGGACATGTTGCATCGCCTGTGCGTTTGCAACTACCCCCTTTTTATAGGCCAAGATCCGGTCAGTTTTTTTTTTTTTTTTTTTCAGTACCCCACAGCGGTGTACTGCGCATGCGCGAAAACGGTAATTAGTTCTTACCGGTAATTGTATTTCCAGGAATCCACCTGACAGCACCATTGGAGGACGTCCTTATCCGCAGTGGGACAGGAACCACAAGTTAAAAGGACCCTCCCCACTCCACCCACCAGTGATTTTCTAAGTACCACATCTGGATGGATGCAAAAAAGAGAGTTTATTTACAATTACACACCAATGTTACATCACAGTCAGTAGTAAAAGTTTGCAGTGGGAGGGAACTAGTAGTGCTGTCAGGTGGATTCCTGGAAATACAATTACCGGTAAGAACTAATTACCGTTTTCCAGTCCACCACCTGACAGCACCATTGGAGAATACCAAAGGATGTTAACTAGGGTGGGACTACTGCATGTAAGACTTTTCTACCAAAGGCTAATTGGTCTGATACGACATCTAATTTATAGTGTCTAGCAAAGGTAGAAAGACTAGTCCAAGTCGCCGCCCTACAGATTTGCTCAGCTGAGGCACCCCCCCTTCTCTGCCCATGATGTAGAAATGGCTCGTGTTGAGTGGGCCCTAAGAGTGTCCGGGGGATCTTTGCCTTGGTTTGTATATGCTAGGCTAATCATGTTTTTAATCCACCTAGCAATGGTTGATTTTGCTGCCTTGCAACCCTTATTTGGACCACCGTATTGAATAAATAAGTTAGTGTCCCGTCTCCAGCTTTCTGTCGCCCCCAGGTATTTTAGAACAGTCTCCCTAACGTCAAGGTTATGGTAGACCCCTTCTTTTGCGTTTTTAGGGTGTTGGCAGAAAGAAGGAAGGATTATTTCCTGATTTATATTGGTAGATGATACTACTTTGGGGAGGAAAGCTGGGTTATGTTTGAAGACTATTCTGTCATCAAAGATTTGAAGATATGGGTTCTGGATAGAAAGAGCCTGCATCTCCCCTAGCCTTTTAGCCGATGTGATGGCAATTAGGAAGGCGGTTTTAAAGGAGAGATTGGCTATGTCCATATCTTCTGACAGTAAGTAAGGGGTTTTACACAAAGTGTTAAGGACCAGGTTTAGGTCCCAAGGAGGAGTTGATTTCCTCACAAGTGGCCTCAGCTATCCAGGGATGGGAGGCCAGTGATGTATCAAAAAATACACTAAGTGCTGCAATCTGTACTTCTAGAGTACTAGGCCGAAGGCCCTTGTCAAATCCGAGTTGCAGGAAATCGAGGATTTTAGGGATATCTGGTTTTGAAGTATCCACTTTTCCCAGAAAGGAACAATACCGCTTCCAGATCTTGTTGTAAATCGCCGAAGTCACCGGCTTTCTGCTTGCCTGGAGTGTGGTAATGACCTCTTCTGACAGGCCTCTGGATCTTAGGGTTTGCCGTTCAGGATCCAAGCAGATAGGTGCAGAGAGTCTGGATTCTTGTGGAACACCGGACCCTGAAGTAGAAGGTCCTGCCTGTTCGGTAGAAAGACTGGTTCTTCTGTTGACATCCTGGACAGTAGAGAAAACCAGCTTCTTTTCGGCCAAAAAGGAACCACCAGGATTACAGTTGCTCTCTCGTCTCATATCTTCCTGAGTGTCTTCGATATCAGAGGAAGAGGCGGAAATGCGTACAGGAGGCCTTCTCCCCAATACTGAGACAAGGCGTCTACTCCTGTGGCTCCATCTAGAGGATTCAGAGAAAAAAATGCTGTGACCTTTGCGTTTGACCTGGCGGCAAAGAGGTCCACCTGAGGTGTGCCCCATTTCTGGCATAGACCGCTGAATACTTCCGGGTTCAGTTCCCACTCTCCGGGATGTACCGACTTTCAGCTCAAGAAATCTGCTAGTTGATTCTTGGCACCTTCCAGGTGAACTGCCGAGATGGATTTGAGATCTTTCTGCCCACCTGAAAATCTGTTCTGCTAAGTGTTGCAGTGGTGGATGTCTCGGACCTCCCTGGTGTCTCAGAAATGCCACTGCTGTGACATTGTCGGACAGTATTCTCACGTGTCTGTCTCGGACCAATGACTGGGCCTGGCCCAACACTTTCCAGATCGCATACAGCTCTCTGAAATTCGATGATCTTGCCGCAATCTGAGGAGTCCATTCTCCCTGGTAGTATGTTCTTCCTATATGACCGCCCCATCCGTATTGACTGGCGTCTGTGGTAACCGTAACACAGGGATCGAGTACCCACGGTACTCCCTCTCTCAGGTTCCTCGGTCTGGTCCACCAGGTTAGGGATCTCTTCACCGACGGAGACACAAGCATCTTCCTGTCTGGGGAACGCTGTTTCCTGTTCCAGGATCCTAGGACTTCTCTTTGCAACTCCCACGAGTGGAATTGGCTCCATTTCACACAGGGTATGCATGCTGTCATGAAGCCGAGTATCCTCATTGCATCTCTTATGGAGGGGGTACTTCTTCTGAATTGATGGATGTGCCTGATCAAGGCCTCTTGTCTGTCTTCTGGTAAAAAAGATGTTCTTAGATTGGAATCCAAGATCACCCCCAAAAATTTTATTCTGGAATTTGGGACCAGGCAGGACTTTTTCCAGTTCACAATCCACCCCAGCTCCTGTAGGATGGAAAGGGTGAAAGTGCAGTCTATCTTGAGGAGTTTCTGTGATTTCGCCATTATCAGGAAGTCGTCCAGGTATGGGACTATGGTCACATTCTGATTCCTCAAATAGGCCACCACTTCCGACATCAGCTTGGTAAAGATCCTGGGCGGTGAAGCAAGCCCGAAGGGGAGACATCTGAACTGAAAGTGATGTACAATCCCCCTGTTCATTATGGCAAACCTCAGGAATTTTTGGTAGGAGATGTGTATCGGGACATGATAGTATGCGTTGCTTAGGTCTAGGGTACACATTACCATGTCTTTGTCTATTAGAGGCGTCGTGGATCTTATAGATTCCATCCGGAATCTTTTGTACCGGACCCATTTGTTTAATGGTTTTAAATTTATAATCGTCCGGTAGTCCCCGGACGGTTTCTTTATTGAAAATAAATGGGAATAATGGCCTTCACCTCTTTCTGAGATGGGAACTGGCACAATCGCTTCTAATTCTAACAGCTCCTGGATGTTTGTCCACATGGAGGAGTCAGAGAGCGGGCAAGGTCGGGTTACTACAACTCTTTCTGGGGGACTGCCGGAGAATTCTAATTTGTATCCCTGTGCAATTACTTGTAGAATCCAAGGATTCTGGGACACCTTCTGCCAACCCCCTAGAAATTTCTGTAATCGACCTCCCACCTTTATGTCATTTATTTGACTTTGGTGTACCTGCACTAGGGAAGATGGAGTCTCTACCTTTTCCACCCTTGGGATAAGACCACCTCCCAGTCTTCCCTTTCCCCTTGTAATCTGTCCTCTGACCAGGTCGGGACCTACGAAAGGGCTGATATTTTTTGGTATTCTCCTCAGGGAAACCCTTCTTTTTATCTGAGGACTTTTCTAGAATATCGTCTAGAATTGGCCCAAATACTTTATTTCCTGAGAATGGGATTCCACACAATTTATTTTTTGACTGGAGATCCCCCGACCAGGTTTTTAGCCATATGGCTCTTCTGGCCGCATTAGACAGGGATTCGCTTCTAGCCGCAAACCTTACAGATTCAGCAGAAGCGTCTGCCATAAAGCCTGTTGCGAGTTTGAGCAATGGCAATGATTTAAGGATAACCTCTCTGGAAGTTTTGGCTTTGAGGTGATCCTCTAAATCGTCAATCCATAAGTGCATTGACCGGGCTACGGAGGTTGCCGCTATATTGGCCCGTATTATTGCCGCGGAGGACTCCCAAGTTCTCCTTAGCAAACCGTCTGCTTTACGATCCATAGGATCTTTTAATGCGGAAGAGTCCTCAAATGGAATTGAGGTCTTCTTCGCCACCTTTGCTAGTGGGACATCGATCTTGGGAACTTCATCCCACACTTTAATGTCTTCAGGGTTGTAGGGCAGACGAAGTCTAAAGTCCCTGGGAATCACTAGCTTCTTCTCCGCTTCCTGCCACTCTTCCAGGATCATGGAACGAATGTGGTTGTTGACGGGGAAGACTTTTGTCACCTGGGCATGTAATCCGCCAAACATCTCGTCCTGAATAGAGGTCTCCTCTGGTGTATCTTGTAGCTGCATGGTGTTACGCACAGCATAAAGAAGCTCATCTGTGTCTGTTGCGGAGAAGAGATATCTCTTCCCTCTGCCCACAGATCCGTCTCTTTCTTCCTGGTCAGAATCCTCCGAAACCTCACCCTCGGAAGAGGGGCTAGATTCCCTCGGCCTCTTCCGTAAAGTCTGCGGTTCTGACTGAGTAGCCTGGGGAAGATTCAAGCTTGAGATAGAAGCCTGAACCTCCTGTCGAATCATGGTCCTCATACTGGATAGTAGCGCTGTCTGCTCATCACCCACAATTTTGGATGTGCACGATTTGCACAATGGTTTCCGCCAGTTTTCCGGAAACTTAGTGGAACATATCGGGCATTTATTTTTCCCCGAATTTTTCCTTTCAGCTGTGGGGATGGAAGGCTCAGCCTAGGGTAAAATAGAGATACGTGGGCACCGTAAGTAGGGAGCAGGGGGAGGGGTGAGCTTTGTGGTATGGCTTTGTATAGCCCACTCACGTGCCCCTGAAGCTGGTCAGTCCCCTCAGGTCTGGCAGTCTCCTCCATTAGTGCAGATGACAGTATGTACGTATAACCGAGTGCTCCCTTTCTCAGGATGGCCGGCGGTATACAGACCCCCCTGGTGAGTTTATATAGGTTTTACCTGGTTGATCCTGCCCTCCTTACCGCCGCTGCGGTGACCGCGCTGTGCCCCTCACCGAGGCCGGCGCTGCTGCCGGCGTCATCCTCCATGCTGGCCGCACCGGAAGTGACGCGGTCGTCGCGACCGGAAGTGACGCGGCCGCTGGACCCGGAAACCGCGGCCGCACGCTGGAACCGGCCGCTGCTGGAAGCGGTCGCCGCACACACTTCCCGGCATACAGGCACCCGGGCCGAGAGCCCCCCGAGGAGGAAACGGACCCGACCCCAGGAGCAGCGCTACACTGGGGAGGCTGAGGGACCCCCCATGGCAGGTATCAGCCGCAGATATCTTGCGGCGGGGAAGGGAAAGGCTGGGCCCCCCGATCCCCACCATCTGCACAGCACCGTCGGAGGACGTCTTGCAGTTCCTATCCGCAGTGGGACAGGAAAAACACTGGTGGGTGGAGTGGGGAGGGTCCTTTTAACTTCTGGTTCCTGTCCCACTGCGGATAAGAAGGACGTCCTCCAATGGTGCTGTCAGGTGGTGGACTGGAAACCGCGCTTTCCCTCACCGCTGTGTGGGTGACCCGGAAGTGCTTCACCCGGCCCGGGGCAGTATGGGGATTTTTACACCGCTTCCACGCACGCGCGGCCGCCATCTTGCCCGGCCTGCGCTATGGAGCGGTGTGCCGGCTGCCGCTGCAGCTGTGCCTCAGATCCCGGACCTCATACCTGCCGGTCCGCGTCTGGAGCTCCTTCAGGGCCGCACCTCTTCCGGACCAGGCGTTCCACATGCCGGCCAGACGAGGGGGGAGCCGTCTAGCGGAGTCTCCCCCGACGCTGCTTCTGGACTGCATCCCCTGCCGTTCTCGCGGAAACCACACAGGCGGATGCTTCTAGCCCAGGTAAGCTGTAGCTCAGAGAATCCAGAGACCCTGTCCCCTGGGAACAGGAAACCTAAACTGAGGAGGAGAGGGGGACCGCCCCCTTTTATGTCTCTGTAGGTTTCCTGTTCCTTGGGGCGGATCCCTATCTCTCCAGTGGGTGCTGTCATGGCGAAGGGTAAAAGCTGAACTTTGGTTGTTATGGGCAACTAAGCCAGTTTTGCTTTCTGACAAGTTTTGATTATCTCCTCCATTGTGCGCACTTTTAAGAAGTGAAAGGAGGACGCAGATTTTAAATGTAGAGTTGTTTTTTTGCCGACACTGTAGTGTGATCAGGTAGTAGAGAAGGGCTGTGTGTCATTCCATGTCTCATACAGAGATAGCTGGGTCTGTGTCTTTCTTCTGTATATTGCTGCCTGCTTATGATTAGTCAACAGTGGAAGAAGTAACCTTTCACAGTGAAGAATCTCCCTCCTACTTTTTCTTAGTGAAACTTAGAATCTAAAATTTACAAGCTAATATTTCCGCCATGGAGATGAGAATATAAGAATACAACCTACGCTTTACTCAGGCCACTATTCCATTATGTGGCCGGTTTAACATGATCAACTGGAGAAAGCTCCTCTTAAAGGGCATGGTCTATTTTATCGACTTGTATCGTGCGTGTGGCTGAGGTCGTAACGTCATTGGCACCGCTCTCATTTGAATAAGCGCTATACCCAACAAATGTTGAAACATTTTTGGGCAACCTTTCTGTTGGTTTCACCCAGTCCTGAGCAGTTCTTCCAAGTTTTTGAAAAGTCATTAGGGTGGAGCTTAGCCATGAGAGGGAATGGCTAAGCACATCTGACATATTAATTATAATTTATGCCTCTAGTGGTGTAAAGCATAGTGAGGATCTTCATCAGATTCTTACGGAGTACATATCTTCCAGAAAGATGTGCCAGGAGTAACAAATTAGTGCCTTAGACTTTCTTACTGGTGTCTTCGCTTTTACTGACTTTGGCTTTAAAAATCGAATGTGGTAACATAACCTAATATGCCATTTTACAAACACCCTACACAGGGCTCTGGGTTCAGGAGCCAAAGTTCAACTTTGCTACGTAGGCCCAAAGGCTTTTAAAATCCTGTCCTAGCAACTTAAAGGGGGATATGTCCTTCAGAAAACTTCTTCCTGCCAGCTCAGTTTCTTGTTCTTTCTCTGGTAACTGTGTATTGGCTGCAGCGGTGAAGTCACATCTCGGCGATGCAGCCAACCACTGAGCTCAGCAGCTCTGCCGATGTGGAGGCACAAGCCATTGAGCACTTTTTTTTGGATCCAGCGCTGTTGACGTGATGTCACTGCTACAGCCAAACAGAAAGGGGGGCAAAGTTGTAAACGCTGGATTTGGGGAGGCTAAGTTAGTCAAGTACGACTTTTTTTTTTTTTTACACAATGAACTGAGCCGGCATGCAAATGTTTTCTGAAAGACGACAACCAGTTTGACAACCCCTCGTCACTATGTCTATGGGAACTGATTTGGTACAAGAGGAGACCTCTGCAACTGAAGCCAAATGTTTGGGAAACAATGTACTAATCTGGGAACCATTCTGTTCCATTACATACATATTGGCCAACAAAGGGGTGGTCTAGGGGAGGTGCCCTTTGGTATAGTGAAAGGAAGAGATTTGAGGTGGTGAACAAACTCAATTTCCATAAAGATATCACAAAATAATTCCATATATTTTAGACTTATTTCAACAATAGGCATGCTGTACTGAAAACTACATTTTTTGCTTGCACAAATTTATACAGAAAAATGCTGCAATGTAAGATTGCGTTTAGGTAACTGATAAAACACTTATTTCTTGTAAGTAAAGTGAATGAACAAAAGGGAAGTGTAAATCGCATCAATATTTGGTGTGACGGTCTTCAAAAAGTTACATTTCTTCTAGGTACACTTGTGCACCTGGCTAGAAACCTACAAAATCTGTGTACGAGTATCCAGTTATACCAGACAGATAAAGATCATAATATTCATATGTAGGCTGAAACAATGCCATTTACTGAAACAAAAACAGATGTGTAATAGGCTTAAAACTGTGGAAGTAAGAGCAAACATCTGCTACAAAAGGTGAGGTTGTGGAAGAAAGTTTCAGATTATACACCATGAAAAGAGTAATCACAGCAACATCACACAAGGTAGTTATACTGCATCAGCAAGGTTTCTCCCAGGCAAGAATTTTAAAAAACAAAAAACTAGGGATGAAGATGTGCCACGGGGTCAGCCAAGAAAACCTAGTGTAGCTGATGAAAGACATATGTATTGCACTTTGAAACTGGAAGATGCCCAGCAGTGCCATGAACACAGAACCTGGCAACTAGAGGGGCCCAGCCTCACCCATCTACTCTTCTGATAAGTCTGTCCAGAAGTGGCCATTTTGGAAAAATTATGGCCAAATAGCCATACCTTTGACATGGACACAAGGCCAAGCAACTCAACTATGTGCGAAAACATACCAACTGGGGTGTAGAAACACCGGATTACTTACCGGTAATACTCTTTTATAGAGCCACGACCGCACCCACAGAGAGGGGATCCGCCCCTAGGAACAGGAAACCCTACGGAGAGATAAAAGGGGCGGTCCCCCTCGCTCCCACAGTTTGGGTTACAGAGATTGCGAGGAACCGCCCACCAGTTTTAGTAGGTAATTCCATATCATCATTTATCTTAACTTAATTACGTATAACTACAAGAACCAATCACCCCTAACAGTGCTCATATGCAAATTAATATATATGGGAGGGAAGTGAAGGGGTGCTGTCGTGGCTCTATAAAAGCATTACCGGTACGTAATCCGGTGTTTTCTCTTTGCCACAACAGCACCCACTGAGAGACTTTCAGAGATAGTTATTTGGGGGGGGGATTATCGTGTTAAGAACTGATCTACCGAAACACAGGTCAGTGGAGGCAGATAGATCTAGTCTATAGTGACTATAGAAGGTAGTAGGAGAAGACCAGGTTGCGGCCTTACATATGAGATCTATTGGAACCTCTGCTCGTTCAGCCCAAGATGATGCCATCGCCCGGGTGGAATGTGCCTTTACAATCTCAGGTGGATTCTCCCCTTTAGACGAATAGGCCAGGTATATCGCCTCCCGAATCCATCAGGATAATGTGTGTTTTGTAACACCAGCTCCTTTTCGTTGACCCTGGAAGGAAATAAAGAGCCCTGCTCTTCCTCCAGGCGCTAGTTCTATCTAGATAAACTATTACAGCCCTTCTCACATCTAAAGTATGGTACCTTTCTTCCTCCTGATTTGTAGGGTTATTATAGAAGGAAGGAAGAAGAATTTCTTGGGATCTATGAAGTTTAGTACACATTTTAGGTAGGTAGGAAGGGTCTGTTTTCAGGACAATTCTATCTGGAAATATTGACAGAAAAGGAGGATCTACTGATAATGCCTGTAAGTCACTTACCCTTCTTGCCGATACTAAAGCGACAAGAAGAGCAGTCTTGAGGGAGACGTGTTTAATGTAAGCTGAGTGTAGTGGCTCAAATGGGTGACCTGTCAAGGCTTCAAGGACTAAATTAACATCCCAAGGAGGTACGTGGGGAATTTGAACTGGTTCTGATCTCTGGCAGGCTGAAATAAATCTGGCTATCCACCTATCACCCGCAACGTTGTGACTATACAAGGCCCCTAGAGCAGAAACTTGTACTTTTAAATTACTAACTGAAAGGCCTAAATCACGTCCTCTCTGGAGAAATTCTAAAATAGTAGAGACAGGAATTTCATTCGACAAGGCCGATGGATAGAGACTTAGAAATTTTTTCCACACTCTCACATATATAGATGTAGTGGATTTTTTCCTACTTAACAATAAGGTATTAATCACTATCAGAGAAGCGTCTTAGTTTTAACAGCTGCCTCTCAAATTCCAGGCTGTCAACCGCAGACCTTTCACATGAGGGTGGTTGAAGGGCCCCTGGAAAAGAAGATTCTGATCCTCTGGGAGAATCCATGGATCTGAGATGGACATGGCTCTGAGCAGGGAAAACCATGGTCTCTTTGGCCAAAATGGGGCAATCAGGATCATATTCGCTCTGTCCTCCCTTATCTTCCTGATTACTGTTGGAAGAAGAATCAATGGAGGAAAAGCATATGCTTTCTGAAATGTCCATGGAACCTGGAGGGCATCGAGAATATCGGGATTGTCGGTTCGGAGAAAACATCTCTGGCTTATAGAGTCTAATATAATCCCCAGAAATGTTTGCCGAGTTGTTGGAAATAACCTAGATTTTTCCCAATTTATCAACCTACTTATCTGCAGGGACGAAATCATATCACACAATCGTTGCCGACATTGTGAAGGGGAATTTCCCACTACCAAAAGGTCGTCTAGGTATGGAATTATAAGGGTGTCTTTTAACCTCGGATATGACATTACCTCCGACATTAGTTTAGTGAACACTCTTGGAGCTATTGATAGTCCAAAGGGCATTGCTGTATACTGAAAATGCCGTATACATCCATTCCATTCAATACAATCACCACTCGGAGATATTGTTGATGTTCTATAAAGATTGTTAGATGGTAATACGCATCTTTTAGGTCAAGTACCGTCATAAAGCAATGGGGAAACAGAAGTTTTATGGTGGACCGGATAGACTCCATTTTAAAGGTTTGATTTTCTAAGAAGATGTTCAACTTTTTAAGGTTTATAATGGTTCTGAATGATCCATCCGGTTTTGGAATTAAAAATAAAGGGGAATAGAATCCCCTTCCCTCCTGAAGGAATGGAACTTCCACCAAAACTCCCTTGGATAGAAGATTCATTACTTCCTGCTCCAAAACCTCCTGTTGCAACTGAGACTTTAAAGAAGTCAATAGAAATGAGTCCGGAGGGACTCGGGAAAATCTTAATTTTAAGCCAGAGGTGATGAGACTATTTGCCCAAACGTTTGACGTTATTTCTCGCCATTGATTTGAAAAGGAGGACAATCTACAGTCATGGCCAAAAGTATTCACACCCCTTCAATTCTGTCAGATAATACTCAGTTTATTCCTGAAAATGATTGCAAACACAAATTCTTTGGTATTATTATCTTCATTTAATTTGTCTTAAATGAGAAAAAACACAAAAGAGAATGAAGCAAAAAGCAAAACATTGATCATTTCACACAAAACTCCAAAAATGGGCCAGACAAAAAGTATTGGCACCCTCAGTCTAATACTTGGTTGCACAACCTTTAGCCAAAATAACTGCGACCAACCGCTTCCGGTAACCATCAATGAGTTTCTTACAATGCTCTGCTGGAATTTTAGACCATTCTTCTTTGGCAAACTGCTCAAGGTCCCTGATATTTGAACGGTGCCTTCTCCAAACTGCCATTTTTAGATCTCTCCACAGGTGTTCTATGGGATTCAGGTCTGGACTCATTGCTGGCCACCTTAGAAGTCTCCAGTGCTTTCTCTCAAACCATGTTCTAGTGCTTTTTGAAGTGTGTTTTGGGTCATTGTCATGCTGGAAGACCCATGACCGCTGAGGGAGACCCAGCTTTCTCACACTGGGCCCTACATTATGCTGCAAAATTTGTTGGTAGTCTTCAAACTTCATAATGCCATGCACACGGTCAAGTAGTCCAGTGCCAGAGGCAGCAAAGCAACCCCAAAACATCAGGGAACCTCCGCCATGTTTGACTGTATGGACCGTGTTCTTTTCTTTGAATGCCTCTTTTTTTTCTCCAGTAAACTCTATGTTGATGCCTTTGCCCAAAAAGCTCTACTTTTGTCTCATCTGACCAGAGAACATTCTTCCAAAACGTTTTAGGCTTTTTCAGGTAAGTTTTGGCAAACTCCAGCCTGGCTTTTTTATGTCTCGGGGTAAGAAGTGGGGTTTTCCTGGGTTTCCTAACATACATTCCCTTTTCATTCAGACACCGACGGATAGTAAGGGTTGACACTGTTGTACCCTCGGACTGCAGGGCAGCTTGAACTTGTTTGGATGTTAGTTGAGGTTCTTTATCCAACATCCGCACAATCTTGCGTTGAAATCTCGTCAATTTTTCTTTTCCGTCCACATCTAGGGAGGTTAGCCACAGTGCCATGGGCTTTAAACTTCTTGATGACACTGTGCACGGTAGACACAGGAACAATCAGGTCTTTGGAGATGGACTTGTAGCCTTGAGATTGCTCATGCTTCCTCACAATTTGGTTTCTCAAGTCCTCAGACAGTTCTTTGGTCTTCTTTCTTTTCTCCATGCTCAATGTGGTGCACACAAGGACACAGAGGTTGAGTCAACTTTAATCCATGTCAACTGGCTGCAAGTGTGATTTAGTAATTGCCAACACCTGTTAGGTGCCACAGGTAAGTTACAGGTGCTGTTAATTACACAAATTAGAGAAGCATCACATGATTTTTCGAACAGTGCCAATACTATTGTCCACCCCCTTTTTTATGTTTGGTGTGGAATTATATCCAATTTTGCTTTAGAACAATTCTTTTTGTGTTTTTTTTCATTTAAGACAAATTAAATGAAGATAATAATACCAAAGAGTTTGTGTTTGCAATCATTTTCAGGAAGAAACTGAGTATTATCTGACAGAATTGCAGGGGTGTGAATACTTTTGGCCATGACTGTACCTCCCACAGGTAGATCTGCTCTAACGGGGTTTGTCTTCAGTTTTGAAAGGGCGCTTCCCAAAGAATGCACCTCTCTGTTTGGTGTCTCTAGTGGCCCAGCGGTCTTGGTTCTTAAAATCCTTCCTTTTATTAAACACAGGCTTCCGGAACGCTCTCCTATAGGACGGAAGGTAATTATTATTAGGGAAGCCCTTCTTTCTCTCTCCCGCTTTGGTTAGGATCTCGTCCAGTTTAGTACCAAACAGGTACTCACCCTGACATGGGAGGCCACACAATTTGGATTTTGTCTGGGGATCTCCTTTCCAGCCCTTAAGCCACAGGGCCCTACGTGCTGCATTCGTCAGTCCTGCTGACTTGGCTGCCAAGCGTATGGAGTCAGCAGATGAGTCCGCCAGGAAGGCTGTAGCACCCCTAATCAAGGGTATAGAGCAGGGGTGGGCAATTAATTTTGCCATGGGGCCGCATGAGAAATTGGGATGTTTTAGAGGGCGGACTAATACAATTAACTAATTTTTACCCAATACTGTAGTATACATATGCTAACTTTTCATAAACAAACAGTATGTTAAACAATGCAAAGATTTACAATACAAAGAAAATATGGAAGACATACTTACGTCATTAGATTAGAGATGAGTGAACTTACAGAAAGTACGGGTTCTTGCAAATGCAAATTTTCCACTGGATTCCACTGCCTGGAGAAAATGGATGCAGCCCTAGAGCCAGGAAAACAAGGATACAGCCATGTATAGCTATGGAAATAAATGAACATATCTGGTATCGCTGTATATGAAATTGTCAACTATGGGCCAGGTGGGGGTGTGGATGTAGGAAAAAAATAGTATTTAGGACCCCTCTATTACATAGTAAAAGTGCCCCATCTGTGCCCTCATACCCCACTGTGCCTCCATATAGAAAATAGAACCCCTATGTCCCTGCATATAGGGATCAGACCCCTCTGTGCCTCTAGCAATCCCCCCCCGTCCCCCTCCCCAGTATGTGATATCCCCCATTTTAGGTAGTATTCCCCATGTAGCACCCAATATATAATATCCCTTAATGTAGCCATCCCCTGTAGGTGATCCCCACTGAGCAATCCCCCCTGCACTGCCCCCCCCCCCCAGTATGTGATATCTCCCACTTTAGGTAGTATTCTCCATGTAGCCCCCAATTATTGTGTCACCCTGAGTATTCAACACTCCAGTGTCACCCTGTGTATTCTGCACCCTGTTTCACCCTGTGTGTGTATCCTGCACCCCTGTGTCTCGAGTCTGGATGTTTTTCACCCCCATGTCACCCTGTGTATCCTGCACCTGTGTCACCCTGTGTATCCTGCACCCCTGTGTCACCCTGTGTATCCTGCACCCTTGTGTCTCCTGCACCCCCGTGTCGCCCTGGGTATCTGGTGGCTGCACTATATGGCAGTGTCCCCTATATTACCCTCCATCTCTTATAAGTGCAGATAAGAGATGCCACCTCTGCCATTCACCCCCAGCCCAGAACACACGTGCTTCCTACAGGACTGGGCCCTGGCTTTCTGGAAATTGATGCTTGCTGGTTTCTCTGCTGATTCTGACGATTGCTTTGGTTGGATATCCCTGGGAGCAGATATGGACCACGGACACACAGGTTTCAGCTGCGGATTAGTGTCTCCTCATACCCGTGTCGTGTCCACCTCGGCATTAGGTAGTACATGGACTTGTACGTTCCCCGTTGTGTTTCGGGTGATTTAATGGGAGGATCAGGGTTCATAATTCCCCAGCAACACAGGGACCCCCCTCTCCCCCGACCGCGCGGATACTCACCCGAGACCGCCAGCCAGCAACTTTCACCGCAGAACATCCCGCGCGGCGCTGGAGTGACGTACGAACGTGACGTACAGGGCCGGCTAGTGAGCACCGCCCACCCACCAGCGGCGCCCTGACCGCCGACGCAAGATCACATGGGGCCCCATATGATCAATGCATCAGACAGCTGGCGGAGTCAGTGGGTATGGCAGGGTGCAGTCAAATAACCAATGCACTCCGGCGGCCATCTTAATCAATCATGGGCTGCTCAGAAGCGTCTGGTCGAGCGGTGCCGGGGGCGGGCCATTTAAAATCATCAGGCGGGCCGGATGCGGCCCGCATCTTGCCCAGGTCTGGTATAGAGGATATCAACTTGTCTCTAGAGAGACCGCTTTTTAGCCCTTCCTCAAAGTCATTTAACCAGACTAGCATGGACTTAGCAGTGCATGTAGCCGATATAGGCGGTCTAAAGGCTCCCGTACACGACTCCCAGGCTCTTTTTAAGAGAGAGTCGGCTTTACGGTCCAGTGGGTCTTGCAATGAGCCCGAATCTTCCACAGGCAGCAAGGATTTTTTTGGATGTGGATGCCACTGCTGCGTCTACTTTCGGGGCTTTTGACCATGCTGAGAACTCTTCATCATTGAAGGGATAACGCCTTTTTGAGGATGGTGGTAATCCCCTTTGCCCCTGGCTTTCCCATTCTTTCTTGACTAAATTTTTCACTGCTGCTATTACCAGAAAGGAGGGTCTTTTCCTTTCTGATAGACCAGCAAACATTATGTCCTGCTGCGTTCTGGGGACCTTAGAATCCTCGATGCCCATGGTGTTACAAACGGACTTCACAAGGTTATCAATACTATCGGTGGGAAAGCATGTATCTTGATCCTCATCTGAGGAAACGTATTCCTGGGAAATATCAGAGTTTGCATTATCTATGTCAGAAGACTGGCCAGATATAGGGGAAACGTATCCCCTCTTATCCTTCGTATGCGGCGCCCTGTCTGAACTATGCAGGGCTAGTAATTCCTCCCTAATCATGACTCTAATGTCCTCTGATTTTACTGAGGCTTCTTCCCGTAAGGTAGAATCAATGCACGGATTACAAAGCCTCTTTTTGTGACTATCCGGAAGGGGCTGGAGACATAATGCACACTTTCTGTGTTTCGTTTTTTCAGTTCTTTTTGCCTAGGGTGTACAGAAGGAGAGGGAACAATAATCAGCTTAATAGGGTAGATGCACACTCACCCCAGTGAAGCTATTTGCCAAGGTACCGGCTGACGAGGAGGAGACTGAGGCACAGGCTGAGGAGTAGCTCGGTCGGACTTGTTCCTCCTAGAAGATCCGCTCTGTTTAGAGCGACTGCTGCTGGCATGGCTGAGTGGAGTGGTTGCGGTGACTTCGACGGAAGACATCGCAGGGTCCTGCGCGGAATCCATATTGGACGCCGGAGTATCAGCGCCGGCGTCCTTTTCACATGGGGGCCGCCATTTTCTTCCTGTTGAACCCGGAAGTGCTAATCACCTCCGGGTCGCGGCCATACTCTATGCGCCTGCGCTGCCACCGGTATCAGCGCAGGCACCGTCTACCTCCATCACCCCGGAAGCTTTCAGCTGTCACTTCCGGGGTAAACACACTGGGGCTCCATGCTGCATGTGCGCCCGCTGAGGACGGCACGACGCTATTCATACCTGAGCGCTTGTTCCCCACAGACGACCCGGATGGATCCTCGTGAGCCAGACAACTCCTCCAGTCCCGGCCTCACGGCGTCTGCCAGCAGAGGGGGGGAAAACTGAACCAGGACCCCCCGAAGCTGTTTCCAGCTCTGGAGCCCTTGCCGTCCTCAAGGTAAACTGCGCAAGCGGCATCCAGGCTAGGCATCCTCTTCTCCGTGGATTCCTGTAGGAACAGGAAACCAAACTGTGGGAGCGAGGGGGACCGCCCCTTTTATGTCTCCGTAGGGTTTCCTGTTCCTAGGGGCGGATCCCCTCTCTCAGTGGGTGCTGTCGTGGTGAAGAGAAAAAAATGACATAAGGTGCTCTGGACTGAGGAGTCAATGTGTGAAATATTTAGCTACAACGGGAAAACATGAGCCTCCTAGCACATTTGGGGGCTGCATTTCAGCAAATGAAGAATGGATTTTAGCCAGGATTAATGGTGTCCTCTATGCTGAGAAATACAGGCACATACTTATCCATCTCATCATCCCAAGGAGTCTTGGGAGTGACGATCAGGCACCGATGGGTGGGATTAGCGACATGCTTCTGGCATGGTCACATTAAATGCAGCTGTTAGAGATTGACAGCTGTATTTAACAGGTTAACAGACACAGGTGGATCACGATTCCACTCGCAGCTATTAGAGAGGCACATGTCAGCTCTTCAAAATAGCTGACATCTGCCGGGAAAGATGTGGGCTCAGTGCTGGAGCCCACATCAAAGGGGGAGACACGAAATGCACAGTGAATGTACGGTGCATGCTGTGAAGGGGTTGAAGAAAAAAAAAAAAAAAAAAAAACAGTTATAAAGCCACCAATCTATTAAAAGAAAAAAAAAAACACAAGCAGACTTGATTGCTGAACAGAGCTGGTTTATTTTTCAGTATCGCCTTCTCTCAAGTTTCGGTAAATACAATATTACGAAGCTTCCTGATGTCTATAACAACGTTTCTAACAAATATACAAAAAAATAACAACAAGGAAACAAAAACTTGGATTCTTTGTGAAATCCGCTGACAAACATACAAAACAAAGTGCAAAAGCTCTGTAAGAAGATGCCATCAGTGCAAGAATAGTGCCAGGAAATAGAGGGTTGTCAGGGTTGGCGAGGCCTCTGCTCCCCCTTTGTAACAGCCCTTGAATGTAAATGTCTTTGTGATACAGCCCCTATCGTCACATATGCTCACTACAGCCTATAAAGCACAGACAGATCAGTTATTCTATTCGGGGACATAAGTCCGTCTCTTCTCTCTCGCTCAGGCAGGCCACCTTCTCGTCACACAACACAATCCCAGAGTCCCCCGTGATATGTCGTCTTCTCTCTAAGGCACTAGAGCTCTCCTGGTTGCCATCGTCACGCTGCTGATGCTCTTCAGCAGATCCCTCTGTTGCCTCAGGGAAAGGGTCTTCTTGTTGAGACCATGCAATGTTTAATCCTGTGGAAGCGACTGGAGGAACAAGATCATTGGGAAACTCATCCAAAAGCTCGCAGTAAGGTGGTGGAGGTGTAGGGGGGTCTTGTGTCACTTCATCATATGTAGGCAGTTTGCAGTTGGGCCAAGGATCTGGAAGTAAAGGTATAAGAGATTAAAGATATTTTCTGCAGAGAATGCAAAAAGTTTATAGTTGCCCCTGATGGTTCTTATATACAGCCTTCATATCACACCACATGCTGTACTTTAAAAGGAGTTGTCCTCTATGTCATGGTAGGAGCCAAGGGTTCAGGACCTATGACAAACTTATGTCATTGCAATCGTGCAGGCCCAGAAGCGGAGTAACAGCTGTCTGTCACTGCCTGGAGTGGTGCCACACTTACCAAAGGCCATTTAATACCATAAATGCTGCGATTGATATAGATAGCAACATTTTGCTTGCTAGGAGAGGGAGGAGGCTCCCTTTCCCTTCTGATTGGCAGCCCTGCAACTTCATCATGAAGGCCCGATCGTTGCAGGTAGTCATGACAACCTCCTGGTCTGCCAGCTATGGCAAGCTTGTTAGACCATGCTCAGAGCATGGATTAAGAGGCTTCTGTCAGTGCAGCACTGACCGGTATAAAGCATTGCAATGCATTTTACCAGCGATCAGAGTAATGAAAGTTCGAGACCCATAGAAGGACAATATAAAAAATTAGAACAATTAAAAAAAAAAAAAAAAAAAAAAAAAAAAAAAAAAGGTGTTAAAATATACCGTATTGTTCGGACTATAAGACGCACTTTCCCCCCCCCAAAATGTGAGGAAAATGGGGGGTACGTCTTATAGTTGGAATGCAGGCTTACCGGCAGTGGTGTGGCGGCGGCAGAGGTGCAGCGGCAGAAGTGCGGGATGATGAGGCGCAGTGCAGGGTCCCTTCCACAGGTGAGATGACGCAGCGGCCCGGTATCCAAGATAAGCAGCAGAGCCGGGTGAATCATGGCTTTATCGGTGGCGGCGGCCATCTTTCTGAGGCCGCGCGTGCGCAGATGAAATGCTCTGCTTCCCGGGGCTTCAGGAAAATGGCCGCGCGTGTGCAGATGGAGATCGCGATGGCCATTTTCCTGAAGCAGAGATCTAAATCTGCAAACTCGGCTTCAGGAAAATGGCCGCCGCGATCTCCATCTGCGCACGCGCGGCCTCCCGCGGCCATTTTCCTGAAGCCCCGGGAAGCAGAGCACTTCATCTGCGTACGCGCGGCCTCAGGAAGACGGCCGCCGCCACCGATAAAGCCATGATTCACCCGGCTCTGCTGCTTACCTTGGATACCGGGCCGCGGCATCACCACCTTTGGAAGGGACCCTGCTCACGTCATACCGCTCACTGCACCTCATCATCCCTGTACCTCTGCCGCCGCCACAGCACTGCTGCAACCCCCCCATGGACACCAGGCCGTGGCGTCGCCCACCTAAACAGGAAGGGACCCTGCTCAGGTGCACGCCATATTGCCCACCTCATCACCGCACCTCTGCCGACACCATGCCTCCTATGACCCTGCTCTGCCACCGCCAGCCCTCAGGTAAGATACTGTAAATTCGGACAATAAGACGGACCCCCATCTTGTAAAAAAAAAAATCTTTCTGCAATTTTCACCCCAAATTTGGGGTGCGTCTTATGGTCCAGTGCGTCTTATAGTCCGAAAAATACGGTAAATATAATAAAAAAAAGTCACAAAAATATATATATTTTTTTAAATATAACCAACAAATACATATATTTATGTAAAAATAGTAATAAGCACTACACTACAGCCAGAAGACAAATTCCCAGAGGAGTGTAATTTCCAAAATGGGGTCACTTGAGGGGAGGGATTCTGTTCTTCTAGCACTTAGGGGTTTCTGTATATGGAGTATACACAACAGTCTATGAAAATGTGCTCTCCAAGAGTGAAATAGCGCTCCGGCCCTCCCGAGTCTCACCGTGTAGTACTGTACAGCCACCTGTGGGGTATTGTCACATTTAGCAAAAATTATATGACAAATGTTGGTGCCATTTTTACCCATTTCCCAATATGAAAATGTAAAATTTGAGGATAAAATTTTTTAGTAGTAAAAATCAGATTTTTTTTAATTTAGTGCCCAATGGTATAAAATTATATGACACACCTGTGGTGTCAATATGATCACTTCACTCTTAGATTCACGGAGAGGCGGAGTTTGTAAAATGGAGTCGCTTATACAGTGCTTTGCGAAAGTATTCGGCTCCCTGGAACTTTTCAACCTTTTCCCACATATCATGCTTCAAACAAAGATACCAAATATAAATTTTTGGTGAAGAATCAAAAACAAGTGTGAAGTTGAACTAAATTTATTGGGGGGGCCGAATACTTTTCGCAAGGCACTGTAGTGCTGCAGAATTCAAACGGCGCTCCTTCACTTCCAAGCCCTGCCGTCCGCCCAAGCAGTAGTTTTCCCCCACATATTGGGTATCAGTGTACTCAGATACAAATGGACCCCAAATTTGTTGACCAATTTCTCCTGTTACCCTTTTGAAAATTAAAAAAAAAAAAATTGTGGGCTAAAGCAACATTTAACAACATTATAAAATATTGTAAAGCATCCATGTCTCCATTCCAGCCAATTTTGCGTTCTAAATGTCACATGGGGCTCCTTGCTTTTCGAGCCCTGCTGTGGGCCCAAACAGTGGTTTTCCATCACACAAGGGGTATTACACTACTCAGGAGAAAATGGACCATACAATTTGTTGCGCATTTTCTCTTATTACCTTTTTGAAAAAGCCAAATTTGGGGCTAAACCAACATTTCTGGGAAAAATAAATTTTCATGTTTTTCATCCAAATTGCTTTAATTTTTGTGAAACACCTGAAGGGTTAATAAACTTCTTAAATGTGTATTTAAGCACTTTGAGGGGTGCAGTTTTTAGACTGGTGTAACTCTTGGGTATTTTCTGCCATATAGGCCCCTCAAAGGTCACCCAAAATGTGAGGTGGTCCCTAAAAATATTGGTTTTGTAAATTTTGTTGTAAAATTGAGAAATTGCTAATCAACTTTTCATCCTTCTAACTTCCTAAGGCTACTTTCACACTAGCGTCGTACGACGCACGTCGCTATGCGTAGTTATTGAAAAAAAAAAACGCAACCTGCAAAATTGCTTGCAGGATGCGTTTTTCTCCATAGACTTGCTTTAGCGACACATTGCGACGGATTGCCACACGTCGCAACAGTCGTGCGACGGTTGCGTCGGCACAAAAAAAGTTACATGTAACGTTCTTTGGTGCGTCGTGTCCACCATTTCCGCCCTCGCCTCCCCGGACATCACAATGGGGCAGCGGATGCGTTGTAAAACTGCATCCGCTGCCCCCGTTGTGTTTTTAACTCAGTTTGCGTCGCAACGTCGCATTGCGACGTGCGTCGTATGACGCTAGTGTGAAAGTAGCCTAACAAAAACAAAATATGTTTAAAAAAAATGATGCTAATGTAAAGTAGACGTGGAAAATGTTACTAACCATTTTGTGTGATTTAACTCTCTGGTTAACGAGCATAAAAATTAAAAGTTTGAAAATTGAGAAATTTTCACATTTTGCTAAAATTCTGATATTTACACAAATTAGGCTGCTTTCACACTAGCGTCGGTACGGGGCCGTCGTGCTGCATTGGCCCGACGCATACTGTGCAAAAAATGCCCGACGTGGGCAGCGGAAGCAGTCTTAGGACGCTTCCGCTGCCCCATTGCAAGGTCCGGGGAGGAGAAGGCGGAGTTTCGGCCGTGCATGCGCGGTCGAAAATGGTGGTCTCGACGCACAAAAAAGTTACATGTAACGTTTTTTGTGGCGGCGGTGCTCCAAAACACGGCACAACCGTCGCACGACGGTTGCGACGTGTGGCACTGCGTCGCTAATAAGAGTCTATGGAGAAAAAAAACTTATCCTGCGGGCAACTTTGCAGGATGCGTTTTTTATTCACAACGACATATTGCGACGTGCAGTGCACGACGCTAGTGTGAAAGTAGCCTTAATGAAAAAAATATCGACCTAAACTTACCACTAACATGACGTATAATTTATCATGAAAAAACAGCCTGAGAATGTTGAAGCCTTCCAGAGTTATTACCACAAAGTGACACTGGTCCGAGTTGAAATTTTTTTTAGCCTGGTCAGGGAGGTGAAAACAGGCTGGGGGGAGTGAATGGGTTAATCCTCCAATGCTTATTAAACACTGGCATTTCAGAGAAAAATATTTTGAAAGTGGGCTAGCGAGTCTTTAGCGGCTTCCTCCCTCATGTGTATATTGGAAGAGACCTTTTAATTAAAGGGAAGCAGGTGGGGAGAAGCAACTGGAGACCCACATGTCCGAGAAGTGTTCCTGCTAGTGTTGAGCGATACCGTCCGATACTTGAAAGTATCGGTATCGGATAGTATCGGCCGATACCCGAAAAGTATCGGAAATCTCCGATTCCGATACCAATACAAGTCAATGGGACACCAAGTATCGGAAGGTATCCTGATGGTTCCCAGGGTCTGAAGGAGAGGAAACTCCCCTTCAGGCCCTGGGATCCATATTAATGTGTAAAATAAAGAATAAAAATAAAAAATATTGATATACTCACCCTCTGACGGTCACGTGACCGCTCCGCGACCAATAACAGGCCGCAACGTAATTTAAGGACTTTCAAGCGCTCATTCTTATGAACGGAGGCTGGCGGTTACAACCAGGGCGCGTCAGAGGGTGAGTATATCAATATTTTTTATTTTTATTCTTTATTTTACACATTAATATCGATCCCGATACCGATTCCCGATACCACAAAAGTATCGGATCTCGGTATAGGAATTCCGATACAGCAAATATCGGCCGATACCCGATACTTGCGGTATCGGAATGCTCAACACTAGTTCCTGCAGGTGGCTTTTAAAGTACCGTATGTTTTTCTCTACAATGCCGCAGCATTCCAGACTCAAAGATATCTGAAATCATGCAGCCAGTGTATGATACATGCTGTCCGTGGATCAGGCAGAATGTATCCGCTGTCAAGTTCCCTTAAATTTGCTATTTTATATAAATTATTATATACTGTAAACTACAAACTCAGAGCCACCATTACATTGCTGTATAGAAGATGGATACCTATGGCGGTGGCAGCAGATGCTGATGGAGTGACCCCCTGGTAGGCCATGAGGCTGATCTCCCGTTGTCTCAGCTCCTGTTGATGTCTCAATTTAACTCTGCGGTGACGATAAGCACAGCAGCAGCCGGCCAAGATAATGAGAGTCCAGGCCAACCAGAACCCTGAGCAGAAAAATAACATAATTACCTGTTTGTAGCATCAACTGTAAGATATTCATTAAGCATATCTACACAACTACCTGGCCAAGTCTTTCTACAAAACACAGCACAGGTTATTACTGATGAGTGTATGCAAATTCATTGTTTAATTATAACATAGACAACAGGTTTATCGCTATGTGCATATTGTGCAACATCGGCTTAAGTCATGTACGTATGGCAGTATATGTTCTCCGTGAATACTGAAAAACTTGCCTTATATCCTATCCCTTTTACATATGCTGTGTCTGTGCAGCCTCACATTCTCCCCCTTCTCACTAGCCACCCTGCCTCACATTCGCCCCCTTCTCACTGGCCACCCTGCCTCACATTCGCCCCCTTCTCACTAGCCACCCTGCCTCACATGCTCTCCCTTCTCACTGGCCACCCTGCCTCACATTCGCCCCCTTCTCACTGGCCACCCTGCCTCACATTTGCCCCCCTTCTCATTAGCCACCCTGCCTCACATTCGCCCCCTTCTCACTAGCCACCCTTCCTCACATTCGCCCCCTTCTCACTAGCCACCCTGCCTCACATGCTCTCCCTTCTCACTGGCCACCCTGCCTCATATTCGCCCCCTTCTCACTGGCCACCCTGCCTCACATTCACCCCCTTCTCACTGGCCACCCTGCCTCACATTCGCCCCCTTCTCACTAGCCACCCTGTCTCACATTCGCCCCCTTCTCACTGGCCACCCTGCCTCACATGCTCTCCCTTCTCACTGGCCACCCTGCCTCACATTCGCCCCCTTCTCACTGGCCACCCTGCCTCACATTCGCCCCCTTCTCACTAGCCACCCTGCCTCACATTCGCCCCCTTCTCACTAGCCACCCTGCCTCACATTCGCCCCCTTCTCACTAGCCACCCTGCCTCACATTCGCCCCCTTCTCACGAGCCACCCTGCCTCACATTACCTCCCTTCTCACTAGACACCCTGCCTCACATTCGCCCCCTTCTCACCGGCCACCCTGCCTCACATTCGCCCCCTTCTCACCGGCCACCCTGCCTCACATTCTCTCCCTTCTCACTAGCCACCCTGCCTCACATTCGCCCCCTTCTCACTAGCCACCCTGCCTCACATTCGCCCCCTTCTCACTAGCCACCCTGCCTCACATTCGCCCCCTTCTCACTAGCCACCCTGCCTCACATTCGCCCCCTTCTCACTAGCCACCCTGCCTCACATTCGCCCCCTTCTCACTGGCCACCCTGCCTCACATTCTCTCCCTTCTCACTGGCCACCCTGCCTCACATTCTCTCCCTTCTCACTGGCCACCCTGCCTCACATTCTCTCCCTTCTCACTGGCCACCCTGCCTCACATTCGCCCCCTTCTCACCGGCCACCCTGCCTCACATTCTCTCCCTTCTCACTAGCCACCCTGCCTCACATTCGCCCCCTTCTCACTAGCCACCCTGCCTCACATTCTCTCCCTTCTCACTAGCCACCCTGCCTCACATTCGCCCCCTTCTCACTAGCCACCCTGCCTCACATTCGCCCCCTTCTCACTGGCCACCCTGCCTCACATTCTCTCCCTTCTCACTGGCCACCCTGCCTCACATTCTCTCCCTTCTCACTGTCCATCGTGCTTCATATTCCCGCCGTTTAAGCAGAAGGAATCGACTAGTATGTTGCCTATAAAAGCGCACAGAAAAATAAATGAAAGTGTTCTATACTTACACCACAGCTCATAGTAATATGTACAACATTCAGTGTCCCCACAGCAGTATCCGATCTCACATCTATAAGGCTTTCTATCTTCACCAAAGCAAAACTCCCGGCCCTGTGACAAGACCATATGTAGAAGATGTAAAATCAGGAAGCATTTCAAATAATAATGGCAGCTTTTTTTTTTTTTTTTTTTTTTTTTTTTTTAACTTAAAGAACATGTCACCAGGAAAAAAATTGGCAGTTCTTGGTTTTATTTTTCGCTGCTCCTCCGAGTACCAGTTTTTTGTTTTTTTTTTAATTTGTCCATACGGTTCCAGAGATATGAGCTTTTTTATTTAGCCCTAATTTTTATGATCTTTACCAAGGGGGTGGGCTCACAGGGTAATAATGCAGAATAGTCTAAAGAAATTCCCCAGAGAATAATGCGAGTCATTCCCCCTTTGTAAAGACCAGAAAAATTAGTGCTCAATAAAAAGGGTCAAAGCTCTGGAACGGTATGGCAGATTCTGAAACTATAACAAAACGGCAAACAGTGAACAGTGGAGATAACACGAGAGCTAAGGCTGGTCACTTTTAACCTGTTAATTAATAGGGCTTCTCTAATGGTGTCTTCCAAGCATACAGGCTTTACAACTATTTATCTATCAGAAATTAAGAAACTATCATTTACTTGCTGTTAAAAGTCTGCTGTTCCTGTGCTGTCATATGTGGTGATGGGATCTCCAGCTCCTTACTTCCAGCTAAAATTATTCAAACCAAAGAGATTTTAAGTCTGTGCTTTGAGCAGCTCAGCCAGTAGCTCTCCGCTGTGTGCAATGAGTGGTTATGTCAAAGGGGATGTGACCGGTGAGTTAAGGCCCCGTCTCACACAGCGACGCTGCAGCGATACAGACAACGATGCTGATCGCTGCAGCGTCGCTGTGTGGTCGCTGGGGAGCTGTCACACAGACCGCTCTCTCCAGCGACCAACGATCAGGGGAACGACTTCGGCATCGTTGAAACTGTCTTCAACGATGCCGAAGTCCCCCTGCAGCACCCGGGTAACCAGGGTAAACATCGGGTTACTAAGCGCAGGGCCGCGCTTAGTAACCCGATGTTTACCCTGGTTACCAGCGTAAATGTAAAAAAAAAACAAACACTACATACTCACCTTCTGTTGCCCGTCAGGTCTCTTGCCGTCTGCTTCCTGCTCTGACTGAGCCGCCGTACAGTGAGAGCAGAGCGCAGCGGTGACGTCACTGCTGTGCTCTCACTTTGCGGCGCTCAGTCAGAGAATAAGACACTAAAGGCCCCGTCTCACATAGCGAGATCGCTAGCGAGATCGCTGCTGAGTCACAAGTTTTGTGACGCAACAGCGACCTCAGTAGCGATCTCGCTATGTGTGACACGTACCAGCGATCAGGCCCCTGCTGTGAGATCGCTGGTCGTGTCAGAATGGCCTGGACCTTTTTTTGGTCGTTGAGGTCCCGCTGACATCGCTGAATCGGTGTGTGTGACACCGATCCAGCGATGTCTTCACTGGTAACCAGGGTAAACATCGGGTTACTAAGCGCAGGGCCGCGCTTAGTAACCCGATGTTTACCCTGGTTACCAGCGTAAATGTAAAAAAAAAAAACACTACATACTCACCATCTGTTGCCCGTCAGGTCCCTTGGCGTCTGCTTCCTGCTCTGACTGAGCGCCTCAAAGTGAGAGCACAGCAGTGACGTCACCGCTGCGCTCTGCTCTCACTGTACGGCGGCTCAGTAAGAGCAGGAAGCAGACGGCAAGAGACCTGACGGCTCAAGTGTCATGAGCGTTCAGTTCAATGCGATTTTTATCAAGTAGTATTCTTATGACATCCGTATGCAATGCGTTTTTAACAGTTTACATACTGTCATTCTCTATGTAATTTAGAGCTAGTTTTCTGAGATAGAGACAGATACTGTATAATATATATATATATTTTTTTAGAGATAGATATATATCTATTTTATAAATCTCTCTCTCTCTATATATAATATATATATACCGTATATACTCGAGTATAAGCCGAGATTTTTGGGCTGAAAGTGCCCCTCTCGGCTTATACTCGAGTCATGATCGGTGGTGGGGTCGGCGGGTGAGGACTGTCATATACTCACCTAGTTCCGGCGTTCCTGTCGCTCCCCCTGCCCGTCCCACAGTCTCCTGGTGCCGCAGCTCTTCCCCTGAGCGGTCACGTGGGACCGCTCATTAGAGAAATGAATATGGACTCCACTCCCATAGGGGCGGAGCCGCCTATTCATTTCTCTAATGAAGCGGTAACGGTGACCGCTGATAGAGGAAGAGGCTGCGGCACCGAAGACCAGCTGTCCGGGTGAAGGAGCGGGACGCCGGGAGCAGGTAAGTATGTCATTTACCCGTCCGCGTTCCACACGCCGGGCCATCTTCCCGGCACTGACTGTGCAGGTCAGAGGGCGCGATGACGCATATAGTGTGCGCGCCGCCCTCTGCCTGATCAGTCAGTGCAGAGAGATGCAGGGACGGGACGCTGAGGAGCTGCAAGCAAGAGAGGTGAGTATGTGTTTTTTTTTTTGTTGTTGCAGCAGCAGCAATGCACAGATTTATGTGGAGTATCTATGGGGCAACGGTGCAGAGCACTATCTATATATCTATCTATATATATATATATATATATCTCTCTATCTATCTATCTATCTATCGATCTATCTATATATATATATGGCACAGCTATGGGGCAACGGTGCAGAGCATTATATATATGCCACAGCTATGGGGCAATGGTGCAGAGCATTATATATATGGCACAGCTATGGGGCAATGGTGCAGAGCACTATATGGCACAGCTATGGGGCAACGGTGCAGAGCATTATAACTATATGGCACAGCTATGGGGCAACGGTGCAGAGCATTATATATATATGGCACAGCTATGGGGCAACGGTGCAGAGCATTATATATATATATATGGCACAGCTATGGGGCAACGGTGCAGAGCATTATATATATATATGGCACAGCTATGGGGCAACGGTGCAGAGCATTATATATATATGGCACAGCTATGGGGCAACGGTGCAGAGCATTATATATATGGCACAGCTATGGGGCAACGGTGCAGAGCATTATATATATGGCACAGCTATGGGGCAACGGTGCAGAGCATTATATATATGGCACAGCTATGGGGCAACGGTGCAGAGCATTATATATATGGCACAGCTATGGGGCAACGGTGCAGAGCATTGTATATATGGCACAGCTATGGGGCAACGGTGCAGAGCACTATATGGCACAGCTATGGGGCAACGGTGCAGAGCATTGTATATATGGCACAGCTATGGGGCAACGGTGCAGAGCATTGTATATATGGCACAGCTTTATGTGGAGCATCTATGGGGCCATAATGAACGGTATGGAGTATCTATTTTTAATTTTGAAATTCACCAATACCTGCTGCATTTTCCACCCTAGGCTTATACTCGAGTCAATAAGTTTTCCCAGTTTTTTGTGGCAAAATTAGGGGGGGTCGGCTTATACTCGAGTATACACGGAATATATATATATTCTCTAATATACAGTGTATATACTAGATTGTGGCCCGATTCTAACGCATCGGGTATTCTAGAATATGCATGTCCCTGTAGTATATGGACAATGATGATTCGAGAATTCGCGGCAGACTGTGCCCATCGCTGATTGGTCGAGGCAACCTTTATGACATCGTCGCCATGGCAACCATTATGACATCTACGTCGATACTGTGCCCGTCGCACAGTCTAACCTTTTTGTCATCTTTGATGATACATCGGAGGCTTATCTACAGCATTCCAGAATGCTGAAGATAAGCCCCTGATGCTGGTGGGCTTAGCTCACCTTCGATTTTGGGGGTGACAGGTTCCCTTTAATTACCAGACCATACTGAACTTGTATGGGCAGCTCCTCTCTACATGCATGGACAGATGATATCACACCACTGAGAATAGTATCACTTCAATAATTAGGATTTGGCCCCTTCCCAAACCAACAAGCTCAGATGTGCTCCTGCTTGTCTAGATCACACTAACTTAAAACAGGTCAAGATGTTCTTTGCAGTACTGCTGTAATGGCCTTGGTAAACTCCCCAAATGCGATAATAATGGATGATTAAGTAAGAAGTTTACCATACCACAAGTGGGAAGGGTTAATGAATGTTACAGCTGAAGGCTGCACCAAGGCCCAGGTACATTCTCTTGTCAGAGTTTTGCAGGGCATCTTGCTTATTTTCCAAAATGAGTCATAAAAATATGACTTCTGCAACTATGGCTGGTCTGTAACACATGGAAAACAGATAAAAAGCCAATTTCTTTATTCTGCCACCATATTAGTTTGCCTACAAGGCTACATAGACTTCTGTATTCATGGTCATGGGGGGATCTCTGGGCAAATTATTACCCATGGATGGGTGATCATTATGAGCTAGGTGGGGGTGCAAAGCGTCAGACCCCTAACAAACAGCTGCCAGCAGCTCTGGCGGCAGCCACATGTGTCAACAACCAGTGGATCCACACTGTACAGCTTTGTTCACCGTGTAGTGGCTGATATCGGGTGGTGGACATCAGTGATTGTTCAGTAGAACAGGAATTGATCCTTTAATTTAGTGGTGCTATTATGCTCCATTCAATGTTCACATCCAGCCGCCACCAGAGCAGATAGAAATCGTAGCTTGCCAGAGTTTGACCAGATATTCGGATACCTCTCTACCATGCAAGTCAGAGGCAATGGAAATCATCGGACTGCACTAACATGATATTTGAGTGCAGTCCCATTTCCATATTTTTCTCATCTGAGAAAATCGGTTTGCTCTGTGATTACTCTCTGATCACAGTGTGATTTGCTTAATTGACCAGATTCTCTCGGAAGAGAGAATGCACGCTTGTCTACACCTGCCTGATCTGTGAGAGTATAGGACTCCCTCCCTCCAATACCTGTCATCTAGATATACCATATTGTCTTCAAGTATTGAAGCTCTTTAACCCCTTCATGACCCATAGGTACGTCATAGTTTGTGTCCCTCCCTTTGATGCAGGCTCCAGCACTGAGCCTGCATTGTTCCCGGCACATGGCAGCTGATTTAATCAGCTGTCATGCGCCCCTAACAGCTGCAGGTGGAATCGCGATCCACCCACGACTGTTAACTCACAAAAAACAGATTCATGTCACAAACCCCACCCATCGGCACCCGTGTCACATGACCCTGGTGCGCCAAAGGGGGTGGCATGACAGATGGGGGTCTGCACAAGACATTGACCGGCGTTCATAGTAGATGATTTCTGCTACACATAGCACGCCCGAAGCTTTGCTATGTGTAACACAAGTGATCGGAAGATCGCAACTTCAAGTTTCCTAAGAGGACTATTGAAGCAAATAAAAAGTTGAAAAAAAAACATGTTTAAAAAAAAAATGTAAAAAAAATATGTGTTCAAGTCACTCACCTTTTGCCCTGTTCAACATAGAAAAAAAAAAAAACGAAAACAGCACATATTTGGCATCGCTGCGTTTTTAAACGCCCAATCAAAAAACAAACTACGGTAAATGAATCCGATCAATAAACTGTGTAACAAGAAAAACAAATTGAAATGCCAGAATAAAGTAAAATAACAGGTGATGAAAAAAAAAAAATTGTATCTATTCCAAAATAGCAAATAAAAACTTCAGCTGGGTACGCATAAAAATAAACCCTCACCCATCCCCAAAAATGGAGACACTACAGGTCTCAGAAAATGGAGTTTGTGTTTTTTTTTTAAACACAAACTTTGGATTTTTTTTTCACCACCTAAATAAGAAAGAAACCTATGCATGTTTGGCATCTGCAAAAACAAAATGACATGGAGAATCACACTGGCAGGTCAGTTTTAGAATTTAATAAACATGGTATATTAAAAAAATTAAAATAATTGTAGAACTGCACATTTTTTTTTGCAACTTCACTGCACTTGGAATTTTTTTTCCCCGTTTTCCAATACACGATTTGGTAAAATTATGGTGTTGTTCAAAAGTACACAGCTCGTCATGCAAAAAAAACACCCTCACATGGGCATACTTACGGAAAAATAGAAAAAAGTTATGGCTCTGGGAAGCAAAAAAAAGGAAAATTCTTAGGTCGTGAAGAGGTTAAAGAACAAGCCTTGTAGCTCACAGCCAGGGTTGTGGAGTCAGTAACCCTACGTTCACATTAGCGGCGGGCGCCGCATGCGTCATGCGCCCCTATATTTAACATGGGGGTGCATGGACATGCGTCGCACTTGCGTTTTGCGCCGCATGCGTCGCTGCGGCGCCCGCGTCCGGGTGCAGAGGACGCAGCAAGTTGCATTTTTGCTGCGTCCAAAATCAATTAAAAAAAAGGACGCATGCGGCGCAAAACGCAGCGTTGTGCATGCGTTTTGCGGCGTTTGTTTGCGTTGTGCGCTGCGGCGCCGACGCTGCGGCGCACAACGCAAATGTGAACGTACCCTAAGCCAAACTTCCGACTCCTCAATTTCCATGACACAGACTCACTAAAATGGGCTCCGACTCGCCCTGCTTGCAGCTATAGGAGTGCATTAATTATTTTGGCCTTTTCAATATAGAAGGTTAAAATAACTATAAAGCGGTCCCTGGGATCAAAATTGTACATAGGATCCGGTTGATCTACAGTACCTGGGAGCAGCAGCTAAATAAACTGATGGAGAAGTGGGTGTTCTGCTACATACACCATTTACATCAGGCCACGGCCGAAGGCTACAGATGGTCAGTGGGAGTCCGAAAAACAGCACTCACACCTGATATTTGTGACATAACATAATGGCTCATTCAGACGAGCCAATAATTGAACAATGTGTCCTGGAGAGAACTACATGGATCACTTAAGTGTTCACCAAATCGCTCAGATATAGGACTTTTCCAGCTTTTAATGTAGGTTAGAAGATTGGTTGATTGGAAATCCAGGGGGGGTCTCTAGTCTACACTCCCAAAACACAGAAAATAAAAAGAGGTAGGCTTGCCGAGATGAAAGTTTGAGGAATCTTTTGGAGTGATTTCTGCCAGCAAAAGAAAAAAAAAAACCCACTTGAGAGACTCTTTTAATCTATTTCTATTGTGGATCCACTTTCCCAACATACGTTCGATGTTTTGAGTTTTTTATTTTTTACAGTTTCAGGTAAAAAAAAAAAAAAGGATTGGTGGAAACAAAGAAAGTGCATGTCACTTCTTTGACGCAGCTCACAATGGAATCCGCCTCACACTAGTCACTCAAACCAAAAGGCTGCAAAAAATAAAAAATAAAATAATAATAATTTACAAGGCACATCAAAAACTAAGAAAATTGAAATCTCAAAAAAAAAAATTCCTGAAAGATAAGGCATTTCTTTAAGTGATTTGCAGTAGTAAACTCGTTTTTGACAGCAAAATAAAATAAGTCTGTTTTCATATAGGCTAACCCTATGGTCACACCAGGCACAAATGCCAGATTTTTTGGGGACTGAAACTCTAAACTAGGCTCTGTCGAAGCTAAAAAGCACAAACAAAAAAACAAACAAGGATCCGAGAAAGAAACTGCAGGCAGATTCTGGAAGCACTTAGGCTATGTGCACACGTTGCGGATTTCCTGCGGATCCACAGTTTTTTGCCACGCAGAAATGCTGTCGATCCGCAAGTGATTTACAGTGCAATGTAAATCAATGGTAAAAAAAAAAAAAGTGCTGTGCTAATGGTGTGGAAATTCCATGCAGAAACGCTGTGGATTAACCCCTTCAAGTTGCGGCCCTTTTTCGTTTTTGCGTTTTCGTTTTTCACTTCCCCTGCTTCCCAGAGCCGTAACTTTTTTATTTTTCCGTCAATATGGTCATGAGAGGGCTTATTTTTGGCAGGATGAGTTGTACTTTTGAACGACACCATTGGTTTAACCATGTCTTTTACTAGAAAACGGGAAAAAAATTCCAAGTGTGGTGAAATTGCAAAAAAAGTGCAATCCCACACTTGTTTTTTGTTTGGCTTTTTTGCTAGGTTCACTAAATGCTAAAACTGACCTGCCATTGTGATTCTCTAGGTCATTACGAGTTCATAGACACCTAACATGTCTAGGTTATTTTTTATCCAAGTGGTGAAAACAAAATTCCTAACTTTGCTTAAAAAAAAAAAAAAAAAGTGCCATTTTCCGATACCCGAAGCGTCTCCATTTTTCGTGTTCTGGGGTCGGATGAGGGCTTATTTTTTGCGTGCCGAGCTGACGTTTTTAATAATATCACTTTTGTGCAGATACGTTCTTTTGATCGCCCGTTACTGCATTTTAATGCAATGTCGCGGCGACCAAAAAAACGTAATTCTGGCGTTTCGAATTTTTTTTTCGCTACGCTGTTTAGCGATCAGGTTAATGCTTTTTTTTTTATTGATAGATCGGGCGATTCTGAACGCGGCGATACTAAATACGTGTAGGTTTGATTTTTTTATTGTTTTATTTAGGATCGGGCGAAAAGGGGGTGATTTAAACTTTTATATTTTTTTCATATTTTTTAAAAACTTTTTTTTTTTTTTTTTACTTGTGCCATGCTTCAATAGCCTCCATGGGAGGCTAGAAGCTGGCACCACTCGATTGGCTCAGCTACATAGCAGCGATCATGAGATCGCTGCTATGTAGCTGAATTGCAGGTGTGCTGTGAGCGCCGACCACAGGGGGGCGCTCACAGCAGGCCGGCATTAGTAACCATAGAGGTCTCAAGGACCTCTATGGTTACCATCCTGATGCATCGCCGAACCCCGATCATGTGACAGGGGTCGGCGATGACGTCAATTCCGGCCGCCCGGCCGGAAGCGCCGGTTAAATGCCGCTGTCTGTGTTTGACAGCGGCATTTAACAGGTTAATAGCGGCGGGTGAATAGCGATTTCACCCGCCGCTATTGCGCGCACATGTCAGCTGTACAAAACAGCTGACATGTCGCGACTTTGATGTGGGCTCACCGCCGGAGCCCACATCAAAGGGGGAGACACGACATGCGCAGTACATGTACAGCGCATGTCGTGAAAGGGTTAAAAAAAGTAGCATGTCACTTCTTTTTTTTGAGGATCTGCAGCGTTTTTGTACCCATTCCATTATAGAAAGCCGCAGGGGTAAAAAACATAGTAAACACAAAAATCCACACAAAAAACGCATCAAACCCGCACCTGCGTTTTCTGCCAAGAGATGCAGAAGCCGCACCAAAAATTCCTAAGCTTAATCTGCAACGTGTGCGAATGGCCTAAAGCCTCTAAAGACTGAATATTTGCATTTGTATGTAGAAGCCACTTGTTCTTATGTTCAGTCTTTGGAAACCTGAAGCTATTAAGACACTCCAAAGATGCCAAGCAGTTAAAGGGAACCTGTCACCTGAATTTGGGGGGACCAGTTTTGGGTCATTTGGGCGGGGTTTTCGGGTGTTTGATTCAATTGCCTTGCGCTGGCGTGTACTCCGGAGGACAGAGAATGAACTTCAATCCAATATTGCGGCCAGCATGCAGCCAGTGGGTAAGGAAAGGGTGAATCAAACACCCGAAAACCCCGCCCATATGACCCAAAACCGGTCCCGCCAAATTCAGTTGACAGGTTCCCTTTAATTAAATGTCCCGACCATTCTTTGGCTAGGTTCACATTGCGATAGGACGATTCGTTTAAAGGATCCGTTAATTAGCAGCATTAACGCTATGTAACGGATCCGTTAACACGCCCATAGACTTCCATTATCGTAACGCATCCTAACGTATGTCAAAATCGGCATGCGTTAGCGATGATGCGTTACTTTGTGACGCACCCTAGAAAGGAACTGAAAAAGAAACAAACAATACAATTATGAAGTGTTTCCTGCAATGGTTTTCACTTTAAAAACGTGTCATTCTGCAAGCCTCAAAAACCTGTGTGTGAACAGAACACCAGTGGCTTCTGGGCAGGTGAGGCCTCCATGCCCAGCACTTGGCTCAGCACCTGACCCACCCTGTATTGTGACCCGCCGTCAGGTCAGAAGTTCACATGGGGAGCGACAAGCTGCATTAGGCAATTTACAAGCACAAGCCCCAGTTGTCAGACGGCCTCAAATGAATGCAAGGCCGTGTCTACATGATCCTGGTTAATACATGCATACAAAAAAAATTATATTTTTTAATATTCTATACACACAAATATATACAACAAATATTGTATATACACAAAAATATTTATATACACACATACAAACACTGACGCACGCATTTATGCATACATGTGTATATATATATATATATATATATATATATATATATATATATATATACATACATATACACACACACACACAGTAATATATACAGTGTATACACACACTATACAAGCAGATACTTAGTTTATACACATACATTATATGCAAACACATACTGTATATACACTAGTGTGCACTCCCTTCTATGTACACACACTATATATACACTAGTGTGCACTCCCTTCCATGTACACACACTGTATATACACTAGTGTGCACTCCCTTCTATGTACACACACTATATATACACTAGTGTGCACTCCCTTCCATGTACACACACTGTATATACACTAGTGTGCACTCCCTTCTATGTACACACACTGTATATACACACTATATATACACTAGTGTGCACTCCCTTCTATGTACACACACTATATATACACTAGTGTGCACTCCCTTCCATGTACACACACTGTATATACACTAGTGTGCACTCCCTTCCATGTACACACACTGTATATACACTAGTGTGCACTCCCTTCTATGTACACACACTGTATATACACTAGTGTGCACTCCCTTCCATGTACACACACTGTATATACACTAGTGTGCACTCCCTTCCATGTACACACACTATATATACACTAGTGTGCACTCCCTTCCATGTACACACACTGTATATACACTAGTGTGCACTCCCTTCCATGTACACACACTATATATACACTAGTGTGCACTCCCTTCCATGTACACACACTGTATATACACTAGTGTGCACTCCCTTCCATGTACACACACTGTATATACACTAGTGTGCACTCCCTTCCATGTACACACACTGTATATACACTAGTGTGCACTCCCTTCCATGTACACACACTGTATATACACTAGTGTGCACTCCCTTCCATGTACACACACTGTATATACACTAGTGTGCACTCCCTTCCATGTACACACACTATATATACACTAGTGTGCACTCCCTTCCATGTACACACACTGTATATACACTAGTGTGCACTCCCTTCCATGTACACACACTATATATACACTAGTGTGCACTCCCTTCCATGTACACACACTGTATATACACTAGTGTGCACTCCCTTCTATGTACACACACTGTATATACACTAGTGTGCACTCCCTTCCATGTACACACACTGTATATACACTAGTGTGCACTCCCTTCCATGTACACACACTGTATATACACTAGTGTGCACTCCCTTCTATATACACACTGTATATACACTAGTGTGCACTCCCTTCTATGTACACACACTGTATATACACTAGTGTGCACTCCCTTCCATGTACACACACTGTATATACACTAGTGTGCACTCCCTTCTATGTACACACTGTATATACACTAGTGTGCACTCCCTTCCATGTACACACACTGTATATACACTAGTGTGCACTCCCTTCCATGTACACACACTGTATATACACTAGTGTGCACTCCCTTCCATGTACACACACTGTATATACACTAGTGTGCACTCCCTTCTATGTACACACTATATACACACACACTGTATATACACTAGTGTGCACTCCCTTCTATATACACACACTACATACACATATTGTATATACACTGCTACAGACACAATACAGGACACCCGCACATTCACAATGGACACAAGTGATGGCCACCGTGCACAGAAGCAGGGAGCGGGCCGCCGCGCACACCACACACACCGTGTACCGGGCAGTATACTCCGCCGCCGGCCGGACGTGCACACGGTCAGACACACGGGCTGCTGTACGTACATAGACTGATCCTCTCACTGCCAGCTCTTCTCTTCTCATCTTTCTCCAGCCGCTGCTACTTCCTGTTCCTTCTCACGCAACGTTCTCATTGGCCAGTCCCTGATTTTCCTGCTTTGTGATTGGTTGCAGTGAGTCAGTCAGTCCTCCCTAGAAGCCGTATCTGTTCGTTGACGCGCAGCTACGAGGATCGAGCGCTAGATGGCGCGCCAGCGTGTAGGAAAGCGCGCGCTGGTCAGTGTGGCTGGCTGTGGAGAAAAAGATGGCGCTGTTACCTGAAGTGCTCGCTTCAATGTTGGCAACGGGCTCTAGAGTTTAGAAGAGTGTTCTCTGGTCACTCAATGGTCGTGACTTTTCTGCTGTGGAAAATGTCCTTGTTGCCTGAAGTGTTTACCTCATTGGCTGCAGTGGGTCCTAAATTACAACATGGGGCTAGGAGCCAGACATCCAGCTACAGGCATAAACAGGGCTGCCACTAGGAATTTCGGGCCCCCTTGAGACTTCGCTCAGGCTCCACCCCTTGAACTTTCCACAGTCCCACTGCCCACTCTTGGAAACACAACACGTTTGCACCACACCCTCCCCAGTCACACATTTAGGGTACGTGTCCACGTTCAGGATGGCCGGTGGTTTGGACGGAGCGGCAAACCCGCTCCACCCCCTTCTGTCGACACGATGATGCCGGATGTGTTCATTGCACACATCCGGAATCATCGCACCCCACACATAGGGCCCTGTGCTTTACCTTGCAGCGGCGCCGCAAGGTAAACGGACATGCTGCGATCTAAAAAGACGCGCCGCATGTCCAGAATCGCAGGGCCGCCAGATGCATGTTACCACGCATAGTGGAGATGGGATTTCATAAAATCCCCTCCACTATGCTGTAACATCTGGACGCTGCGTGTTTGACCCTGCGGCTCTACGCAGCGTCAAACACGCAGCGTTTCCTGAACATGGAAACATACCCTAAGGGTATGTTTTCATGTTCCGTAAAGGCAGCGCTTTGGACGCAGCAGGTCCACGCTCCGTCCAAAGCGCTGCCAGCTTTTGTACACACGATGATTCTGCATGTGCTCATTGAACCGTGCAGAATCACTGCATTCTATACATAGGACAGTGCTATTTAGTCTCCGCAAGATAAATAGACAGGCTGCTGTCTATAAAGACGCGCCGCATGTGCGTGTACGCGGGTCTGCCACCTGCGTCTTTGAATGCATAGTGGAGATGGGATTTCATAAAATCCCCTCCACTATGTTGTAACATCTGGACGTTGCACGCTGCATCCAGTCCGCACCAAATACTGAACATACCCTAACAGTTCCCATCACCAGATCACACCTATAGCCAGCAGCTTTTGTCTTGGCCAAAAGATTTTTTAAGCCACCACCACGACAAGGCCAGGCTCTACTCTACTCTAACCTATTAAACATTTATTAAAATATCCAATACAATTTAGGTATATTTTTATTTATTTTTCAATTTTTAAAATTACCAATAATATCACATACAAAGGACACATACCACTGCACCATCTCCAGACCACATATTACCACCACATGGTGACCAATAATACCACATACAAGGAACAAATACCACCACACCATGACCAGACCACATATTACCACCACATAGGGACCAAAATAATAGCACATAGAAGGGACAAATATCTATAAATAGATATGTCTATAGATAGATAATACCAAGCCCGATGTTTAGTAGTAAACATAATAAAATGGCACATAAAGAGTTAAATAAAGACACACACACACACACTCACACACACACACACACACACACACACACACACACACACACACACACACACACTGTATTATTATACGCAATATCTGTTTAATTTTAAAACAAAATTGAAAAAAAAAAGGGCTCCCACGCAATTTTCTGCGCCAGAGAGGGCAAGCCGATGGCCGGGACTGATGTTTATAGTCTGGGAAGGTGTTAATACCCATGGATCTTCCCAGGCTATGAATATCAGCTCACAGCTGCATATTTAGCCTTTACTAGCTATTAAAATAGGGGGATCCCCCCAAAAAATGACATGGGGTCCCCCTATAATTTATAGCCAGCTGCGGGCTGATATTCATAACCTAGAGATGGGCCATAGATATTGCCTCCCAGCCTCCCTAGAAATGGCGCATCTGTAAGATGTACTGTTCTATACGGGAGATCGTCGTGGAACACTTGTTATTAACTGGACTATGGTGGAAAGGTAAGTATAGGTTGGTTTATTATGTTATTTTTATTACAGGAGAATCAAGGGCTTCAGGGACTAGGTGTTTGGTATGTACTCTATGTCATGTGTATGTACTGTATGTTATATGTTGTATGTTCTATATGTTTTGTTTTTTTTAACTACTGAACACAGCCATTGTCTGATGGGACTACTTTCCCATCATCAGCAATGCTGTCACTGTGAGCATTCATTGCCGGATGGGAGCAGTAGTCCTGTCAGACAATGGCTGCTTGCACAGACACGCGCACACACAGGGACACACACAGAGACACATAAGCGCAGACCCCTGCACACACGATACACGCACATAACTCCGCCCACACACTCCCTCCTCTCGATCTGCAGCGTTTCATCCGCAGCAAAACCGCAGATCTTTTTTATACCTGCGGTTTTGCTGCGGATGTGCCTGACTCAATGGAAATCAATGGGTGCAGAAACGCTGGAGATCCGCCAAAAGAATTGACATGCTGCGGGGAAAAAAAAGCCGCCATTCCGCACGTTTTTTTCCACAGCATGTGCATAACAAATGTCAATTTCACATAGACTAACACTGACTGTGCATTACCCTGCAGATTTGATGCAAATCTGCGCAGCCAGAAACGCATCAAAATCCGCAACGTGTGCACATAGCCTTAGTATTTTTTCTTCCATTCTAATAAATGGGCAAAAAAATGCGGCAAAACACGTGTAAACTTTTTTTTTTTTTTACACAGCATTTTTTCTGGCAAAAGAAATGGTATATCTTCTCATGTTAAAGGTAACCTGTTAGCAGGATTGTGCACAGTAACCTACAGACACTCTCAGGTCGACGGCGCTATACTGATTAGGGCCGGCGTTACACTAGCGTATGGCATCCGATGCGAGAGCATCGAATGCGATATGCTAATGACTCTCGGCTCCGGCTCTACTGCGAGCGGGAGCCGAGTGTCATGCTACTGTGCTCCGAGCCTCTCGCACAGAGAGATTCGGAGCACAGCTGCGGAGGAGGCGGAGAAATTAATTTCTCCATCTCCTCCATTGCCGGCGTCCGCGTATATCACACATCACTCGGATGATATCCAAGTGATGTACGTTGCCTCACTCGCACCCATAGGCTTAAATAGGTGCAAGTGAGTCGAGACTCGGCTGAGTGTCAGTGACAATCGCAGCATGTTGCGATTTCACTCGTATGTATAATGCGGCCGAGAAAAAAATGCTGATATGAGCTTCCCCATGGATGAATACTGGTCCGAGTGCTATGTGATATTTTATCGCATAGCATGCGTCCGTATTCATCGCTAGTGTGACCCCGGCCTAGGGCTCATACTCATTTGTGAGAAAAATGGACGAGTGCAATCCAATAAAAAATCGGATTGCACGCTGACCAATGTTATTCAATGAGTTACATCTCATCTGCGATTTTTTTTCTCAGCTGAAATCGGACTGAGAAAAAAATCACAGCATGCTGCAATTTGCTGCGTATCTCGGACGAGACTCGACAATGCAAGTCAACGGATGCAAGAAAAAAAGGCACAGCACTCGCCCCATGGAAGTGCTGTCCGTTTCTTACTCACCGGTGTCCTTTGAAAAGCTGTTAATTCATGTGTGGTGTACAGTAAAATCACACTGACAGGTTAGAATAGAATAGAAATATACACATAGAATACATATATATCTACATATCAGTAAGGGTGTGTGTCCACGGTCAGTAAACGCTGCTTGTTTGACGCTGCGCAGAGCTGCAACGTCAAACACGCAGCGTCCAGATGTTCCAGCATAGTGGAGGGGATTTTTTGAAATCCCGTGTCCACTATGCGTGGAAACCCGCACGCTGCGGGCTTGCGACTCCGGACATGCTGCGCGTCTTTTCAGATCGCAGCATGTCCGTACACCTTGCGGGGATGCAGCGTCCCCGCAAGGCATAACACAGGGCCCTATGGGAGGAGGGCGATGATCCCGGATGTGTACAGTTAACACATCCGGCATCATCGCGTCCCAGAAGGCGGCGGGGCTTAGCGCCGAGCGGCTGCGCCGCTCCGGCAATACCGCCGGCCATCCTGAACGTGGATACGCAGCCTAAGGGTATGTGTCCACGTTCAGGAAACGCGTTTTTGACGCAGCGCTGAGCCGCAGCGTCAAAAACGCAGCGTCCAGATGTTACAGCATAGTGGAGGGGATTTAATGAAATCCCATCTCCACTGTGCATTAAAAAACGCATGCATTTTTCCCGCAAAAACGCACATGCATTGCGTTTTTTTAAGAACGCAGCATGTTGCTACAATGAACAAAACACGCAGGAACACCGCAGGTGACCTGCCAGTGACCTCAGGTGCATTTTTGGTCAGGATTTTACCTGCATAAAATCCTGACCAATGCCTGAAGCAAACCTGACCGTGGACACATACCCTTACACACATATATACAGTATATGTATTTATATTGCACAGAAAGATAGAAGAAAAGCCGGTAATTCATCTGTTGGCTTCTGTAAAATCAGTGCAGGAGCCGACAGGATAGAAGAGATGGATTACATACAGTAAATACATATAGAATAGGTAGCTATATAGATGTCAGTGACAAATACAATTAGTACAGTGTGTGTGCAAATTATGGGACGTGTATTTAATAAATAAGCGATTATTTATTGGAAAAAAATGGCGGGGGCTCCCGCAAGATTTTCAAAGCCAGCAGGAGGAAAGCCAGCGACTGGGGGCAGATGTTTATTGCCTGGCAAGGGGGTAATACCTATGGAGCTTCCCACTCTATTAATATCAGCTCAAAGATGTATTCTTAGCCTTTAAATAATAAATAATCTTTATTTTTATATAGCGCTAACATATTCCGCAGCGCTTTGCAGTTTTCAAACATTATCACCGCTGTCCCCAATGGGGCTCACAATCTAAATTCCCTATCAGTATGTCTTTGGAATGTGGGAGGAAACCGGAGTACCCGGAGGAAACCCACGCAAACAAGGGGAGAACATACAGACTCTTTGCAGATGTTGTCCTTCGTGGGGTTTGAACCCAGGAGCCTTTACTGGCTATTAAAATAAGGGACCCCCCAAAAATGACGTAGGGCCCCCTATAATTAATAACCAAAAAACACTATTCAGACAGCTGCGGGCTGATATTAATAGCCTAGGAAGGGGCCATGGATATTGCCCTTTCACGGGCTAAAAACATGAGCACTCAGCCGCCCCAGAAAAGGCGCAACTCTAATATGCGCCAATTCCGGCACTTAGCCTCACTCTTCCTACTTGCTCTGTAGCTGTAGCAAGTGAAGTAATAGCTGTGGGGTTGATGCCACCTCTGTATTATAAGGTGACATCAAGCCCACGGCTTAGTAATTGAGAGATATCGCTAAGACACCTCTCCTTTACTAATGCTATAGTTGGTACATGTTAACGACACAGCCAGAATAAAGTCATTTAATGAAATAAAAAACAGCACAGTTTTACCATTTTATTGTTACTCCTAATCCATGCGACACCCACAATCTCCTGTAATAAAAGTAAAATAATAAACCAACAGTATCCCCATACCTGTCCGTAGCTGTGTCCCACGCCATAATCCATATCTGGGGTATATGCAGTTTTCAACCAGGACAGTGCCAAGATGCTACCGCCCTGGCTGAAAACCACTGAATGAGGAGATGTTGCCAGCGCAGCTTCAGTGACTAGTGGCGCCGTCACTGAAGCTGCGCTCCCTCACAGTCTGACCTGCCCTAAACTCTGGAGCGTGGGAAAATGCAAGTTCATTTTCCCACGCACAAGAGTTCAGCACAGGTCAGGCTGTGAGACTGCACAGCATCAGTGAAGGCACTGCTAATCACTGAAGCTGCTTCTCACAGCCATACTGAACTGGGATGACCTCTGGAGCATGGCAAATTGAACTCTTTTTTAAAATAAAGCTGCATTTGCATTCGGACGGTTATTTCCAATTTGGAGTTTAAAATTAAAAGATCGTTCTTGATAACTCAATCAAAATTGAGTGCTTCACTCTTGTGGGACCAAAAAAAGTCTTCTCATGGAAGGTTGATGGTGCAGGTGTAAACTGTTCTCCTTATGTTGTCTCTTCGTAAATTAGTTCTTGCAAACCTCTACCCTTTACAACGATCCTTTCCACGTACTGAGAGAAGTGTTAACATGCAATTGTGTGGC